>NC_136499.1:52917081-53269581 GCF_053919585.1 Euprymna scolopes | reverse complement strand
TGAAAAAAACACGTAAACATATATCTATATATAAATATATATATATATATGTGTGTGTATAAGTGTTTGTCTATACATGTATGTGTGTGTATGTATATATGTATACATGTGTGTATGAATATATATATATATATATATATATATGTATGTATGTATGCATGTATGTATGTATACTAATAACCGTCTTAAGTGTCATGTCTGCTTGAGAGTGTGCAATCGCTGGCAGCACTAAAAATCATCTTCGGTCACATGTACTTACAGTGGCTCACAAGATGTTGCAATCATCAAATATATACATACATAATATATGTATATATATATATATATATATATATATATATATATATATATATATATATATACAGACATATACCACATTTACAAATATATAAATGTAGTATATGTATGTATCACTTTATATTTCTTCTCCCTCCCGCTCCTCTATCTCTCCCTCTCTGTCTCTGTCTCTGTCTCTGTCTCTCTCTCTCTCTCTCTCTCTCTCTCTCTCTCTTTTGCAAGCGTCTGTAATGACTGACCAACCTATAGAAGTCACAACTATGACCCTTTGGATCGACGTATTTTAAGTTTTTTTTAGGTGTTCTGTCCCAATCTCTCTTTTGCCCGGCATAAATTTTGACTCCCCAGGCATCCCGATCTTGGGAAAGTGCTGTACAATGCTCATATTCCACACCGAACTCTTTGCGATCTTGCTTTAGCACATCCGTGAATCTTAGACGCGGACGTAACAGGCCGATTACCGTCTTTCAAAACACAATGTAACACATTGTGAGGTAGGCATACGACTTACATGGCCTGCCCTCCGAAGTCTCATGAACTTAAGTCGAGAAGAAAGTGCACCCGAGCCTGTCCGTCTGAAGATCTCTTCGTTTGTCATTCTACCCTCCCATGACGCGCCAATAATTGATCTGAGACATCTTGTATGAAATGCACTTACCATGGACTGTTGAGGACGATATGCATACCACGTCTTAGCCCCACAGAGAAGAACAATCAACATACTCGCTTCCTACACAAGGACCCTCGGTCAGATGCTTGTTCTTCCAAACGCGCTGCGTGAGCCTCCCAAATATGGTAGAGTCTAGGCCAAGTCGTGTGCTAGGATCCAGATCAAAATTAATGTTTTTTGCGATGGTCGCACCAAGGTATTTTGAATCTATCCACATTCTCTAGGGTTGGTTTATCTATTGTAAAATTTACATTTTTTATGATTGGGAGAGGATGGCGGTTTCTGAAGACTGTTAGTTTGAAATGTCTACATGAGTTTGGGAAAGAATCTAGAAATCGTTAAAGATACTCAGCGGAAGATGTGCAAAGAGCATCATCATCAGCGTAGAAAAGTTCGTGGACAACTACTTCCTGAACTCTAGACCTGGTGTTCTATCGTGAGAGTGTAAAGAAATTCCGATCGTCACGTGCAAGAATCGAAACTCCCACAGATTTACCAACATTCTGATATCCTTGTTTGAAAACAAAGGAGAAGTGCATCTCGAGAGAAGGGTGGTACGAAAACCTAGCCCTGGTTACTCCGCGATTCATAAGAAACAGGTCAGACCAGTCTCCCCCATACTGAACGCCAACGCATGCTTTGATGAGTGAGGCATAAAACCAATCTTGGTTGCTCCTAGCCTGTCTCCCAAAAACACGGCTGTTGTTGATGTTGTTGTTGTTGTTGTTATTATTATTATTATTATTATTATTATTATTATTATTATTATTATTATTATTATTAATATCTAATACGCCTTGTTAGTATATGCAATATTTCCACAGATAATTTAACTCAAAATTTTCGATTAAATATTATCATTAATATCCTATCATTAATAATTATAAAAGTTGGGAGTTTAGGCAGACTACGATTAAGCGGGAAAATATAGCGTTAGAACTATATGCTCCCTTTCTAAACTGCCCAGATTATTTTCAATGCTTGTTTATAAATATTTAAAGAAATAAATATTTTAATTATATCAATTAAGAAATAGAAAGCCTTCAGAATATGATGAACAGTTTGGAAAAAAATTCTCCTCTCGATAGTCTTTCTGACCATTTTAAATCATAATAGCAAGTTTGTTTTGTCTCCTTTCTGTCAATGGAGAGATTTTGGTGATTTATCTATCTATCTATCTATCTATCTATATATATATATATATATATATATATATATATATATATATATATATATGTGTGTGTGTGTGCGTGTGTGTGTATGTGTGAGCGTATGTATGCATGTATATATGTATGTGTATGTATATGTATATGTATGTGTTTATGTATATATATACAGTGAGAGAGAAGAGAGAGATATAGAAGATTATAGAGAGATAGAGAATTATAGATATATAGATAGAGAGATACACAGATAGGGAGACAGAGAGGGATAGATATGGATAAAAAGAGATAGAGCGCGTGTTACTGTCTATAAGAAACTTTTCTGTTTATAAAAATGAGATTCTTCTTTTCAACGCGTTCCAGATAGAACATAATTCTCACAGGTTAATATTCTTATATACCAATTCGATTTGCACAGTTTACACAATTTCTCTACGGATTGCAATTTAATAAGTGCGTGTGTATTCAACTTTCTTCTGAATCTATTTATATTCAATTAAACGGTCTGAGAATTTCTGTTCGATCGTAATTGATTTCATTCTTTATCGTCACTGATTGATTCTATGCGTTCGTTTCACAAGAATAACGTTTAAGAAACTAAGAGAAGAATCAGAGAGAGGACAGAACACGCTGGTAAAATTCGGTCCAGACAGATCAGATTCGCAGGGGTGAAAGAAGCTAGTTTCCTTGGAATATCATAGCCAAGTACGGAGTAAATTACTACCAATAGGTTACTGTCTATAACTGGAAGAGAAAAACTGCATAAATGTAAATACTTATGGCGTTGACGAAAGCCAAATTCTACGATATATTTCTTAATACATATGACCTACTGTTTATCACATTTCCACTTTCTCCTGGAAATTGCTGTCTTATATGGTTGGAATTTAGTATGAAGCTGTGTTGTAGTGCACAGTTATGTGTTAATAAATGATTAATAGTGATTAATACTTAAAGCAAAATGGATAAAAAGATATTTAAAAAAAAAACTATTGATTTGACATAAATAGTACAATTCCTAACGAACAGACAATATTATCACCTTATTGTTTTTCTCTATATAATGAAAATACTTTAAGTGGTCTTATAGACTTTGCATGTGTTTTAGAGAGTAATTACACTTGCATTAAAATGTGGTGAGACCACTGATAGAAAAAAGACATTGCGTTGAACGGCCCCGTGAAATAGACTTGTAATAGCTAGTAGTTCAATTATCATAGTCTGAAAAAAAAAGGAAGAGAAATAGATGAATAAGTACATTTTAAATGAGACAGTTAATTATATATTACAAACAATTAGTGTAATTGAAAAATATGTTTTCTTCAAGTCTTATTCGATCCAAGAACCTGGCTATATTAAACATGTGGTCTTTGTTATTAAAGTACATAAGAAAAGAAAGAAACTTTAGTGAAAAAAAGTTAAATAATAATACATATCAACCGTTTTAAATAAGCAATACTTTATCTTAGCTCGACATCTTCCTACCGTTTCTGCAAACAGGCAAAACATGTCGAAGCGTGATGTTAATAAAAAAATCTAAGATGCAGTCGAAAATGTCGGTCATTATTTCCATATGTAAACAGATGGAGATAATCATCGAGATTTTATACTAGAGAAAATCAAACTTTTTTTAACCCTTTATTCCGACTAAATTAGATAATTGACGTTAGGTACAAATGTAATATAGGAAGCAAGCCAGCCAAGAGATGAAGGTGTATATATATATATATATATATATATATATATATATATATATATATATATATATACACTAGGGGGTAAAATTAAACAGAAATATTCTTTTACAGGGGACTTACAGGAATAATGCAAAGTTCAACAAATTGCTTTAGAGCTTATCTATATATATATTATAGCCTAATGTTTCAGATCAGAAGAGGAGAGAAGAGTTTAGGTCATATAATACAGATGCGACATCTACTGATAAACACATTAGCAAAATAATGGGGCGTGAGAGAAAGAGGGTAATACATTGAAACTGTGGAGGGACGGAAAACGTAGGAATAAAGTAATCTTTTCAATATTCGAAGAAAAGAGCTGATATTACAAAATGGAGATAAGTGCATACTGAATATACCATGGTGGGGTGTGATGGGAGTATTACATATATATATATATATATATATATATATATATATATATATATATATGTATGTATATGCGCATCTATACTATCGGGAGGAATATATAGATGGTTGACGGTGGAAGTTGTTTAATAAAAAAAATAGGGGTTATATCTAGAGAATGTGTTTTCTTGAAAAAAGTACATGCTAGACCTGTATACATTAGAAGTAGTATATGCATAACATCTTAGTATTTATCGGAGTATAAATTATAATATAATATAATATAATATAATAAATATAGAATAATAAAGAATAGAGGATAAAACGATAAACTATAAGAATATAAAAGCATAAAGTATATGATCATCAAATATAAAGATAAAATATAAAGGAGTAAAGGCTAAAACAAAATATCATGAAGAAAATTGTAATATAAGATTAAGACAAGAAATTAAATATAAAACAAGTAAAATACAAACTAAAATATAATAACATAAAAATACAAAAAA
Organism: Euprymna scolopes; assembly: GCF_053919585.1. Lineage (NCBI taxonomy): Eukaryota > Metazoa > Mollusca > Cephalopoda > Sepiida > Sepiolidae > Euprymna > Euprymna scolopes. The sequence goes on along the minus strand of NC_136499.1, from coordinate 53,264,858 downwards.
AAAGAAATCCTTTTCAGTGAAAGAAAGTACTTGAGTATCAAAAGAATATGTTATCAAGTTTTCTTAGGTTTAAGTTGAATGCAAGCTAGTAATGTAAATACCATTTTTTTTACATATTGTTAATTAACAGTTTCAAAATCTCATACAGAGTTGAATTCAGCGGCTGTGATGAAATGTTGAAGTCTTGTTAGTATAGTGAAGCCGGGGAAATATAGAAGAGTGTCCCCTACTCATCGCAGAAGATTGTTAGACTTGCCAATTAAAGTCAAATGCTGTATTATTTTTCCAAAAATCTTCACGTCCTGGCTGACAATTAAGTGGTTGAGGATTTTAGGAGTTCCAATGTCGGCTTATGGCTAAAAAGAGTCAATGTAATGTTCTTTTATACTTCGAAGAATAATTTGTGGGTATATATATTAATGGATACCAAAAAGTTAAAAACATTAATAATTTTGCGATAGATCCGAATTGATGGAAATAATATAGTTGTTTTTTTTGAAATGACAGAATTAATAGACACTGAAGAAAAAATATATCAGTAGCCAAGGAAAATTGAAGAAAAGGGAAATTAGAGAGTAGGATTTACATAGATGTACTAATAGCTGAAGGTAATGGGTGTCGAGGGGCTTAGGAATTTGCTCGGTGTAGTAAAGAGGAGGGTAGGTTTTATGTGCTTTAATGTTTGCGCCTTTCAGATCAGGGGGTTGACGGGTCCAAAATTTGAAATGTGAAGGTGATTTCGTGGCGGTAAGTAAAATGTTGATCATGTCCTAATTGGTCATATTGAAAATTTATTCTTAAATTTGTGTAAAGAAACACTAGATATAGGGAGTGTTTTTGTCGTTGGAAAAAGTTATATAAGAGTGGGAGACTAAAAAGCTATTACAAGATATCAGAATGCATTGTGGGAGCAGTTATACATACATTTTAAATTAGACGAATAAAATAAAGGGGTAAAGGATATGCGTGTGTCGTGTTGGGGAAACTAATGATGAATATCTGAAAGAAATATCTATAGATATGTTGGTACAATTGTATATCGATATTGGTATTCGCAGAGGGGTGCAAGTTATATGAAAAAAAAACGCGGGGGATGCATGCAGAGCTGGCTTAAAAGTGTTGCCGTGATGTTCTCTCCTAACATAAAGCTATGCTATAGTGATAGAGACTGTTGAGGAAATAATTCCATATAGATAAGGTCTAGGGATATGATGGGTAAAACAAAGGCCAGAACTTAATAAGATTTGTTTTATACGAGGGGTTATATACGGTGCAAATAAACGGTTTATAACCTAGGAATATAAGAAAATTGGGTAAAACATTTATAACAATAGAGAATAAATGCATTAAGTAAGGCAGGTAAGGTATATCTTTTTTTATATCTAATATATTACCTAGCATTTTCTGCCCCTTTTTCGATGAACAAAAAGTTTCTTAACCTACACAACTAATTGGTGTATCATTCATATTATAAAAAAAATATATTTTCATGATGCATTGTTTTTGTTTTATTCTTCATATTCTCTCTACCTCTCTCTCTCAATATACATATATATATATATATATATATATATATATATATATATATATATATATATATATATATATATATATATATATATATACGTAGACCGGAGGATCGGTCGAAAATTATGTACTTGTAGAAACTTTTTTTTTTTAAATTGATAATATTTTGTATTCCGACACGCCACCAATTAAAACGAATAAATAATTATTTCTTTATACATTTTTACACATGCACACACAGAACACACACACAATTATATATATATATATATATATATATATATATATACACATATATATATATAAGCATATATATAAATAGATCATTGAGTATGTTCTTTACAATCAATTTATTAATAAAACATACACCGAAAAATACGTAAATTCCAAATATCCTGTGAAAAATATTTTCCCCCTCAAATACTAAATAGATTATCGATAAAATCAAGAGGTTATGCCATTTTTTCCGGTTGCATAGTCACCTTGTGTTTGTTTTGACGACGGTTCGCTTTAATTAAGAATTTCAAACGTATTGACGTAGTTTTGCGTCGAGCTGCAACTTTTTCTCTTGTTCAAAATACTCCGAAATATTGCAAAATGTCATTTACCCTTGTTCTTTTTTAAGTGCTTGCGACTAAGCGACATGGGAATTTTATTACATACTTAAATTACATATTTTAATATAGTAGGAGATCATTCTATCTTGAAGATGATTTTAATATTATGTGTTGCCTTAAATACTCAATTGTTCGAATGTTTTTTTGTAATTAACTTTTCCATAGCTTTTTATCTTCATGCGTGACACTGATATGAAGTTTTCTTTTAAATAAACTTGTCTACTTATCTTTTAATTTTATCGCACCTCGCTTAAAAATCAATCCTCCTTTCTTTCACATTCGCTACGCTTTATAACTTTAACACTCTTTAACACTGCGTCTAACATTAAACTAAAACAATATAGGAAAACGTGCGTATATATATAGTCATCGACATACAGTATTTCACAGCTCATCATTGCGGCTAGAATCTACCTCAAGCTAATCGGCTGCTGCTGTGCGAGTCGTGAATTTACGATGTTTTGACATCGTCCGAACACCTAAGCATAGTTTATACGCTAATGTTGTTTCGTGTATTACTTCTCAATATGCTCAATTCAAGATGAGGAGCATTATAGTCATGCACATACACATGCTTTACAGCTCATCAGTGCGGCTAGACAGGCAACTACCTCGAGTCAGGATTGAAACCGATCGCCTGTGCGACAGTCAAGGCTCCTAACCATTACGCTAATCGGCGGCTGCTCTGTGAGTCGTGAATGAACGGTGTTTTGACATCGTCCGAAATACTTAAGCTCAATCTGTTTACACAAAGAGCATCTCTTTATACGCTAATGGTAATTCCTGTATCACTTCTCAATATGCTCCACTCAGAATGAGGAGCATTATATATATATATATATATATATATATATATATATATATATATATATATATATATATATATATATATATAGTATTATAAAAATATCGCACAGGCCATCCAGTGTAATTTTAAAAATGTTTTTTTTTCGAACCATATCGATTTTATTACATTAATAATATCACTGGAGTAAATATAGTTTCTGTGTTTTTCAATACATTTCCTACGCATATTCGAATACTTCTACGAAAAGCCTTCTCAATATTGTTCTAAAATGAAAAAAAAATTATGCATAAATTTATATTTGTATGTTTCCAAATCTTATAGTTTCAGTTTCTCTCTACTCATCTATGTCTCTCTTCTCTCTCTCTCTTTCTCTCTCTCTCTCTCTCTCTCTATATATATATATATATATATATATATATATATATATATATACATGTATAAAAGCAGTACCGGATATATAGTGGGTATATATATATATATATATATATATATATATATATATATATATATATATATATATAATATACAGGGTGACCCAAGAAACAGGTCCCAACTCTAATTAGGCCCCGTTTCTTAGTGGTTTGTCCGAATTAAACGAAACTTTGGTCATAACTAAATTAGTATATTCCAAACACTTGGGCGTTTAGCCTTTTTGTTTCTCTGTTATACAGCATATGTTCTAGATGACCTCCATTTTGCTCCGTGAATTTCTTGAGGCGGAGCACGAAGTTGTCCATGACGTTCTTACAGACCGAATTGGTAATGGCTCTCATAACCTCCTTAATGGCTTCCTTGAGTTCCGGGATGATTCTTGGTTTCCCTGCGTAGACTCTGTCCTTAAAATAGCCCCAAAGAAAAATAGCTGGTGGGGGCTTAGGTCCGGGCCATGGGGTGCACACTCAAAATTAGTCTTGAGACTGATCACTCGGCCTCCGAAGTTTTCTTTCAGGCAATTGCAAATCTCGGGACAGGTTTGAGGTGTGAGAACTGTTGGAACCAGAACTGTCTCATGAGCGACGGGTAGATTGTCTGAAGCTCACTCTTGAAGGTTTTGAGGATCTCCACATACGGCTGCTTGGTGACTGTCACGGCTGCGCATGATTCTTCGATGAAGATTGATCCAATGATGCCTCTGGCCGAGATTGCAGCCCACACGGTGCACTTAGGAGAGTGCATGAGACTTGTTGGCTACTTCATTGGGTCTGGAGTACCCACAGAAGATAGCTGTCTTTGAGTTCGCCTTTTCATCAAGATGGAAGTGGGCTTCAACTGCGGTCCAAAGGAGGTTAAGGAAATTTGGTGTCTCCGATCTTCTCGAGCATCTTGACTGCCATAGTCATCCTCTGCTTCTTGTCTGGGGCTGGAAGGGTCTGCATTGTCTGTATTCTGTATGGTTAAGCTCTGATATCGTTCACCAGCACTCTCCTGCATGTTTCCCGGGACATACTGAGGGACTGACTGCGCTGAAGCACAGAGCGTTTCAGACTTTGCTGGAGAGACTCTCGCACTCTTTCGACCAGCTCGGTTGTTCGCTTCTTGGGACGTCCCGACTGGCTTGGACGGTGCTCTCTGGTAGCGTTGAGGTTCTCCACGGTCCCATACTTCTCGAAGTGGTATATATATATATATATATATATATATATATATATATATATATATATATATATATATATATATAAAAGCAGTGCAAAGGCAGTGCTGTAGGAATCATTGACAAAACTTATTCTGAAACAAAAATTATAGAATTACTAGATGACAAACTCTACTATAAACACATCATTATGACTAAGATACACAACACCACCATGTTAAAAAATCAGAAACATTGTATAAAACACAACAATATTATTTTTTTTTTATTTCGGACTACTAGTCTCATCTTTATTAGTTGTTGTTTTTCATCTTTTTATTGGATTGTTTATTCACAACGTTTCGGCCAACTAATTCCTCTGGCCTTCGTCAGGTGGTAACCGCGACGGATAGGAACTTCGAATCTTCTAACTGCATTCTCAGCCATCACTGCCATCCGTAGTTGTTGTCTCACCACATTTTTGGCCAATTAACCTCTGGCACGCTTCGGGTGGGATTGAAACCGCTATCTTCAGACAATGCTCATCTGGAACCGTAGAGATTCAACGTCTCTATCAACTGCGCCACGGGCCCCGAAGAGCGATCAAGGTTGGATTCTTTGATCTTATGAATCCATGTTTATTTATTATCTGATCTTCCACAGTCGGGTCCGTACCGATTAGTATATATATATTATTCCTTAATTCCAACATCAAAATCGCAGAAAATAGACACCTGCATGTGTCACAGCATATACTTCCACTTACTAACACAAGAAAAAAAACTTCATAACAAAGTTCAACACCGCTTTCAACATATCCCAACAAAAATACACATAAATAGGCAAAACACAAAATATGCATGCTTATGCAAATGTGCATACTCACACACGAACCAAAACAAGAACAATAAAGCATGCGAACGCATTCACGGGCACGCTCGTCCATATCTAATATAATACCATTTCCCTAACCTGAACCAACAATTAGAAATAAAACACATTACTCTACCCACTTTAAAACACTCCTTCTAGACTGAGACAACATTAACCAATATGGATGTGAGGTGTCGTTGCACGTATGCGTGTATATGTGTGTATATATGTGTGGGTGTGTGGATAGGTGTGTGCATATGTGTGGGTGTGTGCATGTATGTATACTCCTGCATGTATACTTCTGTATATATGTGTATATAGGTGTATGTGTATATATGTGTATGCGTGTATACGTATATGTGTATGTATATTTGCATATGTACATATATATGTGTGTGTATATGTATGTATATGTGTATGTGTGTATATGTGTATATATCATCTATTTTCCATTTTCTTTCTTTGTGTGTGCGTGTTTATATTTGGATGACTGAATACATGCATGTATGTTTAGATTGGGACTCGACCTTATACCTATCTACATATCCTGTCTCTTTTTCTATGTCACATGCATAGGCATGGGCGCGCACACACGGGCAGACACAGACACACACGAACACACGCATGTTAAAATATAACAGATCTTGACCACACGCATTCACACACGCACCAACACATCACCCTCGCCTAAACACAAGCACCCACTGACATACACATACGCACATCAAAAAAGAAAGAAAATCATTAAAAAATCATAAAAACATTTACCAAATGTGAGGAAAACCAGTGTAAGTCGACTAATGCCTGCCAAGTTTATTTATAAACTTTGACATTTCATCAGTTATTTTCCCTGATGAAAATAAAATATAATTTGTTATACGTGGATGAATTAATTCTATATTAAGAGTCAAGTTTGTACATAGAAATAGCAATAGAATTTCGTAAGGCACACAATGCTTCTTATATATATATATATATATATATATATATATATATATATATATATATATATATACAGACAGAGAGAGAAAGAGAAAGAGTGTGGAACAGAGAAAAACTAGTAAAAAAGATTGAACCAGTTGGTATTTACATGATGGATATAAATATATACACACTATATATCTTAGCTCATTAAGGACAGGCGAAATATATTGACCCCTTACTTAGAATGAGTTCTTTACAAGTGTTCATAATATATGTAATATGGTTATAAGCAGTCACTAATGATCTCTAAATGTGTATCGGACAGATGCCATAATACATAGTTCGCTTGGCCGTATAATGGCACACGTGAAGGTTACGTGAGACGTGGAATGGACTGGCATGCAAAGGTTAAGAGCAATATAATATTGATAAGCATAAATATATTAATATATTCGATGACCCTGTTTAGTCTCGAAAGACAGAGTATACTCCCACTAGGGGAACTTGCGCGGGTATATGTGTGGCAAGTGTTGCGCAATCTCAACCACACCGTTCCTGATTCGGTACTGTTTCAGTCCAGTGGAAAGAAGAGGTCCAGGACGACTGGAACCAATGCCGAGATAAGCGAAGAGCACATTCAAAACATGGAAGCCCCAAATGGTCACCCATCTGATACTTGCCAGGCTCATCGTTGCTTAATATTAATGTGTATATATATATACATATACATATATATATATATATATATATATATATATATATATATATATATATATATATATATATATATATCGTCACAAATGAACGACAGATAGTGCCAATATATAAACGAGGCGTGTTTCTTTTTATTTATTCGGGTGTCGATAATTTGATTCTTCTTATTTATCTTTGTAAGTCGGGTTTAGTGTGTTAATCAAGGAATTTATTTCTTTTCTTTCTCAGAATAAATTGACTCGAAGCAACAACAGACGAATATGTAATATCAAGTCATATAACCGGTCTCTTGCGTGTATTAATAAGCTGTCTCTTAATGTATATGTATGACTTCTAAAAATAATACGGTTCACAATCGTCTAATAAACCGTACTGCTTTTGAATAATGTAAATGTATGCGTGTGTGCGGCTCGTGTAGTATAGTTGATGTGTAGGCCGGGATGTTGGTTTAGATATTTCGTAGACATTTCAATAATCGCACAGTAGCATACCATGGGCAGTTCTTTTAGGGGACGAATTACATCTTTTCTGTGGATACTCACTTTGTTTGTCTGATTTCTTTATGAATGTTCCGTAACTTCAATGGAAAGAAAAATTACTTACGCGAAATTAGTATTTCCTATATATGATAGTTATTTCCATGATGTTGCGATTATCGGAGTTGACAAACATTTTCTCTTATTAACCTATTGCTATAATTGATGGGTTTAAATTCTCCTACGATGTCCGGACAAATCGCTCACTCATTCTATCTCTCTATCTAACTAGCAAGCACCCCACTGTGACTAAATTACTAACTCCCCATTCTGACTAACTTCACTGTCGGGTGTTCAGTCAATATATGATTAATCTGCCGGTTAAATTGACGTCACACAATGGGTTCGTTTTTTATTCTATGCCTTAATTAATTTTTTTATTGTTTTGGCAATAAATAAGATATTATTTGTTATGACATTATATTCCAAAATATATTTACGTAGAATTTTACATTTATTTAAAGAAATTCTCCCCTGCGTAACTCATAATAAGCTTTTGTTATACTCTGTACATTCCTGTATTAACTGTCTTTCTGTTGTTACATATTATAAAACATTAATTCTTTTCGTGTTATGTCTCTTAATATTAATCTTAACATTGACACCTTGCTGTTGCTTGTGGATTTTCGTATTTAGCACTACGTTCTCTCAAATATGACTTAAACACAAATTATACAAAAATCCGAATCTCTTTATTCACGTGTATATATATATATATATATATATATATATATATATATGCATACATGTGTGTATGTATGTATGTATATCTCGTTGTGAATATGTATATATGAGTCTATAAACACTTAACGTTTTATTCTTCATCATAACGATAGTATTTTTTCTATTTATTAAACTCTCCCCCCTCATCTAACCTTCATCTTTACCTGCCACGCGACTTGGTGTGTCAACGAATACATTTGCAAGAATTTTTTCATTTTTTTATTTTTGTTTTTTTTTTCATTCCGCATTTTATTTCACATTTTAAGGTGGATTGCTGTATTAAGAATATAAGAAACATGCAGTTTCTCTTTTTATTCGACTTGTCCATTACACCAAATTGAGCCACAGCAACGGGTGGCAAGGTACACCTAGTATATATATATATATATGTGTGTGTATGTGTGTGTAAATAAATGTGTGTGAGCGTGTGTGTGTGTGTGCTTGTACGAAATCAGTTTGCATATAAAAGTAAATTTATGAGAATTTCTAAATAACGAACGCTCAATCATCTAAGAAGGAAATTAATTTCCGTCTAGCTATTTTTCTCGCCGTATTGCAAAAAGGAACAGACAGAATTGTCTGGAACTACAGTTTCTTTATAACTTCTGGTGACTCAAATGAAACATACAATACCTGATCGGAAGGATAATATGACGAACGGGCATACCCTATATTACTCTCCACGGAACGAATGATACTGTAGATTGTCATATTACTGCAAAATGGACATTACTCTACATTCTGCATTAAATGGTGATGTATATTTATATAGAAAACATCGCATTAAATGGTGAAGTATATTTATATAGAAAACATCGCATTAAACGGTGAAGTATAGTTATGTAGAAAACATCATAAACTTAGAAGCACATATGTTTATAGCGTAAATTAACTAATGTTACTAGCATAACACATTGTATAATGCTAATTCCATATATTTCAACTATAATATTTGTGAAAATATCCATTTCATATACAAGGTAAAATACTTTTGTTAACGTACGTCAAAAATAAAATAACTTCAGTCAATGGAAGAAATTGAAAATAAACCCGCTAGAGAATAAAACCGCCAAAATAAAAGATAAGGTAATCAATCGAATGCCAAGGGAAATTATTTTGTGATAAGCTCGAAAATTATTTAAAAACATGGTGAGGAAAAGCGTACGCATTCTCTTTTAAACCAATAAAAGTAAGATATAATTTGTATTTTAGCTTAAACTTGCAATTGACGTTAGTATATTTTCTCTTCATTTTTGATTCATTTCTCTGACAGTACAGATGCAGCAGACTTTTTAGATACCAGCGTCAAAGTATATACAAATGGGGAGTTTTATGTGAATGACAAAAACTGGTTAGGTTTTCCTAATTACGCGGATGCAGACAAAATCATCACGCATAAGTATGCTTACATCACATTCACGACACATTTTCATGATCTACAGGATCAACAAGTAACAATATACACTCACTTCTAACCACCGTTCTTGAGAATTGGGTAATTAATTTCATATTGGCTACTTAGGAATATTAATCAAGTTGTGATAATGATAGATATCACCATTAACCATCGATTGCTAGTTGAAAGGTAATTGATACAAATACCAAGGTACTACAAAGAAGCTGACTTGTGAGCCAGCAATAATCACATCAGAGATGCTGCAAAACAGTTCTTAATCTGGTCACTCAATACATCAAAACAATAATTAGATCAAAATGTTCCCACAGGGAACATTTATAACACACGACACTTTCTGCAATGATTCACTTTTACGGTAACAGCTGCCAATGCTTAAGGGCAGGATGCACATCACATTTATCCGACATAAGCCCAGCACAAATGAAGCATTTTTATAGAAACTATAAATAATTGGAAGAGCGCCATAGCCACCGTACCGAAAAAGGTATCGAAGCACAGAAAGTAGGAATTCGTGATATCTGGAAAATCTATAATAACTTAGCAAACACTTTCTATAATATCCAACATCTTTGAGGTTTTAGCACGGCGACTGAGAAAGCTAACATGCTAACCAAGAGGAGTGTTCATACAGCACTTTGACCTCAGCAAATTCGTCTCTTCCGAAGTACCTTTCGTAGACATATACAACGCTCTATAACATGAAAGTTACCCCTTCCCAAGCTCGTGATACTATAAATGACCTTGACAAATCAAAGACATTTGTGTCTGATATTATCTGAAGTATATTATTAAAACTCCTCCGCCCAGGTAGCCTATGCTATATCCAAACTCTTCAACAAACGCCTAAAAGGATCTTTCTTTATTGACTGCTTCAAAATCTCTTCTCTTATACCAATGTATAAAGAATTCTAGCGAAAGCACTGGCCACTAAATTATCGCCCGCTTAGTTTCCTGCCTCTCTTCGTCAAACTCTTTTAGTTGTTAGTTAATCAATAGTCAATCCCTGCTAAAAAATAACCTTTACTCCGACCAAAAGTATGGATTAAAGCAAAATCGGTCCACTGTAATTATCCTAACTATAATCTCCGAAGCTATATACCACGCACTTGTATAGGAAGGGCAAGATAAAACGAAGACGTATATTTACCTAATGCCTTAGACAGAGTGTGGTGTGATAATCTTCATATAAAAATTAAATCATGTATTTCTTGACAAATACTTCGCATAATCAAATATTTTTCTAACTACAATGAAAATTTAAGTTGTCATCAATAGTATTATGCCAAAGCAACCTGAACTCTAATCGGGTATTAATCAGCTGTTGATCTTTGGAACATTACAAGTTCTCATATGCAGAAAAATAAAACTTCCTTGGTAAAATTGTCTCTGGCATGAGAATTTCTAGACTGTAGTGGAATGGACACGTATGTGGATTGTAAGATTAAACGGGGTAACGACTGAGCTTATTCTCTGGGATCATTACAAGAAACCTTCTCAAACATTGATAGACATAGTTAATGTTAAACTAAATGAAAACTCTTCGTTCAAAGTCTTTAGCTTAAAATCTAGAGAGAAATAATATTTGGATAAATACACCTAAGAAATTATTAAATCTTCTGCAAAGAAAATGTGCTCTCTACAGTACTCGAACATTATCATGCCTGAGTATATCCTTTCGCTCATGCATAGAATATTGTTGTTATATTTAGATATGCTAAGCCAATAGAACTCTCTCCCACATAGAAAAATTGCAAATAAGAGTCGCCAACGTAATACGTCTCGGACATGTGTGTTTACCATGGGGCAGGTGAAAATGACAATTAAACGAGAGCTAAGCATACAATGCATCGCTTTTCAATTCCCTATCAAATGCTAGCCTTTCGCACCCTGTACATTTACTTTGCTTGTTACTTTGAGTACTTTATTTTTTTCTCTTTTTTGTTTGTTTGTTAAAGTTTTCCAAACAATTATAAGCTTAGCAGTAAGTTTCAATGTCCCAGCTCTTACTTTGAATATGCTTTCCGCAGGTATAGTTTTCTCTTGGATCTCAATCGTTTCTGTCGAATGTAATTATTCCTGAGCTTTATCTGGACTGAGCAAATTGCACTCATTTGTATCCTCTCTTCACACAAGTAATCTATTGTCCGTGTTTTAGATTAACCTAACCTTTACCATACGCCTTACATGTACGGACCGTCCTAGCATTACCAATACTATTATGATAAACATTACCCATCACACTAACCAAGCTATTGTACCAACCCGGTTCTCACTCTCGTTTAGTTCCACCCCGCCTACATGAGTTAGTTGAGCCATAATTGCTCTAGGCTCATTTTTTCTACAGGTTTATAACATTCAGGTTGGTTGGTTGTTTTTGTTTTACGGCATATCAATCCTTTTCGGGTTATTTAATGCCGAATCCAAAGATTTTGAAGAAATTTTTTTTAATAGAATATATTTGTTGTTTTCACGTCGGTTTCTATTTAACCCATAGTTGGGACCCTAACAGGTACTACAATGCAATGGTAATTAAAGGGTGGCTCCACACTCCCCAAAGCCCACAAGCTGAAGCCTCACCACTGGATATAGTTTAAGGTCATATGCAGGACCCCCATTGAGGAATTTTTACCCTCTGCAGTCGGCTTATTCTAATGCCCAACCGACAGGGCCAATAACAGTCAGGCATTTTGTGTAAGGTAACATTAGGAAATTTCCTAAATCGGGTCTACCATAGCCTTGCCCGTTTGCTCATATTAGTCTCGAATAATTTTAAAAATGACTCTTTAACAATTTTCGCCTGGAAAATTAATTCTATCAAGATGGTTATGTTTGTCCATTAAATCCAGCCTGGTAACATTTAATATTGGCACACTCTCTTTTGTAACATGCGACAACATTTTTTTTTATTCTTCTCTACTGCTTAAAATGTCCTCCTAATCACTCAAACACTGTCCTAAATAATACACTGAGCGTTTTACCAACTATTGGCAATACTGCTCTTTCTGCATCGTCTGCAGTGACTCTATCTGTCTTATCTCTTCATTTAAGCAGAATGCATATATTTGGTTCAACTTGCTTCGCATATATAGAGAAAAATAGTAAATTGAATATTAAAGCTGACAGAGGCATATTTTTTGGATACGATAAAAAACAGTCCAGCCAATTTAATAGTTTTCCCCCAAAAAATAAAATAAAAATAATCCGGTGTGTAAAATTCACAGACACGTTTAATTTTACAGACGAAAACCCGTCATATGAAGAGGATGAAATTATATTACCTCAAATAATTAGAACAAACGAAAACAATAAAAATGACGGAGACGAGAATGTCCATGATGATGATGATGATGATGATGATGATGATGATGATAAAGTCGAAAGATATCCCAAAAGAAATAGAAGACGACCCGATGGTTTGTGGTCGACAATATAAAAGATTATCAAATCGACTATTGCTATTCAATGGAAAATGCGCCAAAAAGTTGTAACGAAGCAATTAATTCAGAACATTGTGATGAATGGAAAATTGCCATGAAAAAAGAAATAGAGGCCTTAACGGAAAATGATACCTATACGGTAGTGCCTCTCTCAAGAGATAAATATGATATTTCTACCAGATGGGTATTTACAAAAAAGCGTACAACATCAGGCGTAGAACAGTACAAAGCAAGATTTGTTGCTAAGGGGTGCTCTCAGATTTACGGTAAAGAATACATTTCTACGTTTTCACCGACCACAAACATGACGACAATCAGAATTTTAATGCAAGTCGCATCACAATATGACGTAAACATCCATCAAATGGACGTAAAAATGCTTATTTGAATGCCCCAATAGACTGTGACATTTATATTACCCCTCCAGAGGGATTTATAATGAAAAATAAAAATAGCGTGTGGCGACTTAACAAGTCATTATATGGTCTAAAGCAGAGTGCTCAGTGTTGGAACACAGTATTCCATGAGTATATTATTAAACAACAATTTAGACAATGCGCTGTAGACCCCTGTTTATATACCAAACACAAAGACGATAAACTACTGATTTTGGTTTTGTGGGTCGATGATATTTTAATCGCATCAAATGGTGACATAATGTTAACTGATGTTAAGAACAAATTAAGTAAAAGATTCAAAATGACCGATCTTGACAAAATATCCTGGTTTCTGGGGATAGAATTTACTTAAAGCAAAGGACTTGTTACGATGACTCAATCGAGATACATCGACAAAATACTATTAAAATTTGGAATGGGAGAGTGCAAGAAACGCTCTACACCGGTCGAAAATGATATTAATAAAAATATACACACAGAATCTGAAATAATAAATGACACACAATATCGCGAAATTATAAGTAGTCTTATATATTTAATGACTGCAACCAGGCCCGACATATGCTATACAGTAACAAAACTGTCACAAAAATTATCACGACCGACAATGAAGGATTTAAACAGAGCTAAACAAGTCCTACGTTATTTTAAAGGAACTAAAGAACAGAAATTAATATTTAGAAAATCAAGAAATCCCCTAAAATGTGAAGGTTTTTCAGATGCAGACTGGGCAAACGACGAAGATCGCAAGAGTGTATCTGGATATTGTTTCAGACTCTCAGAAAATGGGCCTATTATTTAATATAAATCTAAAAAGCAACAGATTGTATCTCTCTCTACGTGTGAAGCAGAATTTATCGCGATCACACACACGACCCAGGAAGCACTCTACCTTAAAAATATCCTGAAGACTATTTTGGAGCCAGAATTGATTACAAGCCCCGTAGTAATTAATTGTGATAATCAAGCCAGTAAAGTCTTAGCACAGAACACGATAATCAACCAAAGATCTAAGCATATAGATATAAAATACCATTTTATAGAAAACGAGATAAAAAATGAATACATTACTTTGAATTACATATCATCAGAACAAAATATCGCTGATGTATTTACGAAACCGGCAAGGTTTTTTCTCAAAACTTATTGGTGAATTCGACTGAATATTTTTTTTCTTTCACTGCCCGGTATGTATATAGATTTCTATATATTAAAAATACACACCAGCGAAGTTCCACTCATGAGAAGGCTCTTACTTTTTTGCATGAATATCAGCGGAAACCCCTAGGGGTAATGTTCAGAGTATATAGATTTCTATATATCAAAAAAAAATAAATTAAAAAAAATAGTCCTGGACAAGACGTTAAATTATCCATTTTATTTGTATTAACACGTTAACCTACTAATGCGTAACTAATACTTTTGCTTAAAAAAAAAATCTTTGTAATTTTCCTTTTTGACATTTGAACACAATTAAAAATGGCGTCTTTTTAAATGCTAAAATTCTAAGATCCAAATGATTTCTAATTTTTGTTATGTCTACGTAAATATAAAAATATATATTTATTTTTGAGCAGAACAAACACAAGGGACTTCTCTATTATAAAAAATAGGGAGGATGTTGCAATATTTTGGACTGCTAATGGGGTATGATCCTACACAGTCGGACGATTCTATTTATAAACGATGCTGCTAAGAACTGACGAATCAAATTAATTCACGTTCTTGCTACCAACCAATCAGAAACCAGAATTGCTTCATAAATATTAAACCTTTTCTGGAGCAATTTCACATGTTCTTTTCCCGGGTTTCGACACGGTAAGAATATTTTGTTCTGTGGAAATGTCTACTACAACCAAGTCACCTCCCAGGACTTGTGTGTAACAGCGAACCATCTGAAACTGTTCTGAAACTCAAAATGGCTTACACTTCTAGACACTTAAACTCTTTTCCTCGAGTGGCCCCCGGACCTTTATAGGTGGTAAATCGTATGTAAAACAAGCTGAGTGTGTCTTCAGTATGAGGTTTCTCTTTGACTGGTGTGAAAGCCCGAAGCAAGTGGTGGATAGTGTCCTCGGGGATATTTTTTTGCATTTTATTTTATTGAGAATTAGGCGGGCTTAAACTTGCATCCAATCTCCGAAATTTCACTTCACAATATTCGGAATACCAAGTTTCAAGCTCTAAAAAATGCCCTTTTTTATTTTGTTATCTCTCACTCCCAATCTATCACGTGAAAGTGTTCCTTACCTTTCACACTCACTAACGTGACAAGGTCCATACTTCATTTACAGGGGTTTTTTTCTAAGCGCCATATTTATTTAAAAATATTTATATTTAAAATTTATAAAATAACCTCATACTGAAGACACACTCAGCTTGTTTTACATACGATTTACCACCTATAAAGGTCCGGGGGCCACTCGAGGAAAAGAGTAAGAGTAAAAGAAATAAATAATTTGGTTATTTATGTAGGCTGATCAACTTTTGTGGACAAAATTTAATAGACACCTGACTTTGTATCCACTATCTTATTTTATCTTATCGAAATAAACTTATAACATCTCATCCATATATCGAGTTGCATAATAATATATGTTGTTCATGCAGTATTTGGTTAATTGCTTTTTTTAAAAGAGGTTGATTATTCAGATGAACATGTAAAATCTCCAAAAATGTCCATTTCTGGCATTTTATCCTTATTTTGGAGCATATGGTCGTGAGCATATGATTTTTATTTAATGACCGGTTTTTACAACAGAAATAATCAGGAAATAAAACAGAATTCTTCTTTATCAATATCCCAAAAGAAGTAGGTGCGTGTATAAAATTTATAAAATAACAACCTTCGTTAACAAGATTCTTTCCTGCAACTTTTATAATCAGCATCATCACCAACACCCAACCATCATAACCAACATCATCATCTCTACCATCACTATAATCAACATTATCACCGCCATCGTCACCACTAACATCATCGCTAAAATCATCATCACCACCATCATTATTATCCTAGTCGATGCATCAAACGATGCTGTCACACAATGGTCATCCACTTCAGGACCATGCCCTTCAGGGTCATCAGGAACTGTACGCCGGGAACCGACGGTTAAAGTACTGAGACTGTATGCCGGGAACCGACACTTAAAATACACGCCTCTATACAGCCTTAACTGCAAGTGTTCGTCATCCCTGTTCATAGCTGTCGCCCCAAAACAGCAACAATGAGTCCCCCAATAACAACGGTAGTTTCATTTGGGGGTGATTGTTTACAGAATCACATCTAGCTTTCTGATATGCTTTCTCCATCGAACAGTATATCGATACTGTATGGCTGACTGGGATAGGTTTCGTACATTTATATCAGATCTACTTCTACGTCCCATAGTAAAGAAAGATGTGGCCTCTACAGTATCAGACCTGACTGAATCGTGATTGTAGCTATAGATCGTTTCGTACCGTCCGAAATTTCAAGCAAAAATCTAACAACCAGCCGCGGTTTTTCTCCAGGATATGTTGCTGCCATTGCGCACAAACTCACTTTTTCCATTCCTTCTAACGTAACAGATGTACTGGGACAAAAGCCACTTCCAGTACTGCAAGCAAACACTGTAAAAGAGTAGCGAAAATGCGAGAGAATTGTATACTCAGACCGCCAATCAAAAGTTGCTGAGCAGCGGCTTGGTCCCCACCAATTTTGGCAAAATGCAAACCGAATCCTAAACAGAGGTGTGTGCACTATCCCAATTATCAGCAATTAACTTTTGGTAATCCTGTCAGACTCAGACAAAACTAAACTCTTTGCCAAGATCTTTAGACCTTCTTCTACCCTATGTGATAAAAGCCGCCATACCCCTCGTTTGCTTCTGTGTCAGAAAACCAGATATGCGGCATACAAATATATTGCCTGATGTTGTTAAGCTAATAAAAACCCTTGATTCCAGTAAAGCAAATAGCATTGATTCCATTCCAATTATAGTCCTGAAAATAGAATTGAAAATAAAAAGTAATGAAACTTATAATTATAAATGGCATGCTTATTCAACGATCTAAATTCACACGTTAATATTGGAGGGGAAGGTATCCTAAAATATCTTAAATTCCTAATAGAACTACGGAGTTATACTAAGTAATAATTAATAAGTCCCTTCAATTCTTTTATTTCTTTTAATAAAGAGTAGACAATGCATTGTTGATGAATTATCGACATCTGTCGTTACTCTCGCTTCTCCTTATTTCTCCCTCAGTCCTCATTTTTCATGAGTGATTTTTCTGACAAAGGGAGGAGAAAAAGCTGTAATCTAGGTTGGCAGCATTTTATGTGAACAGTCGCCAGAGATGTTGGAAGTTCTGTTTCTATGCCTATCATTGTGGCTGAGGTTACCTGCCTGATAGTAAGGGACTCGGACTTTGGATTAAACACAAAGCAGGCTGTTCCATCAGCAGGGAAAATACCGCGGCTGCTTTATTGCAATTTGATGAAAGGATTCTGGACCATGCAGTAGCTTCTGATGGGGCATTTCGCGGCCATATTAGTTGGTAATTGTTACGGCTTTACCTTATCATGTCTCACAAAATAAATTATTTTCTTTTTCTCTCTGACTTTTCCTCTCTCTCCTGCTCTCAGCAAGTCTCTAGACCTATTTAATAAACCCAAAAAGGTGTCCAGAAAAATAGTCGAGTAAACCCAGACCTCCAACTTACAACGTAGACCTCCCACTACCTTGTCCCCTTCTCCAACATAAGGGGTCAACGCTCCAACCTTCCAACCTTCCAGAGGTTCAAACTCTATTACAAAAACTAAACCAAACCTATTATTCCTAAGCCAAACTGGCATTGGACCATCAATTTTCCTAGATGAGTTGGTAAATAAAGGATACTCTAAGTTAACCTCGAAATCCGACCCCCAAGATCGCCATGTATGTGCCTACATTACAGATAGATTTGCGTGTGGTAGGGAAATCTCCAGAGAAGATCCTTACTTACCATACAAGTGCAGCCCGAAAGCACTTGCTCACACTACTGTGTTTATATTTGCACTCTATCGCCCCCACAACACCGGGGTTACTATCATTAAAAGCATGAGAAGATTGACCACGTTCTGTCTGTGTATCCTTCAGCAAATTTTCACGTCTGTGGAGACTTCAATGTTCTCAATGTGGAATTGTTACCCCACTCAAATAAAACCGATGACTAGGGGAGGTTTCTCCATTTGTTGATAGCCAGTATGCAAGTCTCCTAGACCTTTTCCTCATAACTTGCCCTGAGCTATGTAATCCCAATTTTTTTCTCCATGAAATCTTTCAACCACTCTATTGTATCATTTAAAATAACAACGAAATGTAATAGGTGCGCAGACGTTCCTCTGCATCGTACAGTATAACGATACTCTATGGCTGATTGGGATAGCTTCCGTACATTTATATCAGATGTTTAAAAAGATATGTCCTCTGTAGTATCGGACCAGGCCGAATGGTTAATTTTAGGTATAGACCGATTCAATTCCCTCCAAAAAATGTTCAGAAAAAAAAACTTAACAGCCAGCCATGGTTCTCTCCAAAGAGGGCTAGTTCTATTGCGTACAGAACTCCCTTTTTCCATAGCTACCAACATAAGAGAGGCATTGATACTAAAGCCGCTTTAAGGTATGCCAGAAACCACGGTAAAAGAATAATAAAAATGAAGAGAGTTATATGCTCAGTCCGTTACAAACAAAGTCATTAACAGCGGCTTGGTTCCAACCAGTTTTGGCAAATAGCACACAGTATCATGAACAAAAGCGTGTGTTCAATGGACCTGAAATAATCTCGCCACCATCGGACAAAGCCAGCCTATTTGCCAAGAACTTTTCAGCTAATTCTAACCTATGCGGCGAAGGCCATAAATCCTCCGTATTTTCTACTTTAACAGACAACACTCTGTGCGACATAAAAATATCCGTGCGTGATGTCGTCAAGCTAATCAAGAGGGTTGATTCCATTAAAGCAACTGGCCCTGACGGCATTCCAATTATAGTGTTGAAAAAGTTTTTACCAGAGCTTGCCCCAATACTCCCAAAATCGTTGTCTTAAAAAAATCGCTTCCCACCACCCTGCTAAAACTCATCAGTATGCCCTGTATTTAAGAACTCAGGTGATAGATCATCTCCTTCTTAGTACAGATCAATAAGTCTCCTATGCGTCATAAGTTAATTACTAGAGTCCATATTAAATAAGGAAGTCATCAAACACCTCAGCAGAAATAGCATCCTTGATGCCATGCAATATGGTTTCCGTTCTCTTACATCTATAGCAGGGGTGCGAACGGTTCTATCTCAAAAGGGCAATTGCTCTGGACATATCAAAGGCCTTTAGTAGAGTATGGCATAAATGCCTACTTCACAAAATCACCAGCTACAGTATAGCTGAAATGTCTTCTCAATTATCAAATAATTTATCTCTGATAAACTCATAAGAGTAGTGGTTGATGTGCAGATATCAGGTCCTCAGGGGTCCATACTGGGCCCAACTCTCTTCCTGATCTACATCAATGATGTCGCAATACACATACTTAGATCATTCATTGGCAGATATGCTGATGACATAATCATCTATGACAACACGTCAAAGGCCGTAAATGACCAAAATCTCTCTAATTGTCCCTCCCCGGATCTTGAGCGCTTGGTACAATGGGGGAAGAGGTGGTTGGTTACTTTTAATGCATCTAACACCAGCTCCTATCTACATCATCAACGCTCTGATCCCCATCTGCCATCAATTGAAATGGAGGGCTCTCTATTCGGAGAAGCTTCAGTTTTGACAAGCTTCTGGGCTTGATCTTTACTCCGGATTTCAAATGGAACCCGTACATAAAATCTAAAAGGTCGCTGAAAGAATAGTGGGATCTTTCTACCGCTCCAGTAGATATCTCACTACTGATGCAATTATTTATCTATGTAAAAACGCCAAGTATGGCCAAGGATGGAGCATGGTTCCCACATCTTGGCAGGAGCTGCCAGAAGCAGCTTATGCTGCCTAGACATAGTACAATATAGATGTCGTAACTTAATGCGAGATGCCCTTTTCTCTTCCTTGCAATGTCTTTCCCACGGAATGGATTTTGCGAGCCTGTCTTTGTTTTGTCGTTATTTCTACGGCAAATGTTTATCTAAGCTCCAGTCTCTTGTCTCTCCCTCGCCAATCCAACTCGAAAAACACCTATCTAGGTGAAATCACTGACAATTACTTTCCCCACTCTTTAATTGTGCCTAAATCAAAACGTAGATTCCATGAACAATGTGTTTTTTCTTAGAACTGCACGCGTGTGAAACTCTCTTCCTTTTGCATACTTCCCAGTTTACTACAACTTAGTTGTCTTCAAGTCAAACATCAAAAAATTATTGATGGACCGCCTCCTTAAGTAACGTCATCTATCAAATTTCTATGAAGGACTACTACGGTATTATACAATTTATTACTATACACTCAATAACCCTTTTCATCGAGTAGCCAGAGGGGCTTGCTAATGGTGACTCCTATGTAAATAAAATAGAAATATAAACACACAATCAATTAAATACATTTCGTCATTTTTCGTAATTCTTGGATATGTTACTAATTTCGATGATATTATTTTATAATTTAAACCACCCCCGTCGCCCTCTCTTACGAATAAATTACTTTGATATATTGTCTGGGCTGATTATTTCATAAAAAAAACACAACTATCAATTAACTCATACTTAATCATTTTTCTTAATTCTTGGATATGTTACTCATTTCGACAATTATTTTAAATATTTTTAACCACATTATCAACCCCCTACTACTAAAATGATAACTTTGATACATAATCTGGGATTATTATTTCATTTCAAACACATCAATCAATTATCTCACATTTTGTCATTTTTCATAATTCTTGGATAACTAATATCGACAATGATTTTTCATCATTTTAACCCACGCCATCGCCCACTTACTAAAATAATGACTTTGATGCATTGTCTGGTCTGATTATTTCATTACAAGCACACTAATGCATTTAATAACATATTACATTTTTCATAATACTTGGATATGTTACTGATTTCGACAATTATTGTTCATAATTTAAACCGTCCTTATCTCCCTCTCTTACTAACATTACTTTGATATATTTCCTGGGCTGATTATTTTATTATAAACACACAATCGATTAACTCACATTTAATTTTTGTCAATAATCCTGGATATGTTACTAATTTCGACAATGATTTTTATAATTAAAACCCACATTATGCCTCTCCCTCCTACTTATATAATATATTTGATATATTGTCTGAGCTTATTATATCATTACAAACGCACCAATCAAGTAACTCACATTTCATCATTTTTCATAATTCTTGGATATGTTACTAATTTTGACAATAATTTTCATAACTTTAACCCATCATGTCGCTTCCCCTTACTTAAATGATAACTTTGATATATTGTCTGGGTTGGTTATTTCATTACAAACAAATAAATCAATTCTGGGTATTCTCATAGTATATATGTTTCACCTATCTTATCCAATCCCGGGTGACGCCGCATATTCTGATAATATACATGATTCATCTATCTCATTCGATCCCGTGCGACGCTGGGTATTTTTCTACTATATGTTTTCAACCTATCTAATTCAATACTGGGTGACGCTTTCTGATAGTATATATTTGCACATCTCATTCAATCACGGGACTGACTTTATATTCGCAACCCCACTGTTGAAAATATACATTAAATAAAATAATGTTTTCATCATAAACTGTTTCAGCCATTTCCGGGACCGACTTTATATCCCAAACGCACTGCTAAAAATATACATGAAATAATGTAATGTCTAAATAGTAAACTGTTTAACCATTTCTGGAACTGACTTATAATCCCCAACTCACTGTTGAAGATATACATGAAATAAAGTAATGTATAAATCGTAAACTTTTTCAACCATTTCCGGGACTGACTTCTTATCTCCCATCCTACTGTTAAAAATATACATTAAATAAAGTAATGTCCGAAACGTAAATTATTGCAGCCATTTCCGGAACCGACTTCATACTTCCCACCCCAATGTTAAAAATGTACATTAAATAAAGTAATGTGTAATGCGTAAATGGTTTCACCCATTTTCGGGACTGATTTAATATCTCCCACCCCACTGTTAAAAATATACATGAAATAAAGCAATGTTTAAATCGTAAATGGTGTAAGTAATTTCCGGGACTGGCTTCATATCCCGTAATCCACTGCTGAAAATATACTTGAAATAAAGTAATATTAAAATTATATACTGTTTTAGCAGCTTTTCGAAAGTAATACATAAAAACATCAACACGGTTAGTAATTAGGCAACCATTGCTTCAACATGACTTTCTGAGTGTAGTATCAGTTTCAGTATTCCAGTGACTTAAATCCCTCCTTTTTTGGTATTGGTTAATGGAGGAGAAATCCTCCATTACTGATACAATTTTTATTTTTGTTATTGACCAGAGTGGCCTTTTTGGGGAGCTGGTTTCCCCTTAAATTTTTAATCCACCTCATGCCCAATTCTGCCCTTGTGGGGAGGCATGTAAACAAAAACAAATAATCAGAACGGACATTTTCCAGAGCATTTTATGATTAATCATTTTGTAATTAAATCAGAACTCACTTTTTCCAGTTACTTTTTTAATATTAAAACTTTGTTACATTAAACATAGTACCTATTCACTGTGCCTCCCCACGAAACCGATTAAGACACCGGGGTCATTTTTTATACGTGGAGAAAAAATTATCTTAGTCGTAAACGATTTCTCTTTCATTAAGAGAGAAGAAATTGAAATGTAGCACCTGAAGAACGGATACTACACTTTGATCTTAGCTAAAAGGCTAAGAAAACAAATCATTTTTATTAGCTTTGCCTCAACAGTGTCACCAATTTTATTTTTATATTTCACGGTTTACAAGGTTTATTTATATTTCAAGGGTTACAAGGTTTATTTGGAATATTCCATTTTTTGGAATATTCCACTTTCATTTTTTAGGGATGCACAGCATGATAACGGACGGAGCGATAAGCGTAATAATAATAATAATAATAATAATAATAATAATAATAATAATAACATTAATAATAATAATAATAATAATAATAATAACAATAATAATAATAACAATAATAATAATAATAACAATAATAATAATAATAATAACAATAATAATAACAATAATAATAATAATTACAATAATAATAATAATAATAATAATAATAATAATAATAATAATAATAATAATAATTTGATGTGGACAATTCGACGCAAATTGGTGAAGAATTGTAGTTTTTATTAAACAAAACATCCGATGAATTGTAAGAAAATAAAGACGGAACCAATTTTCCCACACAAAAGACTTCTGTTTAATTAATATAAAAATTTCCATTTACGGTACAAGACTTCCTGTTTTAGTATAAATAAGTAACTTGCCCACAATTAATATTTTACAGAAATATGTAATATCTGATTATATTGTTCATAAATGATTTTTTACAATGGTTGTAATCATTTTTTTTTTTTGGAATAATAAGAGTATATTACTTCATTAAATATTTATTTAATGTTTTTTATTGTTTATGATAACACAAGTATTAAAACAACACTTGGGTTTTTGCGGGCTTACGCTCCAGGATATTCGAGTAATATAACGTTGTTGTATTTCAATAGCTCTCCCCTAATCTTTCCCCATACATAACGTAATGTGACGTGATTATATTTGTACCTATTTTCAATTCCTATTTGTGTGTGTGTGTGTTTTTTTCAAAACAAATCCCTCGATACAGCTTTGATAAAGAGAGGGCGAAACCGAACAGCTGACTCCCACGTTTTTAATTTTATTTTCTTAAAACTGTTAACCTTATTTTAAACGTTGACTAAAATAAAGTCAACGTTTAAAATAAGGTTAACAGTTTTTAATCATGAATTTCAGTTTAAAATAAGGTTAACGTTTTTAATCATGAATTTCAGTCTTCCCTGTATGAGAGCATTATATATATATATATATATATATATATATATATATATATATATATATCAGTTACATAAGCCTGATTCCTACTATTATACAAAAGTAATTTGGTTTAAGTGTGCGTTTATTTGTGTAAGTTCGTTCCCTATCGCTGAGAAATGGCTGTTAATTTTTAATTTCAACTCACGTACATGATGTAGCTGCCAGTGTTTTTACATTGTTTTTTTTTATCGGACTACGTCTAGTACATATTAAAAATTTATGATAGAATTCAGATTAAAGAGAAAAATCCAATGTTGACCAAAGTTAACACTTTTATCCGACTGAACATAACAAGGGCATTTAAGCAGTCCTATCAACGTGCAATACTATAGTCTTAGTCAATGCAATCCACTGTGGATTTGGTTGGTTGTTTTTGTTTTACGGCATATCAACCCTTTTCAGGTTATTTAATGCCGAATCCAGTGATTTTAAAGATTTTTTTAATAGAATATATTTGATTTTGTTCAAGTCGATTTCTAGTTAGCTGATAGTTGGGACCCTAACCGGTGCTGCTACTCGGGGACAAAGTTGACCTGGGAGCAGCGGCAATTAAGAGGTGTCTCCACACGCCTCAAAGACTACAACCTGGGGCCTTAATATCGAATATAGTTTAAGGTCATATACAGGACCACTGTAGATTTTTTCACAAGAAAGATGCACATTCATAAGAAAGGAGCACGTTCGGAATTATGACGTCTTTTAGAGCACAACTGAGTTATGATGCTTGACTTTAGTACATAATAATTGCAAACGACCTAACAGTTGGTTCTCTGATGAGGCCGGTGCGTTCAAAACAATATTTTTGTATAGTATGCAACTGATCCATGGCACTTGATTCTTGAATTGTATTTGTTAGATGAAACCATTGGGTTTTAAAAAGGTGATGAAATCAACAATAAATTCTCTAAACGGGCATAAACATTAAGTATGTTGTATGCGGTCTTAGGATATGCAAACGATAAAATAAATAACTTTTATATATCAGCGAGAATTATAATTTAATAGTTGCCAGCGTGTTTTTTAATATTATACATTATTAAAACAATAACGCATCCATCTTGTTTTATCTAGTTTATAATTACTTTAGTCCTTGATATGTTATGAGACATAAGTTCACAAATACAAATCACAATGTATATGACGCTTAGATTCTCAAGTCCATTACAAAGCTCATATTCGAAAATGTATTAGTAATGATGCCGATTTTTTAGGAAATCATTGAGATAGGTAATGCGTTTCGCCTTTTGTAGCCTGATTAAAAAAAAAAAACGATTTCCTACGAGTGTACATGTATTAATTTTTAGCTAATAGAGTTTACCTTTTCAGAGAGTGTAAAATAACCTGCTTTTTAAACTATTTGTAAAGGTAAATTTGCCTTTGTATGGAGGTTAGTAAATAAAGATAAATATACTCCACTTCGAAACTAAATTCTATTTAGAAAACAAACGAAAAGAAAAAGACAAAATTAAACAAGGCAACGGATTAGGAGAAAATGCAATATGTATACAGGGGGGACCCCCTAAAAAACAAAAGCTAAATGGAGTCCATCCAGAACATATGCTGTAGAACGGAGAAAAAGGCCAAAGACCTTAGTGTGTTGATGTGATGTTTTGAATATAATAAACTAGTTATGACCAAAGTTTCATTTCATTCGGCCAAAACATTAAGAAACGGGGCCTAATTAGATTTGTGGCCCGTTTTTGGGGGGTCAACCTGTACTTTTTTTGTTTAAGTCAGCCATTAATGGTTATCCTTTAAGTAGATGGATGTTTCTATGTGAATATTTAATTAAAATGGGTAATTACATTTTCGTTATACTATAAGTGTAGTTTAATGCTTTTCTTATTTTGAAAGTGAGCGTTTTGTCATATTCACCACATTTACACATGATATAGTATGAGTCATAAGAATGTTCCATAAGACGCAATACGTAATTACGAAAGAACTATCTTAATCATACGGTAATCTTTAATCAGCCATTCTTAGATTAATTGCGTTCTTTGTATTGATCGCATTGTAATAAACTACACCTGAAAAAGAAGTTACTAAGAAATGTTTGTCTCATTTTATTGTTTAATTTTCTTGTGCCTCTGTGAACTTAATTCAAGTATATGTTTGTAACTGTTTATTTCATTTTTAGATGCAGATGCGACCGTGTTAAGTTCACAGTTCATCTAGTCTATCGGTTGGAAAATAAAGTTTTCTTTTTTTTCTTTCCTACTTTAATCAGAAATACAAAACACGACTAGGAAAACTTGGAATATTTAGATAATCAACCGGTGACGAAATGCTCTATCTACAGAAACGACTTAACACGAATGAGCTCATCGGAGATAGAACGACAGATAAATAAATACATTGACAAAGAGAAATATATTAATTCAAATATGTGGATATCCATTTACAACTATATTATATTTTCCTTAGGATCACTCTCTCTCTCTCTCTCTCTCTCTATCTATCTATATATATATATATATATATAAAATGTCCATTCCACTTATTTGGCGCAACGACTGGACGCATTTCACAAATATGTTTTATAGATTTGTAGGTGAAACGAACTAACTATCATGGTATCGGTTAGATGGATAACAACGTTTAATAAAAATTGTTTTTCATGCTAACGTGAGCACACATAGTCAATCATCAGTTTTTCACGGACAAAAAATAGTGTATATATATATATATATATATATATATATATACATATATATATATATGTATATATATATATAAGTACTTCATTTACTCACATAAATTAATATACGAAAGTATGAATTTATGCGTAAATTATAAGTATTTACTTCAACAGTGCTCAATACGTAGGTACAGCTACTTTGTAAGCTATAAAAGATATATCGCGATTAAGCCACACTGAATATTCCGCGTTTCATCTCTCTCCCTCTCTCTCTCTCTCTCTCTCTCTCTATATATATATATATATATATATATATATATATATATATATATATATACAACCTGAGTATCGCTTTATTACAGGTCAATACATTTTTAATTTTGAAATTTTTAGGAAACGCAGAGACGTAAAATTTAGAACACTGTACGAGCATTACAAGGTGCCGTATTTCCCTGAGTTTTGTGGAATTTTAAAAAAATATTTTGCCAGTTACGTTATTTTCTTTTTTCTGGTAGTGTGGAGTGTTCACACTTATCTAACAATTTATATTGTCAGTAACAAAACAATATTCTAACTTTATATTTATATTTTTATGAATTAAAAAATGTATCCAGTTTCAATATTAATCAAAAACAAGAACGAATTTTACGTTATTTTGCCTATGGAATTATTTATCTTTTCTACATGAGTCTCATTCTTTAAAATCACTTTGAATAGCCTCTTATTAACTGATTATGTCAATCGGCTATTTGAGATGATTTGATGCGATAGGAAACTCTCAAAATCTTTCTCCAAAGTTCAACTTTTGACGAAAATTTAACACTTCCTTCATAAAGTTTCATATTTGTTACTGACCGGAGCTGCGAAATTTGGTTTATATCTTGAGAACAACCTAGCCGTTGCATCAAATTTTCTCCACTAATGCCTGATGACTTAAGGTAGGATACTGTAGCCGTGGCTGAGTAGGATGGCGCATTGTTTAGCATAAAAATATATTTGGAGTTAGGCGCCATAGAACGTAATCAGGCCATTGTGACAAGTGTTTTTTTAAAAATAAAATGCAAGGCTGGAGTGTCAGTGTGACACCCCCTGACACTCGAAATGTTCCAATTAGTTCATCGGAGATTATTTCAGCCCTAAGCATGACACCTTCATCTCCCTGTTGACGACGGAATCTTGAAAGCTAGGGAATCCAATAATTTGGCCCACCTATGTTGTCCATCAATGTTTGGTCTGGCCTGATCGGTGAAAGGAACATTTTCAAAGCTGTTTTCCTGTACATCTGAGCCCACGCCCAACGTTTTTCTTAGTGGGTATGGTTTAAAACAGGTCTTGATAAGGGCTTAATGCTTCTTGCAATTTCGTTTAAGACACTGCAACGTGTCATTATGGACAAGGAAGGTATTCCAGCCTTGTCGAATAGAGCAATGCTGGTTCTATTCTGCTGCTTGATAAGTTGATGGCGATTTTTTGTAACATCACGTGCAGAAACTGACTTTTTGTGTTTTTCTGCCCTCTTTTGTTTGATGTTTTGATTATCAATGAATGGAAACAATGTACTTTAATACCTTCCGAGCTCCTTTGCTAGATTTATGAGGGATAACCCTACAGCAAGGCCTACAACAACATGGTCCGTTTCACTAGCGTTGCCTCGACAATTTTAGACATTTAGGATACCTGCAATAAAGTGATACACACTTAAAGATGAGCAGAAAATAGCAAATTAGCATCATTTTTAAAATATTTGTTTAAATTACATAAAACTCAGGGAGTATGCCACTATGTTATGCTCTACCAGTGTATCAAATTTCACTTATCTGCGTTTCATAGCAATTTCATAATTAAAAAAATCTTGAGCTGCAATAAGGCGATACACAAGGTTTATATATATATATATATATATATATATATATATATATATATATATGCGTGTGTGTGTATATATATATATATATATATATAAAGAAAGGTAGAAAATAAAATACTTTTACAAAAGAACATCTTATCAACAACATACGGAAATTTCAACACTGTAAAGAACACCAATAACAATAATAATATATTAAATAGTTACCAATTACATATATTTTAATATACTGTATGAACATAAAAGGAAAACATACGACAGAATGAAAAACTGTTTAGGCCATAACATTTCGAAGTTAATTTTTTCTCATCAGAAGTTTAGGAAAGCCAATATTGTACAAATAAAATCTATAGATTAAAATTGGCTGTTGAACATTGAATCTGCAAATCAAGGATGTATAAATTTACATAAGTAAACGAAGATATAAATACGAGATTAAAAATGTTAACATATGAATAAATGAGGGGATTAAGCGTACCGGAATGGGAAGGAAACACAGATTCATGATAAAAGGAAAAGACGGCATATAAGCTAGTAATATAAATAGAAAATATGACTCACTAAAAATGACGGGGGTCAGAAAGATAATGAGAGTAAGAGAAAAGAAGGACAAGTGAAAAGAAACCGTATAGACTGTAAATTAATAATAATAATTTAATATAATTAAAGAGCCATATAGAGATAAAATGACAAAAAAGTTAGATTCCAAATTCGTGATGTTGACCATCTTATAATTTATTTCTTTAAGTAAGTTCGTTTATATAATTCTTGACAGTATCTGTTTCGCAGCGCAAAATTAATCACTCAATTATGATATCAATCAGTGACTCTATTATGCCCTTAACTCATCAGAAGAAATAGTAACGATCAATCAGTCAAAAAGAATTGAAATGTGATTTGACATGGTAAAAACACGAAAATTGGAAGAGAAGCTGCGAATACCTTTATATTTTTTCCATTACGCCATAATTT
Source organism: Euprymna scolopes (assembly GCF_053919585.1). NCBI lineage: Eukaryota > Metazoa > Mollusca > Cephalopoda > Sepiida > Sepiolidae > Euprymna > Euprymna scolopes. Next base: position 53,234,786 of record NC_136499.1, on the reverse strand, counting down.
TCGGATTTTTACCATGTCACATCACATTTCAGTTCCTTTTGACAGATTTATCGTTTCTGTTTCTTCTGATGAGTTAAGGACATATTAGATTCACTAATTGATATAATGATTAAGTGATTGATTTTGCGCTACGAAACAGATATTTTAAAGAATTGTATAAGTCAACGGACTTAAAGTAATACATTATAAGATGTTCAACATCATGATTTTTGTAATATAACTTTTTGTCATTTATTCTCTCTTTTCTCTCTCTCTCTCTCTCTCTCTTTATATATATATATATATATATATATATATATATATATATATATATATATATATATATATATATATGCTTAGTGGGTGTGCGCGCGTGCGGATTTAGCGGTACAAAGTCTATACATCGCTCTAAAATATACGATCCAAAAACACGGTATAGGCTTCTTTTCGCCAATAAACTTATCAGGGGTAATTTATTCGTATACTAAATAAATGGAATAAAACGAATTATATTGTAAAGAAGGACCAAATATTGGGGGATATACAGGTAAAAGAGAAAATAATCAATGGGGATTTCATATAAAATAATATAGTGTCAATTATATGAAGTCTATATAAAAAAACTGGGAGAGTGAGAACGAGTAAAATTATCCCTCTGTGCAAGTCCACTGATGTAATAAATTCCTTCTGTTTATTGAGATGGATTGTGTGGAGAAAATTAAATTGACTCCAAAATTTTTAAATGATTGGAGAGTCAGCTCGGTGCAAGTTTCTAAAATAGTCTATTTTTTATGCATTTGCATGAGCTGGATTTTCGATTAGTTGTTATCCAAGATCCCAGAAGACGTTCGAAAACGACGTGGCTTGCCCAGTCTAATTTCTGCTGGTATATCTGGATAAGACAGAACTATAAACATTAAAAAAAAGTAAAATTATCATACGCATATGCACCCTCTATAAATAGATACAAATCCGGGTAAGGAAGCGAAGAAGCACATATACTCTCACCTAGAACATGGTTACGCACGCTGGCAGATGCGTCAAATGTAGATGGCCAAAGAAATCAAGCTAAGTGAAACTAATCAATCCTAATACTACCAAAATGCCAACTGTTTTTTTAAAAATGTATTTATTTAATGCATTTTAATTATATGCCCATATATTGTCTTTACTCCTTGCTTCGATGCGAGCCGTTTTTCTTTTTAGTTTTTTTTACCAACTGTTTATACATTCTCTCTTTTAAATTTATTTATTTAATGTATTTTAATTATAGGCGTATGAATACTCGTTAACTCCTTGCTTCCATGCGAGCCGTCTGTAGTAAGAATTCGACTCGAAAAATGAATAGCCTAGTCAAAAGAATACCGAACAGGAGCGAGGATTTTTTTCTACTATAGAAGACAGAATAACTTTATTTATGTAGTATACTTAATATCTGTTATTACCAAATGCTTGCTTGTATTAATAAAGTGGCCTCCGTGATATCCATACCAAACCACTGAATTAACTTATAATTTAACTATCACTATATTTGTAACTGCAATATACAGTATCTTAGCTGTGATACAAGGGCTAATTTTCTGAGTAGATGCAACACTCTGTGCCTGACCATATGACTACAATTTCGAATCTCAATGAACTAGTTGTTCCTCTTATAACTGGGGGCGGAACCCTAACAGCTAGCTACGAAATCTTTATATACATTTTACCTCCAAGACGACTGCGTTTTTGTTACCTGCATGCCAAAAAAAAAATTTTTTCCTTTCTTCAAACTAAACCTTACCTGTAACTCAAAATCCTAATGGATATCTACTATCTGTAAATAAATAACTCCTTTTCTCTGTAATGCTAACACTCTGCTCCTTCCCACCAAGCCGCCACTAAATTCCTACATTGCACTGCATTTGTAGTGGAATCTCTAACCCTCACATGCAAACTGTTTTAATAGCCATCACTAAACATCTATACATTTCTACCTATAAGACATGCATTAGCGCGCATTCCTATCCAGTAAGGTATTTAACAGCCAAAGTACTCAGAAGCAAAATGATCTGCATTACATAACTGTCTCCTCGAGAGTTTTGCAACGATTAATACGAAATTGAACCGATACTCCGTGTTATGCAAAATGTCCCATGACTCTTACTTGAAAATATCTACAACTTCAACTCTATTCGCATCTACTGAAAACCTGGCCAGATATCTACTCACCTAAATACACATGACTCAAAACTTGCGGTTTTATCCATACTATATTGCACTTACATTTTAACCCTTCTATCATCTAAAATAGTTCGGGCACAACTCGTAGTTGAATTCTTAATACCTACTTATACTGTAATATTATCCTAGACCTAAACTAACATGAATAAAATAAATAAAAAGGGAAAGACTCCAACCACATTATCTTCTCCCTAACAAGCCTTTTACAATAATAGATGTTTACACTGCATGAGCTCCACTCACACCCCTTATCCAGTAACAATAAATAGCAATGCCCCTAAATCACTTTGAGGAGTGTAACTAATCAGCAGAGATATAACCTGCACAAACCAACCCAGTAACACTAACTAGCCACGCGGGGTCGCAGAAATACTGAATTAGAACCTAAGCGCGGAGCAACCCCTCTCAGTGCTGACGCACACAGTAGATCTTCCCAGATCATCCGTCTAGGAGAAGGAAAACTCTGAAACTAAACCAATGGGGAGGGAGGCCTCTTTAGTCTTGGATGACAACCTTCCTAGAGCTGGTGACTCAAACAAATTACCGGTTTGCAAACTTAAACTGCTTAAGGAGTATATAGGCTCTGTCTATCGCCCGGCTTCCATACTCCTTCTTTGCCTATTAGTCAAGCGCGGAGACATTATCTCGGTGATTCGACAGAAACATCCAGCGGCTGATCTTGTTTCTTGGCTAGGGCAACGAACGCCGTTTACCACCTTCCCGGCACACCCCACCCCTAAATCTTGACATTTGGGAGTGCTTCAATATATGCCTGAGCAATTAGATTGGGTTGACCTTCTTCTAATGGGTTGAGGGTACCGGATTGAGAGTTCCTGGCTGCTGTTCCTGACTGTTAGTGCAGGTGCCCTAACTCTTTGGTAGCGCTTAGAGCGGCTGCTCCATCAGCAGTTGAATAATATCGGGTTGTTTGTAGTGTCATGACGCGCATGAAAAGGGAACCTGCACTTATCCCCGGTGGACTTTCCTGAGGCCACAGTCCTAATTGGAGACAAGTCAGCTGATGATCTACTTGTGATGCATGTCTGATGCTCTGCATAACCTCTTGTTTAGCCCTCCCCCCTTACCTAAAACGAAACTCTTTAAAAATATGACGACAGTATAATCTAAAAGTAAGCTTAAACCACGCTTAGGGGCAAGCAAATTCAACTTGCCTCCTCCCTTAAGGCTTGAATTCACAAATATCCGTGGGCTTAGAACTAATGTAGCCTATGTTTAAGCATTTCTCTTAACAAATAACCTGGATATCTTAGAACTAAGTGAGACTAACCTACACTCCTCCATCCTCTCTAACCAATTTTACATGCCTGGATATCTCCCACTCTGCCGTAAGGACTCTGACAGACACATGCACGGATTTGGATTAACATTTGTAATACCCTCCCCCTGACTAGAGAAAGGATCCTAGAAACGGATGATCAAACCTTTATGTGCTTTAGACTAAACATGAAACACAACATTAGCTACTTTTATTTTTTCTACCGCTCTCCCTCGACCCAGGACTGCACCATGATAAATAAAGTCTCTGACAGCATAGACACGGCACTCTCCCTCGACAATAGCGCGCAAGTGCATGTATTTGGTGATTTAATGTCCACCACAAAATCTGGCTTAGATTCTCTACTTACACAGATGCAGCGGGCAGAACAACTCATAGCTTCACTATATCTCACTCTCTATCACAAATTGTTACGTTTCGAACCCGTTTCCCTGACCAGGAAGAATAACACGCATCGCTTCTAGATCTGTTTCTGATCACAGTTCCCAATGATTTCATACCGAAGGCCCACAGCCCACCCGGGAACGCTGATCATTCAGTGATAATGGTTGAAATCGCCCTAAACTCTAGAGCCAAAACTGAAGAGCCAGTGCTCAAAACAACGAGATATTATAAAAAGGCTGACTGGGAAGCCATCAGGGAAATAATCAGAGATGGCCCATGGGTAAATATTTGTTCTCTCCCTGATGAACAGTGTGCAAACGAGACAACTGACTGGTTCAAAACTGCAATCGAAGCGCATGTTCCCATGCGGAAATTTTATAGTAAGCCCCACTCTCCCCAATGGTTTACTTCGACTTGCGCAACTGCCATTGCTCAAAAGCAGCATACATACCGCAAATTTAACTTAAATAAGTTCAGTTAACAACAGACTGAAGTGTATACAGCTAGAAATAACGTTAAGAAAGAAATAGTGACAGCTAAGTGAGAATTTACGGAAACCACTAAAAAACGCATCGAAGCACAAAAACTAGGAACTCCAGACTTCTGGAAAATCTACAACCGTGTAGTAAATAATGGGCAATCAACAATTCCCCCACTAACCAACAATCACGAGGTTGTCTCCTCAGCAACCGACAAGGCTAACATGCTTGCCAGTCGATTTGCCTCAAACTCCACACTGGACCCTTCCAACTACCCCCTACCTGACTTTCCTATGCGGACGGATGCCACGCTAGCTGATCTGAAAATCACCCCTGCTCATGTGCATGGCAGCCTGAAAAACCTTGACACTTCAAAAGCATGTTGACCCGATCTCATCCAAGCTATTCTATTTAAAAAAATGGTAAGCCGAAGTAGCTCCAGTTCTCTCCAAACTCTACAACAAATGCCTTAATGAAGTGTGCCTTCCGGGCTGTTGGAAAACTGCTTCTGTTGTACCAGTATTCAAGAATTCTGGCGAAAGGACTGACCCATCAAATTATCGCCCTATTAGCCTCCTCACACTTTTTGCCAAAATATTTGAGACCTTAATTAACCATGCTCTAGTCCATTACCTTACAAATGCTAAACTTCTGACTGACAAACAATATAAATTTAGACAAGCCCGTTCCACAGCTGACATCTTAACTGTAATCTCTGAACTTATATACCATTCACTGGAGAAAGTGGGGGAGGACAGAGCGGTAGCTCTAGATATATCTTAGGCTTTTGAAAAGGTATGGCATGAGGGTCTCCTCAGGAAAATTAGATCATACGGTATCACTGGTAGATTACTTTACATAATTAAATCCTTATTAGATAAGAAAAAAATCCAGGTTGTCCTCGACGGTCGTACATCTAAACAATATGATATAAATGCGGGAGTGCCCCAGGGGTCTATCCTTGGACCTCTATTGTTTCTGATATATATAAATGACCTCCCCGACAAAATTTCCTCTGAGATGGGTATATATGCTGATGACACTACACTCTATGGCAGGCACGACAGGAAGACGAATTAACATATAACTAAAGAAATGGCAGAAACACTAGGGAAGACCTCCAATCTGTAGTGGAATGGGGACAAAAGTGATTGGTCGCGTTCAATGCCGCCAAGACTAAACTAGTTCCATTCAATAATTATAAGAAACCCTCTGTACCACCTATAGCAATGGCCAACGACTCTTTATCTGAGAGTACATCTTTCAAACTCCTTGGCCTAACGTTCACAGGAAATAGGAGTTGGAACAATTACATTGAAGGCATTGCCAGGGCCGCTACAAGAAAGGGGCGCTCTCTACCGTGCTAGACAACTACTAACACCCAAAAGTATCATGTACCTCTATTAGGCCACCATTCACCAATGTATAGAGTATTGCTGTCACATTTGGGCTGGTGCATCTGCTACTAGTCTCTCGCTCCTTGACAAGGTTTAAAAGAGAGTCGCAAACCTGATAGGTCCTGAACTGGCATCTTAGCTTCAGCCTCTGTCCCATCAACGAAATGCTGCATCCCTCTGCCAGTTCTACAAGCATTTTAGTGGTTAAAGCTCTGACGAACTGCAATCACTTGTGCCTCCACGACGTAAGCACCTTCGACAAACCCGACATGCTGTTAAATCCCACCACACACTTTAGAGATCCCTAGATGTAAAATATCTTTCTACTCCAATAGTTTCTTCCCCAGAACCGCTAGACTTTTGAATTCCATTCCAGGTCCCTGCTTTCCCAACAGTACTGACGTGCAGAAGTGCAAGTGTAACGTGAACCGTCATCTTGCTGCCTAAATCCCTACATAGTACCCTAGTAGTTGTTGCCCCTGATAGTAGCCCCCCTACATCAAAGTGGTAATTTGCCTTGTTGGGGGTGAAAATGTAATAAAAAAAATGTGATTCTGCAAATTTAAGGAACTTCAACTCACATAACCAGAAGCGTACTGGCAATTGAAATCATAAATAACATAGCTTTATGTAATGTATCTGTCTTTCGTGATCAAAGGGAGATGCAGATTTTAGTCGAAACCGAACGTAACACAACATACAGGGAACAATTTGTTACATACTAAATACACTGTCTGCCCAACACTGACCAGCATCGCAAATCTTACGTAGTGTTGAATAAATGGTACACTTGGAAAACCCCAAGGCTATTGTAGAATTTTACTTTTCTACTTGTTTATTAATAATATAATTAATGAAATTCTTTGGGTAATCATTATGAATGAATCTGTATTTGACATTATACAATTATGTTCAAGTTAGTTCGAGGAACACATTATGAGGCCCATATACACTGTCTGAATAAGCCGTATTTTATATAGATATGCATAAATGAGAAAAAATAAAAACCGGGGATGCCGTGTTTTCGATAAACTGTAGTAAGAAAAGAATTCTTACTACGTTCAATTGAGACATCTAGAAAAGGCAAACATCCCTCATTCTCTTCCTTTCAAATTCAAAAGGACGTAAAGGAAATACATTAAAGGTGTTTGCAGCTTCTCTTCCAATTTTCTGATTTTAATCATCTCACATAACACTTTATTTCTTTTGATCGATTGATTGTTGTTATTTCTTCTGATGAGTTAAGGGCATAATATATTCACTGATTGAAACATTAAGTGATTGATTTTGCGCTACGAAACAGATACTGTACAGAATTGTAAATGTCAACTGCATTTATAGAATAAATAATAAGATGGTCAATATCATGAATTTTGGAATAGAGTGATTTTGTCATTTATTCACTATATATATATATATATATATATATATATATATATATATATATATATATTGTGTGCATATATATATATTATTTATTTATTTGTTTATTTAAATACAGTCATATATTGCTACCATGTGCAGACAGTTTTAATCATATTAGATTTCATCGGAAAAATTAAAATACAAAAATTAAAAAGGTTCTTGAGTTTTTTCAAATTTTGAGGACAGAAAAATTCTCTGACTGTCGTGAAGCAGAATTTATGTGTTATCTTTTACTAGCCTCGATACCCGGCGTTGCCCGGCGTTGCCCGGCGTTGCCCGGCGTTGCCCGGGTGTTTGGAGATTTGCGTTGAGCAAATAAAAATAAAAAACAGCGGTAGTAGGCAGCCAGGCCCGAACCCGTACCGTGAAGGAGGAAAAGAACGTGAAAAAAAGAAAAAAACCTGACGTCTTTACCGTTGCGTCCATCACCAAACTGGGTATGGCGAAGGTTTAAATAAAGGCTACTCAATCGAAAGGAGGAGGTGACTTTCGAAAATATCGGCGAAAAAGGCGACCCTTCCTTGTAGAAAAATATTTAGTTGAGGGTGAAGGAATTAATCCTTTTACCTAATTTTTCGATATTTGTTGCCCGAAGGGTCGAGCTCGAAAACGATACCGATATCGTAAAAATATGTTGGCGCTGTCGAAAGTTTTAGCCAGACATACATACATACATACATACATACATTTAAACGGACAGGTGAGATTTATATAATAGACTAGCAGGCGTACCTGGCGTTGCCCGAGTGTTGGGAGGTGTGTGTGGTTTTGGGTAAATCAAAACTCCCGGGGGATAAAATAAACAAAAATGTGTTGGTAGGTAAGTAGGAGGATCAAACCCAAACCGTTGGGCCAAGTTGTAAATTAAAGTGTGAAAAAAAAGAGTGCGACGGTTTTAACAATTGGGCCACCGCGAGATGCTAACGGAAAAAAGGTTTGAATTTATTTAATTACTTGGATTTGGCAGGTGCACGTTTTAATGACTTTATGAGGTCAAGTTTGACTTTCATTTACTGCGGAAACGCTTTTTTTTATTTTCCAAAGATGTTATAGGAAAAAGACTAACCCACATGCGGCGAGCGACAAATGTTGAATATTTATCTTCCCGAAGTCGAGCAAATTAAATAGACAGGCGAGCTCCGTTGTTAACTCTGAGATATTACGATTTATAGGTGATATAAAAAGTTTGAAGAAGTTGTGAACCGACCGACCGCTTCTCAGAAAAAAAGCCTTTTGTAGACATACAGAAAAAGCGAACACACATACACACATACATACATTTTCGCTTTTATATTTATAGAAGATAATGTTTATTATTTGCCCTCGTTAATTGAGCACTATAAACGGCCCTTGAATCATCTTATTGCAGATGAGTGAAACATCAATTTTTTCCTATATATACGTCAGAAAATAATGAAAATTTCATCATCAAATGACTGTTTCAAGGTCAGTTATTTCCAAAATGTTATTCAAATCTCTGCGATATTCACGAAGTTATGACATTTTATTTATTATCAAGTGTTTTAAACTGTTCATCAGTATATTGCAGGTGATTTAAAATGCCAAAAAAGGGACGATTAATCGTTATTGAACAGGAAAGGTTGTTGCTGGACTCGCAGAAGGATTATCATCAAAGATTTAGCTACGGAGCTGGCAAGGGATCCAAGAACTTGGGCTTCGTCCTGAATAACTCCAACACCAAATGCAGAAATAGTTAAGGACACTAGGAGAAATCTTTCACATCGTGATATTCGGAAACTTCGTAGAGAAGTCAACCAAAACCAAAACAGCACCAGTGCTCCAAGATCCAGACAGACCCAATGTAAATGTTTCAACGAGATGGCAAGGAACACAAAGACTATTCCAAGGCCTCCATTGAGCAAACAACGTAGGGAAAACCGAATAGCTTGGGCACAGAATTACATGAAAATGGATTTCCAATATGTCCTATTTACAGATGAGATCCGTTCTACTCTTGACGGTCCGAATGGATGGATCAAACTATGGAACTCCAACCTTTTACATAGTTCATCGCTAACAAGGAGGTGAAGGTATCATGTTTGGGTGGAAGTCATTAGGGATAAGTTGGTTGGGCCATTCCGTATTCCAGAGGATTTAAAACTTACCAGCAATGCTTGCACGACCTACCATTGTCACGTTGCTTTCAGAGGAGTGTCATGAATGAAAATGCACCATCCAATTCTGTTATGGTGAGAGAAGCCTTCCTTGAATCTATGGCCTTCTTTGAAGAAACCATCATGAGATGTTCTCCGGATCTTAAGCCCATTGCAAATCTCTGGTCAATATTGAAAACCGGTGTTCATGAGGGAGGAGAGAAATTTACTTCAAAGGATGTCCCGTGGAGGAACGTATTTTATGCCGCCAGAATCATAACTCGTTTTCAGATCGAGCAATTTACTTTTCGGTTGATAAAAGGTCGTTTAAATTTAAAAAAAATGGTGGATATTGCGATAAATAATTCATTTATTTGAAGCTTAGTACCTAGGTTGTGCATGTGTTTATTAGTCTTTTACAGAAAAATATAATAAAATAAAAAGTTTCCATGATTAGATTGTATTTTTGCTTAATACAACATTTCATGAGACCCATAATAAAACGATGGACAGTGGAAATTCCTAGATAAAGACTACAATGTAATAAGTTTGTGAATATCGCATGAATTTGAAAACAGTTTATGGAAATAACTAACCTTAAAGCGATCATTTTCTATACAATTTTTATTTTTTGTGATATATATTTAGTTAAATATTGATATTTTACTAATCAGCAATAAAACGAGTGACGCAGTTTATATATATATATATATATATATATATGTATGTATGTATGTATATATATATATATATATATATATATACATATATATATATATATATATTCTCTATTTACATAAAATTAAAATACGACTTTATTCTATATGGGGCCTGGAATTGCATTCATCTGAAAAACTCTAACTAATTTGTATATTCTCTTGCACATTAATTGTATTAATTCTCTTTTATTTATTTATTTAGGTTTTCGGTAAATACTATCCGCGACCAAGACATGACAGAAAAAAGTTTTTTTCTTTTTTAAAACATATTAAAATTGATTTAAATCATTTCTTCTGGAAGGATCCAAGCCTGAAATTTATCATATGTAAAGCACAATAATATAAAAAAAAAAATTCTACTATTTTTAATAGAATTTACAATTTTAAATTAAAATAAATACAATCCACCACCATTTTGTTTCCAGATTTTTGTCTTTAAAAAGTTTTTAAGCCAATTAATTGGTATTGTGTAAAAAGGTTAAGGAGAAATAGGTTAAGAATATCCCAAAATATTATAACATCCGTAGCTATATTTCAAATAGTTCCGTCTTTTATTCACTCTATTGATTTTACGTTGCAAAACTTTAAAATCCAAAATGTAATGATAGTTAAAAAAATACAGTAGCCTGTACAAGACAAAATAAGTTTATTTAGCTATACATGTATGTTTAACTTTGGCTTTGGCGATTTATTGAAGTATCAATTTTGTAAGGGTTAATTTATTTTCTCATCAGGGCCAAGTGTTTCTAAGCGAGAAAGTATGGTAGATGCGATTATCCCACACTTTAAAAAAAGTTGAGCGCAAATCACAGTAGAAAGTATAAGAATGAGACGACAACGGTTTTAAAATATGCACAACAGGTCTAACATATGTGAGACAATATCACGTAACAATAAATTGAGGAAACAAATCGTCGGATTTTCAGAAAATTGTGCAGTTATTTATTGATGAATTCTTTCTTTTTTTTGGGGGGGGATTTTTCAAATTATATAGTATGTTGGCAATATTGTGCTATTTTATTGTATATTAGCAATATGGGCTAAAATAAACCAAAATGATTTATTTATTTTGCAAATATTTACAAGCAATGTTTTTCGGTAATATAATAATATTTTTGCACATCTGATAGAACATGGTTATTAAGGTATAAAACAGATTTCACACTTCGAAACACAAAAAATGAAAAAATAAACATATTTAAAAATCAGATTTTCAACCTTTATATCTTATACGTTCACAGTTGTTTTTATTTTGTTTTGTTTTATCTGCAATCCCCACCGTCCCATCAATACAATAGATTTTGTTCAGTTTCGGCTGATTATTTAAAGCATATTTGTGAACACAAATAAAAAGAGGTAGTTGTTTTGCAAAAATACATATGATTATCGATTATGAAAAATAAGTACAACGTTATAAAGTCCATTTAGTTAATAATCAGTGGGACTTTTGTATTGATTTGAAAATTACTTGATATTTGTTAGATTTTTTTTAAAGAGAATTTGTCATTATATACATACACCCTCCTTCCGAGTTGGCCGTGCCTAGTAAACATCAGCCTTTTTCTCTTTATATTTATGAATACGCATATAGATGCGTTTAAAAAAACTGTGCGTACCGAACTCCTCTGTCAGATATTAGTCTACTAATATGAAACTAAATATAAACTGTATGTGAATCCATACAGAAATTTATATTTACTCTTAGGCGAGGAAAACCGATACAAAAGTGTAAAAAAAAAAAAAAATTAAATTTGCCAGGTTAAGGCCGAATGATGGTATCAGAAATATGCATGCGTAATGTAATAGCTCTTAGTTCATGTTTTAATTTTTAGCTTTGCAGCAAACATGTCTTTTTTAATGTTTTTAAATCATTACAATATATTGGGTACTATATGATATAGTAATTATTACGAACTCTTAATTAATCAACTATAATCTTTAAGCGCACTTTACGACAAGGCAAGGCCAGGCCAGGTGGTATGCTACTATATATATATATATATATATATATATATATATATATATATATATATATATATATATATATATATACGCGTATATGTATGTATATATGCATACATATACATATATATATATATATATATATATATATGCAAACATATACATATATATATACGATGATTGCAACGTCTTGCTAGACGAGTGCCACTCCTTCGGACATTTAAAGTCCATGAGCCCAAATGCCTGAGGGAGTGTCTATAGAAAGATGATGGTACAGAGTCTTAGGTTTGTAGGACAGCTAAATCTCTCTATCTCTCTCTCTCTCTCTCTCTCTCTCTCAGTTCAAAATTTTGAGATCCAGCAACAAGCAAGAGCAAGATAGCCAGCAACAAATTAAACTGCAGACCAGCTTAATGCGGGTATTGGTCTCCCGCTTTATGTTTTTTTTTTAATCAGAGATGTGCTTCTCCTAGGAAGGTTGCCTTTACCACGGCTTACCGGAGCGCTCTACAGCCCACCACATATATACATACACACAAATATACAATGTACTAGTTGGCCGTTGACCCGAAAAAGGGTTCAATATATATATATATATATATATATATATATATATATATATATATATATATATATATGCAGCAATTTATTATTCAAGCACGTCTGATTGAACACGACAGATTTAATTTTTGTTACGATTTTTTTTGATATCTTCTCGATTCTTCGAGCGGTCTTTTCTATACCAGCTCTAATGTTGTATAGGATGGCGTCCAAAAGATTTTGTCTAGCCATTATTTCTCCAGTGATTTCAATCGGAGCGTCCTATTATCATAATGAGCGATTGTTGTTGATGTCGTTTTCGTTTTTTTTTTTTCTTTTGAAGCTTGGTGTATCCATAGTTTTTTTTTATTGGTTATAAATGGGAGTGCAGGATGGTTAGTGGCGAATTATTTTTAGCTTTAAATTTCGTTTTCTTATTTTATTGTTTATTTAAAAAATACCATTTCTTAGCGTATTAGTAGATTCAACCAACTTCACTAAATACATAGCATCAAATTACAAAAAATCTTCCAACAATAATGCAATACTCTTACCTCACCATAGCAAATGCACAGAAAAATATAAAACTTCCCTGAAAAAAATTGGATTCAACGCTGATACAATATAGCATCAAACCGACAAATATTTTACAAAAAACTAAAAAACATGACGCAAACACTAATAAACAGTAATTTTCCAAATAAAATCGTTATAAGCACACACAACTCTATTTAAACTTTTGTGGGGTACAAATCACCCTGATTTGAGAACTAATAGGAATGAACAAGTCTTAGAAATACCACTGGTTTCAGGGGCTAGATGGAAACATTCATACCATGTTTAACCGCATGCATCGAAAACGGTTCTCTCATACAACTTTATGTTCATTATGATACATATTATATTTATACACTTAACACTACTTGTGATTTCTTTTATTTTTGACCATTAGCACAGGTTTTAAACAACTGGCGATGAAGAGGAGATAAGAGTTTTCCAGATCAATCTACAACAATTGTTTACAACAACTAGATGACAAATATTAGGACAATGACTTACTCTAGAAAAACAGTCATTTGTAAACAATATTTGACGACCAAAAGGATTTTTTTAAAAAAGTACACTCGGAAATTCGAAAAAAAATTTTTTCTCACACTCAGAGGAAATTCGAAACTTCAAAAGTATTACAAATCAAGTTAACAAGTGTAATCGATGTCCAAGAAACCCCCATCTAAAATTTCAAGTTTTTAGAGCCGGAATTCGCGGAGGAGTTTTGTAGAGTTTTCAAAGGTCAAATTGACATTAATGGTTCTGGCTGAAAATCGATTAAAAAGATTTTCCCAAATCTCAAGTCTCATTATGTCTAATTTCGAGTCTGTATACTGAAAATTGACAGAGTAGTTTTGTAGGGAAATATACACATATACAGACACACATACAATTTTACATTCATAGATAGGCTATCAGTTCAGCGCGGCTTTACCCGAGCCCTATGTATGGTTCATTACTTGCCCTACGTATGAATAAACTTTGTATAAGATTTTAAATGTTTACACCAAAAATTGTCTGAGTACTTACATAGGGACCACATAGGTTAATTTTGTGTTATTTGGACCCTAATTTTGACATTTAACAATTATTATTTTTGTCTCAAATCCAAATTAAAAAGTATTACCTATGCCCAAGATTCCTACATCTAAGCTTTTAAGTTTTTGGACCAAAAATGGCAGAGAAATTCGGGAGAAACTGCAAAGTTCAAATCTCTTAAACGTTTACCCCTTGCCAGCTCAAATTTTTGATTCCGCCGATTAAATAGCTTGCCTTATCTCTGAAATGCCTTTTATGCCAAATGTCACGTGTTTAGACTAGAAATTGGCTGAGTAATCTGGTAGAGACCGCAGACATGTATTTCTTTTTACTTTGGACCCCAATTTTGACTCCTTACCATTTATTTTTGTGTCTCAAATCAAATTAAATGTTGTTCCATGTACATGTAACCTACATCTATGATTTCAAGTGTTTAGAACCAAAATTGGCGTTTTGGTAGAGTTTGGTAGAATTTTCAAAGGTTAAATCGTTGAGCTTTGACACCTTGACAGCCATAGTGTGGCTGAAAACCGATTAAATAGTGTTTCTTAAATGTCAAGCTTCCAGACTTAAAATGGACAGAGTAGTTTGGTAAGAAATGTACACAGACAGACACACCCATAATTTTTTACTTTTATAGATATACTAGCAGTTCAGTCCGGCTTTGCATGGGCCCTATTACTGTTCGTAACTTGCCCTACATGTGAATGTAAGATGTCAAATGTTTAGACCAAAATTTGCCTGAGTAATTTCGTAGACACCGCGGAGGTAATTTTTTTAAAACTTAAACCCAAATTTTGACTCCTAAACATTTTTTTTTATTTTGGGCTCAAATAAAAAACAAAGTTACCTACATCTAACATTTTAAATGTTGAAACCCATAATTGGCGGAGAAATTGTTATAAAATTTTCAAAGGTCGACTCTTTCGTATTTGACATTTTGGCAGCCAAATAATCTTCCTAAATGTGTAATAATGAGTGGCACAATGTTTGAATACCCGTTATGTATACATTTCAAATGTTTAGACCAAAACTAGCTGAGTAATTTGCTAGAGGCCGCAAAGGTCAAATCTTTGGAACTTTGATTTTTTGGCAGCTCAAATTTTGACCCAAATCGATTAATAAGCTTGGCCTACCTCTGAATACACTTTATGTAAAATTTCGAATGTTGAGACCAGAAATTGGTAGACACCATAAAGGTCCAAATTGTTTTAACTTTGACCCCAATTTTGATTCTTTAATATTTATTGTTTTGGGTTCAGATAACAAAAAAATGGATCCATGTCCAAGTAACGCTGATGTAAAATTTCACGTGTCCAGACCCAAAAATTGGCGGAGGAGTTTGATAGAGTTTTTAATGATCAAATTGTTTAATTTTGACCCTTTGACATCGATCGTTCTGGCTGAAAACCGATTGAAAAGATATTCCCAAATCTCAATACCTCAATATGTCAAATCCCGAGTCTCTAGAGCAAAAATTGACAGAGTTATTTGGTATGAAAATACACACAGACACACATATATTTTAACTTTTATATATATACTAGCATGGGTGACCAGCGTTGGCTGAGTGTTTGGAGGTGGGTGATGAGCAAAACAAAATGGTAGTAGGAAGGCAGGTTCGAATCCGTACTGCGGAGGAGTAAAAGAACAGGGAAATTGGTCGTCTTTACTGTTACGACCACCGCCAAACTCGTAGTGACGTAGGTTAAAATAAAGGCTAGACTATCTAAAAGAGGGAATAAATTTTTAAAAAAATATCGGTGAAAAAAGCGACCCCTCCCTGTAGAAAAGTGTCCAGTTAAGCGTGATGAAATTAATGTTTTAGCTAAATTTTCGGTAATTGTCGCCTGAAGCTTCAATACGATCTTGCGAAAATCCATCGCCTGTCCCGAATGTATTAGGCAGACATGAAAACATACATACATAAATTTATATATTGGTAGCTCAAATTTTTTACCCAAACCGATTAAAAAGCTTGCTCTATCTCTAAATATCCTTTATGTAAAATTTCAAATGTTTAGACCAGAAATTGTCTGTGTAATTGTGTAGATACCGCAGCGGTCATTTTTTTTTTTTATCTTTGCAACCTATTATGGCCACTTTACATTTATTGTTTTGAGTTCAAAAAAAGTTATCAGGTAAGATCCATGTCCAACGAACATCTATCTAAAATTTCAAGTGTGTAAACTCAAAATTGGTGGAGAAGTTTTGTTGAGTTCTCAATGGTCAAATCGTTGGACTTTGACCGCTTAACAGCCACATTTCTGGCCGAAAACGGATTACAAACATTTTTCCAGATTTCAAGACTCTGTATAGTAATTTTCGAGTCTGTAGGCTAAAAATTGACAGAGTATATAGTGTAGAGAAATGTACACAGACAGACACACAGACAGACAGACAGACATATACTTTTACGTTTACAGATATACTACCAGTTTAGCCCGGCGTTGTCTGGGTGTTTAGATGTGTATGTTGAGAAAAAAAAAAGGCGGTCAATTTTTTTAAAAAATTGACCCCCTATTATGACCTCTTAAAAATTACGGTTTTGGGCTCAAATCAAGGTTATTAAGTAAGATCCATGTCCAAGGAACCTATATCTAACATTTCAAGTGTTTAGACCCAAAATTGTCGGAGGAGTTTGGTAGAGTTCTCAAAGATCAGATGGTTGAACTTTTACCCTTTAATAGACAAGTTTCTGGCCGAAATCCGACCACATAAATTTTCCCAAATCGCAGTACCCTGTATATAAAATTTATTGCGTAGGGAAATGTACACAGACAGACAGACCCACAGATAAAATACACAGACACGCAGATACACAGACACGTCCACTTTTACGGATATACTAGCATTTCAGCCCGTCGTTGCCCGGGTGTTTAGATGTGCACGTTGAACAAAAAAAAAGGCGGTCCATTTTTTTTTTTAATTTGACCCCTATTATGACCCCTTAACATTTATAGTTTGGGGCTCAGATCTACATATTAAGTTAGATCCATGTTCAAGTAACGTATATCTAACATTTCAAATGTTTTGACCCAAAATTGTCAGATGAGATTGGTAGAGTTCTCAAATGCTTCATCGTCGAACTTTTACCCCTTAAAAACAAAATTTCTAGCCGGCAACCGATCACAAAGATTTTCCCAAATCTCAGTACCTTGCATATAAAATTTCGAGTATGTAGACTGAAAATTGAGAGAGGTATTGCCCATGGAAATGTACATAGACATACAGACACTTTCACTTTTATAGATATATAGCTGTTTAGACCAATCATTTCGATAACTGACTAGATTAATGTAAACTTAAAACAATATTAAAATAAGTGAAGCAAAAGCAGATATAATTAACTGATTTTTTTGATGTTATATATGGAACGGGTTGATTATCAAGAGTATACTAGCATTTCGGCCCGTTCTAGATTTCGATCTCTTTTTGCACTGACCATCATGATGTGAGGACACATATTCTGTCCCTCCGTAAATGAGGGGGGCACCCCCTCCCTCAACACTAGTTAGGGTAGGTTAGTTAGCTTTGAAAAGCCTATTGTACAGTTTTAATTATAAAAATTAATTGTGATATGTACTGTAATATATATTTTGTGAAATAAATATTTAGGATTTATCATATATATTATAATGGTGCCGCGTGTCGGTTTTCTTGTGTTGCCATAAATGTATCCATAAATGTTTTAAGTCGACAAGCGGCCCTAACGACGAAGAAATTAAAATTCCATTCAGAACGCCACGAGAGTGAAGAGATCAAGACGTTTCCTGGGAGTAGAAGGAGACACACAACACATCCAATATCTCAAATATGCCTTTCTTGGTACACAGACCCTAATGACTGACCATCATTACGTCTTCCGGAGACCACTTTAAGACATTTAGTATAACACGTATGTCAGTCATACACCTCAGTGACCGGCTGATCGTGGTATAGTAGAACAAGGGAAAAGCGACAGTTCTGTGTTTTCGCTGAGACAAAACGAGTAATCCATCACTGCTTTCGTTAATATTATAGCCGAACGCTATTGTGCCAAGGAAGATGAGAATTACTTAACCAAATTTATCTAAAGGTTCCTTGTTTATTCCCAAGTTTACGGCAGTATAATCACACGCCCTCGTAATAGATTAGAAATCAATGTTCAAGTCGAACATGTATACCAATCTACTTATACTTTTTATAGATTTGGTGCATCCGGTATTTACAACAACAACATTACCAACTCAATGTGAAAATAATTGATCATGTCAATCAGTACTTTGCTGAAAAAAACTGGGAGAGAGTGAAACAACTAAGAACAGATGAGAATAATAGTCCGCAATAAATAAATAAAATAAATAATCCTCATCGCAATGGATTCCAAGACAAAATAATATATAAAAATTCAGACGTATTCCATATATATATATATATATATATATATATATATATATATATATATATATATATATATATATATATATATATATACCTGCTAAGAGATAGACTCGACCAGACGCTCAATACCAGCAACACTATTCTCATGACATTGGAATGTGCGATGTCAAAATTTACTCAAACCTGCCGATATAGATCCAGTCAATACTGTATGACAGAACATAAATGGTGCGTGTATCTACTTCTTATAAACATCATTTTCACAACTTTCGAATTCTCAAGTGCATTTTTCATTTCTGTAAACTGGGTGAAACAAATACCTTTTTCGTTAATTCATTATTTCTCGCTGTCATTCCTACATTACCATTGAAATATTAGCACTTGCTAACTGGCAATCCATCCATTACTTTCTTAGTTATCCATATTTCTACTTTGTCAACTTTACCTATGTGTAAATGAATTATTAGCGCTTTTCTCCGATCTTAACTAAGACGTTGACATCACTAAAAATACACTGTGGCAAACTAGAGTCAGCATTATAAAACCTTCACCTATCAATATGCCGACTAATAGTTGTCAGTGTCTATGCCTTTTGAGAGAACAAATAGTCAATTAAAAACAAAACTATTTTTATGTATCGAATTTCTTAGCCTGGAGTAAACAGTTAATTTATATCAGTAATACTTGTATGGTTAATATACATATAATTAGCAGTAATAGTTGTAAAAGTAATATATTTTCAGCAGTATTAATAGTTGTAGATCTAATATAAATTTTAGTAGCCATACTTTTGTAGCACATCCTTGTATTCCTCATATTCCCGGCAAAGAATAATCGAGTTTCTCACGTTTGAACAGAGAAGTTATTAAAAATAATTGTCTACAAGGATGAATCGATACATGGCTGCTCGTACACATGGAAATCTGTTTGATCTTGTTCGATAGCCGCCATCATGACATTATTATCGCATTCTCCATCCCGACTTCATCGTCGCTAGAGCATATTGCTGATAACTCTTCAAATTATCAAGTATTAGGAGACATAGAGGGGCGGTACACAGCGAAAGAACATTGCATTCATATAAAATACTAGTTGGATGTGTCGCTCTCCTATTGTGTTACAACGTTGGCTGCTTATGAAAACAATGTTTTATAAACAAAAATTGTAATTTATGATTGTGTTACATTAGGGAAAAACTGTACTTTTTTAAAAAGTTATAATAACTTTTATGAATTATAAGAAAGTAAACAATGCAGAGGTGTCACTGATATATAGACATTCTAGAGAAAACCCTCATTGTCGATTCGTATAATTCGTGTCTATAGGAGTATTATTCACACGGTTAAGTAATTTGTCGATTGGGTTAAAGAAAAGAACAGTTTATGAGGACCGATTATTCATAATACCTGTATGTTAGCTATTTATTTTTAGCTCTCGTATGAACAGTTAAAATATATTCGAGCACATATCTGACTAATATTATACAATACTTTACTTAAATATGACAATTATGACGAAAGAAAACGTATATATATATATATATATATATATATATATATATATATATATATATATATAATATTCAATATGGCGTCATGGAAAATATCATGGTAACTGCAGCTTCTATTCCAATTTTCACCATTGTCAAATCACATTACAATTCCTTTGGACGAACAGATTACTGCTATTTCTTCTTATGAGTTAAGGGCATAATAGATTCACTAATTGATATAATAATTAAGTGAATGATTTTGCGCTACGAAACTGATACTGCCAAGAATTGTATGAGTCAACGGATTCAAAGGAATAAATTACAAGGTGGTAAACATTATGAATTTCGAAATATATATTTTAGTCATATATATATATATACATACATATATATATATATTTATGAGAGAATATTAAAACTGTAAGTTGAAATTCACACTCATGTTTCAAAGAATGCTATTCTTGCTATCCTTCTCATCAGAGGTCATAAAAAAAATCAGCCAATATGTGTCCTCTATAGTATCAGACCTGGTAAATTGTAGTCATAGACCGATTCATACCATCCAAAAAATTCCAACAACATACTAACAGCCAGCCATGGTTCTCCCCAAAATGTGCTGCTGCCACCGCGCACAGAAATCACTTTTTCCATAGCTACCAACGTAATAGATCCACTGAGAGTAAAGCTACTTTCAGGACTGCCAGAAACCACTGTAAAAGAGTAATAAAACATGCAAGAGAGCTATATGCTCAGCCCGTTAGATCCAAAGTAGCTAAGCAGCGGCTTGGTTCCCACCAATTTTGGCAAATACCAAACAAGATCCTAAACAGAAGCGTGCGTTCTATCTCAACTCTCATCGCTGGAGCTGAGGTCATCTCGTCAGCATCAGACAAGGCCAACTATTTGCAGCTAATTCTACCCTATGCGACGAAGGCCATCAACTCCCCGTATTCCCCCCTATAATAGACAACACGCTATACAACACAAAATATATGTGCATGAGGTCGCCAAGCTAATCAAGAACCAAAGCAAAATATGATAGGAGTAAATATAAAATAGATAAACCCCATTATTTATTATACCATACCTGTTCACACTGAAACACTTATCACAATATTCTGTAAATCTATATTAAAAAGCCTTGTTAAACTGTGTAACATATTTCCATTCTATGGAGGTCAGGTGCGAACGAACACTCCATAATTTTATTATACCATATTTCTGCAAGCTGAAACATAATTATCAAAGTATACTTACGCAGATATATATGAAAAAGTTTTTATTAAAGTTTGCGCCTATTTCTATTCTATGGAGGCCAGGCAGGAACGCATACCCCAAAATATTATGCTACCACCCCTATTTAAGTTAAAACATACTTATCAAAGTATTCGTATGTACATATATATCAAAAACACTTGTAAACGATTTTATTTTTAATTTTGAAATTTGTTATTTCCATACTTTGTGGAGCAGGCTCGAACGCAGACTCCACAATTTTAATGAACCACCGTTCTGCCAGATCAAGCATACCTATTCCTGTATCTCGATACATCTTCTATCATTATATGTAATAAGTTTTTTTTTAAATAGTCAAGCATATAGAAGCCTATTCGTGACCAGACTCACACACAGACATTCAGATTTATATATATATATATATATATATATATATATATATATATATATATATATATATATATATCGAAGTTGGTATTCAGGTGTTACACCTTTGCATTGTATTGCCTCGTTATATGGCTTTATATGACCAATAGACAATCTAAATAAATAAACTTTTTTATTATTAATTTTTACAGATCGGTGAGTATTAACATTTTTGAACGATATATACAATTATATAAATTTGTAGGATTTTTCCAAAAATAGAATCAAATTTACTTTTCAGTTGCCATTTTGCTCGAAACATGTATAGATTTAGCACGTGTCAGACAAATAAAAACATTTAATCTATATATATAAAAGGGAAAATATCTGTGTATGTACGCTTTTTGTGTATGTCCGCAAAAGGTTTTTTTTCCGAGAGGTTCTCGGGTGGGGGGGGTCGCTCATTCTGAAAATTTTTATATTACGTCTAAATCATAATATCTACGAGTTAACAACGGGGTTCGCCTGTCTATTTATTTTGCCGACTTTGAAACGCTTAATATTCCAGATTTGTGATCGTTGCGCGTTGCGTGTTGCGTGTTGCTTTCGATTTTCAGTATAAAAAAGGCGAAACTTGATTAAAATCTACACACACCCTGGTCCACGGACGGGGGTCTCCAGAAAGCGATGTAAACGTTTGGTAAATGTCACCTTTTTACCGTCTTATCAGACAGTTAATTTCATTTGTAGACACTCCCCTAATAAACGGGGGAGCTGGTTTTCTCCAAAGTTGGGTAAAAACAAACAAACAGGGTTAGTGACCTCATTAAAAACTGTCTCGCAGAAAATGTTAACTGCTAAATAGCTATTGCTTACGTCGGCGTAAGCTCGCAGAAAATGTTAAATCCACAACTTCCACTTGACCTTATAAAGTCAGTCTGGGCGCCTGTCAATACTCTTCCTACTTAAATAAATTCAAACGTCTTTCAGTAAATCTTTCTCGCTGACCGAGCGGTTAACGTGTCACGTTTTTTTGTTTTTTTCACATTTTATTTTCCAACTTCATCTCATTGATTCGGATTCGGTCCTACCTACCTACCAACATTTTTACCCCCCCCCCGTGTTTCTTTTTGATTTAAGAGGACACACACCTCGAAACAACCGGGCAACGCTGGGTACCCCCGCTAGTATACTATATAAAAGGCCAAATAGCCGTGAGCGTTTGTGTATGTCTACGAAAAATTTTCGCATACTTAGCAGATCGTAATATCTCGTATTCGCAAACGGACATCGTATCTATCTTTTTTTTCTCTCTCTTATTGATCGTGTTAAACAAAATTCTCACCTTGCCGTCGCCTCGGGTTTTTTTTTTTGGGGGGGGGGTTCGAATAAAGCGAATTTATTCGAACGCAAACGAAAGCTCGATGACCTAGTAGCCGATTTGCAGTATCAACCAAAATGAGATTAGTTCTCGGTCAATGGATAGGGAAAAATATTTCTATACAGTGAAATTTGTATTTTTAAGAATTTTTTTTAACCCCACATTATCACATATTTTGAAAAGCGGGAGCTTAATTGGCCCCCGGCCAGTTTTAAAACCAATATTTATTTTAGCGCGTGCATAGCGACTACTAGAATTCTTAAGTTAATTACTAACTCTCTGAATTTACTATCCTCTTTGGCCTAATTGTTAGCGAGGAAATCTGTTTACCCAAGTTTTTCGAGTTCCAACCTACTTCTCTCATCATCTTTTTGTATGTTTATTTCGTCCTTGTGCCAATATCCTTCACGCGGAGAAAATCTAATTCCCAAATCCCTGAATGTTCTATCCTTTTTGGTCTAATCGTTGGAGTCGAAAACTAATAGCGCACCATTCTCTTTGTCTTTCTAAAAAAAATTAACCACGTGGAATCCATTCTTAAAATCGTTTCGTCCTTGTACCAATATCCTTCACCTGGACAACGCCGGGTAATCTCCGTTAATTATACCATTTTATATGGCTCTATCTCTCCTGAAAACTTGACAAAATTATTTTGATATGTTACAAATCAACATCGACAAGATGGTCAAGCTTATATTGAGAACAACATCAATTATCATCTCAAACACTGAAGCTTGTCAAATCGCTTTCTGAAATTAGTAAGGTAAAAAAATGATCTCAGCCTCATGCAATATAACAAAAGTACTGTCTTATTCTTGTGTCAGATTTTGATATATTAGTTTCACTACAAGAGCGGTTCCCTTATCAAATGCAGACTGCTACTCAACAACAAAAAAAGTAAATGAGTGCCCGGTAGCCGATAAGACAACATTATAATTATCCGTAAAATTAAAACTTGGATAGCGTTTGTTATTTAATATTTAAATACTCCACATATATACGTATGTGTGTTGAAGACATTGTGTTAATTTTGTATAAGTATTTTTCAATTGTTTGTTATATTTTGCATTAACTTTCTACTCAATTTCTGTGTATTGATATATCCCCAATATGATACTTATAACAGCAGCATCATTACTAGAATTTCTACATCTCAAAAATTAATTTTTCTTGATTTCAAATTAAATTGCTAAATGCTCCTTCAAAAATTGTCATCTTAAATTCCCTTTACACTTTTACAAGTAGTTTCGTGAGAAAAGTAGATCAAATGTCAAGTATAGTTCTTTTGTCGATTGGTGTTGAATGAGTCGATTCAGTTATTTGTGTTCAGAATCTTTCTAAAATCGCAGCATTTCCTGGTAGCAAAGACATTTTTAATAATCTAAAGTCATTTTCCCCGTGTTACCTCTGATATTTTTGTTTTCAGAAATTGTACATTGATAACATTGATGACCCTGTCGAATGAAATATTAAAAATATATCCAATGATCGATTTAAAAACTCACTTCATATATTCATGTTTTACATATGCGGTTTTCAACTCATACAGGAAACTATCTAACCCGTATCACGTCTAAATATAATTTTAAAATGAATTCGTCTAAAAACGAATCGCACAACATCAAAGGAACAGTTATAATTATCTGCGTGAGTAAATATAGATTTTACATATATTTATGCAGGCCATTTTACTATCCACGACAAACGAAAAAGTGGTAAAAAGAAAGTACTATATAACTAGTAAATGTATTCAAAATCATAACAGTCTACTACTTACATAAATAATCTTTTAGTAATCTGTTAATTTTAAAATCTATAAAACAAAATATTGCTTCATTCATGTGACAGGGAAAATTGTATGGTATATGTCATATAGTATTTGATTTCGTCCACAATCTAGAGCGATTCTCATGCGTCCGAAGGTGAGAGCTTCAGGTCAACTATCTTTGTTTAATTCCAACTTACGTGGTCTGTATCGGATGAGTTTTAAATTTATTCAACGCTTTAAAATAAGATATATCAGCAGACAAATTATCTAAGTAGGATAATATGTAAATTATCGTAACTTGGGAAGCACTTTTATTTTATATTTGTGCACATTTCCGGTTTTCTCTCTGTACTAAAATATACCTAGAAAATCAATTTCATATTTCAGCTAATACTCACGCATCTAATCCTTCACACATTCACTTTCGCAATCACAAAGGCACTGACGTAAGCAAATTACCAAATTACTGGCTAAAACAACTGACTAAATCCAGTATGGAACGGTTGAAAAAAAACTAATCGAAAATTGCTATTGAAAGACAACACAAACATTCAACTCAAAGCTATAGAGATGAATCTGCACTATTACGACGATATATACCTCTCTTAATCTACTGGTTGCAGATAGCATTTCATAATAACTCTCAGCTGGACTCTACTTCAATAAAGTAAAGCTGAATACACAAAAAAATATTTAACCATAAATACTACCTAACGATAATAATACTACCATGGTTACTGTTGCGTAGATTTATATAAGTTTTTTGCGGTGATCTAGAACAATATTGCTGTGCATATCAAAATCTGCAAATCATATCATCAGGCAACACTGATAGAACAATATCAACTGATGAAGTTATGACTCGAAGAGGAATCTTCCAAGTTGATAGTTTATTTCCTTTACGTTTTTGCCTGGCGATAAATCCGCTAAGACAGCTACAGGATAAAAGCCGATGTGCATACAAACTAAACGACATCCGCCAAAACAAACCTTTTACTCACGGATGGATTACAACTCTATGCCACTTAAGACGCTGCGTTAGCTTTTTCTCTTGGTGGCTGTGCATGCATATCAAAATAATGTATGTTTACTTTCGCGCAATGTAAGTAGAGTCCAGCTTTGAGTAATATTTTGTTTATATTTACCATGCCGGTTCTATAGAAGCATTTAACTGTTTTTGAAATGACGCCAAATAAAAAAAGTGACACTAAAACTTATCACGTGAATAAAACGAATGGGCAATATAAATACAAGGTGTCAACAAAGTCTGGCTACATTATGTAGCCAGACTTTGTGGGCACCCTGTATATATATATATATATATATATATATATATATATATATATATATATATATATATACACACACACACGTGTATATATATGTATATATATATGTGTGTTTTTAAATATATATATATATTCATACAGATATATGTATATGTGTGTGTCTGTCTGTATGTGTGTCTGCGTGTGTATAAGTATATGTTGTACAGATAAATTATTTTCTAATATCGAATTATATCGCATTTGGTCTTATTCAATGAGAAATATTTTATAAAATACCAAAGAGATGAAAAAAAAGGTAATGCTTTATTCATAAATATATAAAATGCAAATAATATATGATCAGTTACTTAACAGTTTATGATTAAATATTTACACTCACATACATATATCTACTGTTTTATTTATATAGTTAAATAAAACCCTGAAAAGGTGATTATATGGCAGATTAGAATTTTCTCATTATCTCTAATCCCACTTAATTGTTTAGCCATTACACGTTTACACGTTACACATACCTGAAGTATTAAATATGGTTATAATAATTGCAATGAGATGATGATAATGTTTGTATTGCCATTATTATAACTAGCATTATTATTATACCAAATAATTAATATACTTTGATGTTAAAATAAACATAAACTAATAGGGAAATTCATGACCGCGTTACACCAGTTATGTACGCACCAATATGTTTATTGTAATTTTGAGCTATTAAAATATGGGCGCCGGACTTCAGCAGGAGAAACCTGATGCAATTAAGGGTTTAATGTTTGCAATACATTAGCTCTGATTGATTTTCAGGATAAACTATTGTACATAAAATGATATGTTGTATTAGACGTCGTCATACATTATAAAACTATCCAAGCCGCGATCTCACTTGATAGGCCCTGTTAGAGGTCGAACCCCTGTAGCTATAAAGTTATTTGCAATCATCCAGGACGCTGAGCCTTCTAAGATAAACTCGGCCAATTGCGAGCGATGGACTTTCCGCGGTCTAGGGTCTATGGGGCGGGTACCTGCTAAATAGAAGAGTTAAGTAACTTACGCAGTTAATCTTTTGGTAAGTAATCATTTCTCCTCTAGACTGGTCGGCTTTCCATAGTGTGAAAAAATATTGTCACACGTTTTATTGGAAATATAAAGCAACGCTCGAGTATCAAATAGTCTGTATTAATAAGCGTGTCGTCTGTGTAGTATTAACAAATTAATGCAGAATTGCTTATGATAAACAAAAAAGCGTGATGGCTGGGACGTCCTTGTAGTAGTAATAGTAACACTTTGTCTTTAGGAGAGAGACGCATACCGCTTTTTCTGTCATTCGCAGAGGGTGCTGACTGTTGCTGATCACGGGATGGCGCTATTAGCTTCATCACAGCAGATGTCTTAACTCCGCGAATTTTCAATCAAAACTCTTTCTCAACAATTACTGGCTAATATTTGAACTTTGATAAGAATCACCTCGTCAATAAGGTTATTCCTCTTTTCGGGCCTGGTCGCCAAGAAGGAGTCTCGCCTGGATTTTCTGGGTATCTTGCTAACCGGAACCCCCTCTCTCTCTCTCCTTCTCTCTCTCTCTCACACACCCACACACACACACACACATACGCACGCACGCACACACACAAACACCCGCACACACACTTTTTGCTATTAAATTCTCAGAGTAAGAACGACATGGGTTCCAGCACAATTAATTACATGAGGTCAATACGGATATATAAATATCAACACTATAATTTTAATAATGATATCTCCTTGCACCTAGTCCCATGTTCAAGCGAAGACACACCAATCTGCATTTTGACTAATCTACTTCACACTATTACCTGGTAATGTGGATTACTCAAAATAAAGATTGGATCCCATTACCTCACTGCTACCAAAGAATTTCACTTCGGATTTTTCCATGCATTCTGCATGTAATTTTCTATACATTTTCATTAACTTCCCTTGCTCTTTCATATTTAAACGTTTACAAAACTTTTAATTTCTGATTTTCCATGGCTCGCCGACTTTAGAAAATAAGGTGCAAACCATTATAATTATTTGCTTAAATGTTCTCCTCTGAAGAGATGGTAGACATCGAAATCCTATAGGATAAGGAGTTTACTATTTCCAAAGTGTTCTTTGTCTTATATAGAATAGTAGAAATAGTCTTGATTTGACTTTTAACCATTTCACGCCATAAATATTAAAATTTATTGAATGATTAAATTAGATTAATTTGCAATAGCTGGTATATAAAGCTATGTTTATTTAGTTGGGATTGTGCTTATAGAATATTACTGCCAATAATATTATGTAAGACAAATAATCACAGATACCAAGAGGAATTGATTTGTTGGATAACGTGTTTCTGAAGTATATATATATATATATATATATATATATATATATATATATATATATATATATATATATATAAACAGTAATCTATGGACACGCGTGTTTCGGAGCCGTACTCCTCTTCAGCGAAGCTTGACTATTGTAATGATTCGCACCTTGGACGTTATGTATTTCATATTTCCGTCCAGCGCTCTAATCCATTACCCTATGATGCCATAGAGGATGTACTGCTTTGGTTTTATCGTTCATCTGTTTACGTAGTTTTGTTGTTGATTATATATATATAGCATGTTTATAATGTTACAAAATCAGTTTCGTTTTGTATCCCTGATGATGCATATAGACTGATTGAAAACTACTTTGGTACCAATAACAACTGCATCAGGCAATTCTTATCTGTAGAACAAAGAAAATTAATTAGAAGGTTATTAATAGTCTAAAACAGGAGGCGTTGTAAGAATGTATTTGTATATATATATATATATATATATATATATATATAGAGAGAGAGAGAGAGAGAGATAGAAAGAAAGAGAGAGACCCACAAACACACACACACATATATATACATATGTATGTGTGTATGAGTGTCTATGTACCGTGTAGACGAACATGTCCAATTTTCGTGATCATAACTGGTAAGACTTCAACATGGTTGGATTTATTTGCGACTTAATCGACTAATGTGAAGATGGACTTGCTAATCTCCAGAAAACTTGTCCGATGTTTCCGCTAATTGAAAAATGCATTCGAACGAGGAAGATATAGGGAAAATTATCAAACCATGAAAAAATGCGATGTAAAACTATTTATGGCTAGAGCGTGGTAAACTTTTATTCCGAACACACGCGACACAGAGACAATGGTGTTATATCTATCTATCTATCTCTCTCTCTCTCTCTCTCTCTATATATATATATATATATATATATATATATATATATATATATATATATATATATACATTAACAGCTACTGGAAGCCATAGTCTACATAGGAGCTACAGTAGAACTATCGCATTAACCTACAAACAAAGTAGTCCCGATCTTTCTCCAATTGCGGAAATTCTACCGATCCTCATAAACATTGCAGAGATTTATACACATTGTATGGATATTGTGGTTACTACATCCGTAACTTAATTAATAAACTAGTAGCCGAAACGTTAAATTTCCATCCGTCGATTCGAAATTAATAAACATTCCCTTACAACATTCTTGCTATATTGTTTAGCTTAGATCACACCGATCTCTTATTCAAGATTACAATTATGTAAATGTAACCAACGCACAAGTCGCTATCAAACATGGCATCTACCGATACAGGAAACCCGCGTTCTACATTGCTAAAACGTTTCTTTTTATGGTCTTTTCCTCCTTCGCAGTACGGGTTCAAGCCTGTCTGCCTGCCACCACGTTTGTTTTGTTCCACACACATATCCAAATAACCGTGCATCGCCGGGCACCCAGGTTAGTCTATTATATAAATCTAACCTGTCTGTTTAATTGCGTGTATGCATGCATGTATGTATATATTTGTATATCTACCTAAAACTTTCAATAGAAGAGATGGACATTCACGAGATCGTAATCGTTTTGAAGCTTGACCCTTTTGGAGGATAAATATCGAAAAAGTTAGCTAAAATCATTGTATTTCTTCCTTCTTAACTGGGTACTTTTCTAGAAGAAGGGGTTGCTTTTGTCGCCGATATTTTTTAAAGTCGGCTCCCTTTTTCAATTAACTAGCCTTAATTTAAACCTTCACAACTTCCGGTTTATCGACGGACGCAACAGCAAAACGTCAGTTTAATTTTTTCACGTTCCTTTCCTCATTCGGAGTACGGGTTCGAGCCGGCCTTCCTACTAACACTGTTGTTTTTTTTTTTTTGCTCAAAACACAATTCCAAACACAGGCAAAATAGAAAAAATATGTTGAAATTCAGATTTCATTAGTACACTTTAATTTTTTAGTGCCATATTTTAATCTGAAACGTACTTTTGAATTTAGATTGGAAATTTTATTTATAAAATATTGTTAATAGAAAAGCTGTAATTTAATAAGATTAAACTTACTTTGTAAAGAACTGAATATTTATCACACAAATTATAATTAAGTCAGTAATAACTATGTAACATAATTTTTTCGATTCTTAAAGAGAGTCGTAAATAATGAAATGAAATTATATGTAATATATAAATTCTTATCTTTCAACTGTTATGAATATAGTATAATCTAAATAACTAACACTTATCTAGCTTATAACGATCTTAAGGAAATTAGACATGAACTGGATCATACTAGAGTGAAAATGAAGTAGATATCATTAAAACTGAGGAAGCTGGGTAAAAGGATCTACGTATTGTTTCGTATAAAGTTGTTCTTACTATTGGTCACTTCAAAATCCAGTAAATATAGGAAGTTCGTAAAGGTAAATGATGTAAGTTTGAGTTGAGATAATTCTATATACATTTATATTAAATATCTCATTCATATATATATATATATATATATATATATATATATATATATATATTATTTGATTAAGAGTGATTGCAACGTCTTGTCAGATGAGTGTCTCTCCCTCAGATACTGAAAGTCCATGGACCCATGAATGACTTTTTTAATCCTGCCGGCGAATTCACACGCTCAAGCAGACATGACAGTGAAGACGGCTATTGGTATGCACACAGGCATACAGACATATATACACATAAATACACACATATACACATACATATCTATAAACATACACGCATATATGCATACTAGCATGGGTGCCCGGCGTTGCCCGAGTATTTGGAGGTTTGTGTTTTGCAAAAACAAAAAATAGTGGTAGTAGAAAGGCAGGTTCGAACACGTACCGGGAAGGAGAAAAAACGTGACGGCTTTGCTGTTACGACCATTGCCAAACCGTAATTGACGTAGGTTTTAATTAAGGCTACACAATTGAAAAGAGGGAATGACTTTCGAAAATATCGGTGAAAAAAAGCAACCCATCCCTATAGAAATGTGCCCAGTGGGTGAAGAAAAGAATATTTTTAGCCAATTTTTCGGTATTTGTGGTCTGACGGGTCGAGCTTAAAAACGATACTGGTCTTGTAAAAATCCGTCGTATCTGTCGAAAGTTTTAGGCAGAACTTCAAACATACATACATACATTTATATATTTGTAGCTCAAATTTTCGACCCAAACCGATTAAAAAGCTTGCCCTATCTCTGAATTCGCTTTATGTAAAATTTCAAATTTTTAGATTATAAATTGTCTTTAGTAATTTGGTAGAGATCGCAGAGCTCATTTTTTTTTAAACTTTGATCCCTTTTATAACGACTTAACATTTACTTTTTTGGAGCACAAATCAAGTTATTCAGTTAGATCGATATACAAGGAACCTACATCTCAAATTCCAAGTGTTTAAACCCCAAATTGTCGGAGGAGTTTGGTAGAGTTTTCAAAGATTAAATCGTAGAACTTTGACCCGGAAATCTCTGGACGACAACCGAATACAATTTTTTTCAATATCTCAGTACCCTGTATATCAAATTATGAGTATGTAGACTGAAAGTTGACGGAGTTATTGTGTAGGGATATGTACCAGACAGACAACCACTTTTACTTTTATAGATATATAGATATACATACATAATACATAATACATATGCATATACATACATATACATACACACATGCATGCATATACACATGCATATACATAGACATATATACATATATGCAAATACAAACACGCATTTACGTAAATATACACATACAAATACGTACACATATATGCACATATAATACATACACATACGTTTACCTACATAGACATACACATACATATATATGTTTTTACGCACAATCATGCATATGCATATATACACATACATATATGCATGCACACAAACCGATATATATATATATATATACATAAAACACAATAAACATACATACATGCATATATACATACATATACACACAGATATACATAAATATACATATATACATATATGAACACACATACACATATACTTACATGATGGTGATCATCATCATTATAGATACATACATACCTAGATACCTACACACGTCACAACTTTCCCATCGCCACAGGACTACTTTTATAGACAAATAGCTGAGGGAGTATCTATACAAAGATGATGTTTTAGCTTTGTACGACAAATAAATCTCTCTCTCACTCTCTCTCTCGCTTCAAAATGTTGAGATCCAGCAACAAGCAAGAGCAAAATATGCCAGCAACAAGTCAAACTGCAGACCAGCGTAATACGGATACCGGTCTCCCGCTTTATGGTTATAAATCAGAGATTTGCTTCTTCTAGAGGGGTTGCCTTCATCAGAGCTTACGGGAGCTTTCTCTACTTCACATACACATGGAAATAAACACGTGCATGCATATATACATGCATACATACATACGCATGCAAACATCCATACGCATGTACACACACATGCAATCATACACACAGAGAGCTACTCGGGTATACATTATACACATAAATGCATATACGTCATTACACCTATTCAATTTATCTAAATGACAATTATACATATAACTAATCTTCTTTCTAGTTTCTGTACTTTTTCCATGTTTTCCATTGAACTATTTTCCTATTATAAAATCTAATCAGTTTACTCGTTATTGATAACTCCCGTAAAATATTAGCATATCTTATCTTGATCTTAATTGTATACATTTCAGTTATATTCTCCCTAAAATGCTAAATCATTTACACAATATATGTGTTCGTACACATTCGTATAGGATTAATAGCAAACTCGTCAGTAAATTACGTAGTTTTTAAATTAAAGTATATGTCTTGTTCTGTAAACGAATTCATTGATAATTTCCGCTGTTCATTAAGTAAATAACTTTTAGATTCTAAACTATATGATGATTCCAAATTGCACATATTATGTTTTCTTATCTATAAGATAAATATGTATTGTCTATTTAGATGTATAATGCGCTTTATTTTTTATCTAATTTCAGAATATATTCTAAAAGAAATGGGAGATTTATCGGATTTCACGTTTGGTTAAATTATATATATATATATAACATAGTAAATATAGTATATGTTTTTTGTGTTTCTTACCTTGGACGTAGTGATGACTGGTCAGGGACTAGACTTGGTAGTCTTTGCTGTAATTTCTTCTCATCCCTATACTAAATATGCGGTTAAATAATTTCCTTATAGAAGACAATTATTTTCCTTCTACAATGGAACTAATTTTCAGTAATACTATTAATGTCATTAGATTCAATTTCAAATTATGAGTGGTCTACCTTTTTTATTTTAACTAGCCTGGGTGCCCGGCGTTGCCCGAGTGTTTGATAGGTGTATGTTGAGCAAAAACAAAGTTGTAGTATTTAGGCAGGCTGAAACCCGTGACTTGAAGGCGAAAAGAAAGTGGAGGTTTTTGGGAGGGGGTTGGTTGAGCAGAACAAAAAGTAAAACACTTGAAATTTTAGATTCCTTGGACATGGCTCTAACTTAATAACTTGATTTGAGCCCGAAACAATAAAATTTTTTGGGTCATAATAGGGGTCAAAATTTTAAAAAATTGACCGCATTTTTTTTGCTCAACATACACCCTCCAAATACCCGGGCACTGCCGGACACCAATGCTATATATATATATATATATATATATATATATATATATATATATATATATATATATATATAGTGGAATTTCTATAAAGTCATATCAAACAATAATTTAAACCCGACCCACTTTTTTATGTTTAATGATGAAGCCTGTATAAAATGGCGCCTAGGCATTAGACTAATCCATGCGTTATTTTATGTAAAATATCTCGTATCTTTTTCACTAACGGTTAAAACTTATCAACACCCCCAATGTTACTCACGAAACGTATGCATTAATAGTAGGTGATAATGTAGTAATCGATAATGGTTTTAATTAAAAAGAAAGTACTTATTAAAAGGAGCAGCTCACTAAAAATATTGTTACATAGGAATTGAAGTGTTATTGTAGTCGGCCGGAAAGCACGGAAGAGTGTAAGAATTTCAAAATTAATAACTTTCAAATTAATTTGTTAGTATAATTTTTAATGTTCATAAAAACATTAATAAAACAATTTTGCTTCCTTCTAAGAGACGATTTCCGTACTTGTTAATTTATGCGATATCATTAGTTTTAAGATATTTATCTTGCAGGACAAACTATATTTGGGATTTACTAATGTACGAAAAAGTATGTGTTATATTGCAAATGAAGAGTATAGTTGATTATGGATTTGTTCAGTTGAATGTTGTTTTAATAGTAGCACACATTTTTGTAAAATATGCATGCGTCTAAATATGCACATGCTATTGGGCGATTTTTTATAATTATTTTAATGGATATATAATCAGACAACGAGTAAACCCTTTTGATAGGAGAATGTTAATATACTAATCTAACGTAAATTATAAGCCAACTATAAACTTAAAGTTAATATACCAAGAAAACAAAAATTCTCACTTTGATATATAGTGGGTACACTATTTTGTATAACTTTTTATTTAAACTCATTTTCCCCAAACGTAAAGTATTCACCACAGACCTTTTCCAGTTAGGTGGTGAAAGTAACTTATCTTTCCTTTGATAAGAGTTAGTTGTTATATATTTGTTTCTTGCCAACGTCTATAGCAAAATAAATCCATAGTTTCGAGATTGCCAAAAGTAAATACAAGTTTCGTGGCAAATGCAAAAACAAATAAAATCTTCATTGGGAAATCAAAATAATCATGTAACATCATCATCATCATCATCATCCATGTGAAAAAAAGAAATAAGGTACTTGTACAGAATTCTATTGATAGGATAAAGAAGCAAAATCTTATCCGTGACGGAAAGAAAGCAGCGTGTACAAAAACATCACGTAAAATCATTGAATAGTTTTACTTAAAAAAAAATAAAGTAATATACACGTGCTAGAATAAAAACGTGTACAAAAAAAAAAAACTGCGCCAAATAATCGAGTACTTTCTTATGAAAATACAGACAAACTATTATCTGTTACATAAAGAAAAGGCCACATGGAAAAACATCACATGAAATCATTGAGTAATTTTATTTTGAATTAAAAAATAAAGTACGTAAAATAATTTTAGTAGTGCAGAACATGGCTCCTTAATATTAATTATTGCTTTAAGTAGCGTTCTAAATGCCTCCTGATATTTTTCTTCTGATCATTCTAATAAAATAATTTCCCCAGGGGTGTTGTCGTTATTTGGATAGAGGTAATTTTATTTGTCCTACTGTTTCACCAGGGATCTTGGGACTTTCTGAGTATTTGTTTCCATGCTCGCTTAAATATAATGTATCTTCTAGATGATTGAAAACTTGGCTAGAAAAACTAGTACACTAGAAGACTCCGTAAAGGTATTTAGTAGCTTTAGTAAGTCCCTGGAGGTCTCTAAAGGTCCTAATATACTTTAAGTTTTTTTCCATTATTCACTTTTAAAATAATTTCTCTCATAGGAAGGGGCAAGAGGGTTGTCATTTAAACTGTAGTACTCATGAGTCGGCCTCCTTAATTTTATTTTGTTCCTTCAGTAGCGCTATAAACCCTTTGGAGTTATATCTGTTATCTACTCACTTATGAAAGTGTTATTTTACTAGAACACAGTAGATAATTGTGATTTTAGAAATGAGTTCTAAGATAATGGTAGATAAAAACTCATTTTTGCAGCAATAAATTACACATATTTTAATTACTGCTTTTTTCTTAATTTTTCGTCAAATAATCTGAACAAAATCAAGAACAATGAATTTATAATAAAGTTGGAAACTAAATTGTACTGTAACAAGACAACCTTGATATGTTACAGCACAAAAATTCCAATACAATTAGAAGAGTAATTTATCTTGGTTTTGTCCCCAAATAGGTAATGAAATTTTCACCTTCAATTTTTATGTAAAAGTCCATTACTCTACATTGAAAGGCCTCCAAAACACTAATAAAAAACTAGATAATTTTACGTGGTGCTTTTGTTGTACGACCTCTATCCTGTCACAGTTAACATTTTTATTTAGTTTTTCAAATGAGTAAAATTCTGCACAAGTACGTCCCTTTCTTATTTAAAACTAACATATGTCCTCTTAGGTAACAGTATTGTGTTTCACTTTTTTATTATTTTGTTATTAATAATTATTGCTATAAAATGTTTAAAAATTCTTCATATTCGCATAATATGTATGTTTATTCTCCTGTCGTCTGTCTTTAAACAAGCGTCCGTCAATAAATCTGGTAAGTGTAAAACTGCGGCTCACATTCGCTGGAAGTCACTTTAATAACAGTCTCCAAAATCACTGTCTTTATTTAACTCGTCACTAGCGCGCTGCGAAGCGTAAAAAGCAGACAAATCGATAAATCGCCATTTCTACTTTTGATTACGTCGGAACAAGCAATTATTTTTTGTGAGTTCACATCCTGAATATTGTCTCAAGAAAATATTTACATGCGAAAAGGAATTTTTTCAACTTACCACAAAATATTCCTAAAATCTTAAGCCAAGTATAATACATAGCTTGCCTTGTATTCGACTGGAAATAAAACCAATAAAGGGTAGAAAAACTGGTAGCTAAAAATATTCTCTCAACTATGAACCCATCTTTCTCAAAATCGCCTGTCAGATTAGCCGTTGATGGGCAGAAATCTTAAGCTTACATTATTGGTTCAAACATGTTTCAGGGATCCATCCCGGGTCTAACTATCTTCCTGATCTTCATCATAGACCTCGACATATACTAGCTTTAGTTTCAAATATAATCAAGGGTAAATAATTTTACCTGGAAACATATCAGAGAAATTCTATTAAAAATGATGTATCATGAACAATTAGAAATCTGACTTAATACGTAAGTTCTTTTCCGCCAAACATTTACATTTAAAACACTAGTGCGTTTGCAATAAAACAAACGCAATATATACTAATTCTACTGCAATTGTATACGGATCTGATGGTTTAATTTCCCTTTTTTTATATAAATTATCAGCAATTATGTACCTCTTTCCTCCCATATTCGCTCGCTCAGTTCTGATTTCTCGTGGGTGATGCTTAGTAGAAATATGAAGGTGGATGCTGCGGTCCATCAGGCATGTGTGAGCAGTAATTGTAAGAGGCCTTCTGACATGATCTTTCTATTTTTACGCCTACTCCTGGTCTCATGTCACTAATAAGGGCACTAAAATAAAAGGGATATTATCAGGAACGCAAAACTTGGTGTAAAATCAAAGGAAGTTTACCTATCAGCAGGTTAAAATATTGGATCTGCTGTATTGCCATTTGTTGAAATAAGTTTGTAACAGAAATGTGTGAGGAAAAATTCAAGATGGTGCCCGACTCTCTCTTTAACACGGTAAGTTCAGGAAAAAGATGTTATAAATTTTGCAGCAATTCAATAATCTTTATACACCAGTTCTGCACAGAATCCAACAACGGTAAAATATCCTCACACGGCACAAGAAGCAACAGCCACACGATTCCCCGGCCAACTCAATCGTCCCTCTCCCCACGTCTTTTTCATCACCCGCTTTTATCGTCGTTCTAGGCCGGCTAAATTTTCATATTGCGAGAATTCGTGTGACTTTGCGAGACATCCTACTTTACAAAAGACGGTGGCCGCCATCTTGGTCTTTCTTTTCTATTTTTGGTCGGTAACGCTGAGCTGGTCTCGAGGTAAGTCTTTTCCACTCATCCGTCTCTCCCACGTACCCACACCACACGCAAACACGCGGGCGCTTATCTCCTTGATGCACGTTACACTCCCCTCTGATCTGATGATCACATAGAGAGCACTGGGGGGATTTAGTGCGTGTGCTTCTGCGAAGAGGTACATTCTGGCTCTGGATCTAGTTCCGCCTCATGAGATAAAGTATCGCTATCAGTCTCTGGAAGGGGTTCACTGAATCCGTGCATCGGCAGCTCATCGCTAGACGCTTCACTGCTTTCTTCTGTAGTTGTGTGACGCACCTCGGTAGCTGGGCGAAGATCTCGCACATGTCGTGGGGTTCCATCGACCAAAACAAACTGCTGGCTAATCACTCCAGATATTTGTCCTCGCTTAAACTTGTCGGTGCACCGATTTCCTGGAGGCCGCACCCACACTGGATCTCCCAATTCATATCTGTTATATGTTCCCTTGTCGGTTGGCTGCGTAGTGTTGATTCCCTTAACTCCGACTCGGTACGTGTAAATAGCATTCGCAGGTGCGGTTGAAGGGGACGTCCCGTCCTTTGGCGTAATGTTGTACCAATATGTGGCTTCCGTAATAGTACATCGCTTCCTGGCAGCAATTCTCTTGATGCTGCGATGGCTTCTTTCAGCAATGCCATTTCCTGACGGCACATGCGCACATCGCAACCGTAGTCGGACGCCCCACTCATCTAACAACTGCCGAACTTGCTGGCTACAAAACGCTGCATCATTGTCAGTCAGGAGCTCTTCCGGCGCACCTCGCTAACAAAAAATGGATGATAGGTGGCGAACAACATTTGCTGAATCCTGTCTGGTCATCTGCCGCTACACCGCAAATCTCGTAGGCCTGCAATCAATGAGAGTTAGAAAGGGCTTGCCACTGAATGGGTAATATCCATGGCCAGCCGCTGCCACACACTCTCAACTTCAAAGCGACCCTTCTGCCATCGCTCTGGTGCAGGATCAATAGACTGGCAAGCCTCACAATTTCTGACGATCTGTCTGACATCCATCTTGGTCACTGCTGGGTATACGCGCCTCACAAAATAAAGGGTCCTCTTTATACCCGGATTCCGCTCTGTGCATGAATTTTTTGTATTTGACATGGGGCAATTGCAACTGCACAAGATCGAGCAGTAATCTCCATTCCCATCTTCGCGGCTTCATACCATTTGTGAGGTACACGGGTCAGTTGGTCAGCACGATTACAATGTGATGGCACCAGAGTGACGCTCACTGATAGCCCAGACTCAGATACCAGGTTTTTTAGCGTGTCTAGCCTTCTCCGTATTAACATTTCGCTTGCTGCCTTGGTACGGATTCGTGTCCGTCCTGAATGTGTGTCAGACACCCAGTGGTAGACACAGAGAGAATCTGTGTACAAGGTCAACTTCTTAGACTGCCACTGCAGGGCCAGATTTACCCCCTTTACAACAGCGTCCAGCTCTGCCAGGTTGATATGCTGAGAATCTGTTACGGTCCGCAGCCAACACGCATCCTCGAACAAGTTTCCTCCTTGCTCCAACCATACTCCCAACGCCAAAGAACTGGCATCAACCCACACACCTACGTTGTCTCCGTTAACACACCACCGCCCACAGGCAGGGTCCTTCTTGTTCACTCTCTCCAGTGTCTCTTTAATCATCAGAATTAGTAGGACATCATCGGATATGTCATCCCAACCCGTGCCTGTTAAATTTGCTCTGCATTTAATTATCCCAACAGCTGCGCAGAGCCAACCACAGACCGGTAAGTGACCAACAAGTTTTCACACCAAGAAAAAACGGTCCGCCTTGTAACGAGGTTGGGGATGCTTGGAATTTCACTGCCACGCCTCCATTGTAGGGTGCCATCTTCTTCATAAACATCCAATCCCAATACACGTGCTCCTTCCCTTAAACGTTCGGGATTCTTGCATTACAGACCAAACTGAGCCAACTTTTCTTTGACACACGACGCAGACTGTGCATCTTCATTGATGTATACGTCATCAATGTAAGCTGAGGTTGAGTCCCTCATGGGCTTTTCTTGGGACAATACTGTGTTGACAATAGTCTTCATGGTCTGTTATGCTACATTTAGGTCAAAGCCCAGGCGTGTAAGGCAGTACCTCTGCCCCTGGGACCAAACTGTCTAGAACGGCCACAACGTCTCATCAACTCGCACCTGTAAATAGGCTTTTCGCAAATCCAATATCGAGACATTAGTGCCTTTCTGACGCCATTCCCTCAACTTGCTGGCGCATACGTAAGCATCGGCAGTGTAGGCTTCAATATGCTTGTTAAGCTCCCTATAATCCAGCACGGGCCGTACTTTCGACTTGTTATGCTGGACTACTGCCATCAAGGGTATTAGACCCTTGGGAGGCCAAAGCTTGTCCTCAGGGTAGGGGATTAACCAGCAATCTTGGATCCACGCCTTTAGTTCCCTTTCGTATTCTGCTCGGGCCTCACTGGGTATAGGGTTATCTGCAACCCCATTCTTCAGTTTAGTCGGTGCCATTCTCTCGGTCCACTTCTAAGATGCAATCCAGGCCCTCTTGCGCGAGTCGTAGTCCACTGTAAAATCCAGCCGATCGATATGGAGCGCTGCACACACTGGGGCCTCCAAGAATCGCACCTTTCCATCCCGATGAATTGCGACTCCCCCCAGCGCCTTGATGGCATCGTATCCGAGCAATAGGTCAAACCCCAGGAGATTTCCTTGGGTCATGAGCACATTGATCTTAGTGGCTGCACCGGTGTTCGTGTAGATCTTGACAGTTCCAGCTCCACAGCATGTCTGGGTCTCGCCTCCTATCGTGGTGACTTTGATCTTCCTCTTAGTCCAACTTGGACACAGCCTGGCGCTCACTATAGTATGCGAACAGCCTGAGTCGAGAAGTGCTGAACAGGGTATCCTGTTTACGTAGACGGTCATCACTGGTTGCGCCGTGTTCAAATTTTGCTCGGGGAGCAGGGCGGCGCTGACGTCCTCTCCCCTGATACGTTTCCCGCACAGTTTTGGGCTAGATGCCCCAAACCGCCACATTTAAAACAGCGCACACGCCCCCTGTTGGTGCAATTCCTTGCAAAATGTCCGCGTCGGCCGCAGCGAAAACATTTCCTATTTTGTGCAGGGTGCTGATTCGGAATCTCCCGAGCGCCATCTGGCCTGTCTGTGTTGCCATCACAACTGGTTCCCCCAGGTCCTCCTCATCTTTGATGATGGCTCGAGCACGTTCCATTAAGTGTTCCATGGTCGTTGTTGAAACGCTGGTTGAGGCTCTCAGTAGCTGCTTCACCCGAGAGGGAAGGCCCGCCACAAACGCGTACGCGAGCGTCCGCTCCGACACCCCTCCACCGAACAGAACTGCGAGTTTCTTTAACTCAGCGAAGAAAACGTCCACGCTTTCCTCCGGTAGAAGTTTTCGGGAAGCAAATTTTTCATAGGCCGTACAAGGATCCATGGCAAATGCCTTGTACAGCGCAGCTTTAATTGCGGTGACATCTCCCTTTTCGGCAGCACTGAGTTGCTGATATAAACTCAAGGCACCCCCAGCCAATCTCAGGGGAATCACATTGTGTACCCTTTTCACCTCACAAAGGTCGCACGTCAGCTCGACCCTTTCAACCCAGTCGACGATGGACGTGGACCCGTCAAACTCGGGTATGAGCTTTAAGTCAAATTTCGACTTGGTCATAGTCCTAGAGGTCAAATGCCCGAAATAGCTTGTAACAGAAATGTGTAAGGAAAAAATCAAGATGGCTGCCGACTCTCTCTTTAACACGGTAAGTTCAGGAAAAAGATGTTATAAATGTTGCAGCAATTCAATAATCTTTATACACCAGTTCTGCACAGAATCCAACAACGGTAAAATATCCTCACACGGCACAAGAAGAAACAGCCACACGATTCCCCGGCCAACTCAATCGTCCCTCTCCCCACGTCTTTTTCATCACCCGCTTTTATCGTCGTTCTAGGCCGGCTAAATTTGCATATTGCGAGAATTCGTGTGACTTTGCGAGACATCATACTTTACAAAAGACGGCGGCCGCCATCTTGGTCTTTTTTTTCTATTTTTGGTCGGTAACGCTGAGCTGGAGGTAAGTCTTTTCCCCTCATCCGTCTCTCCCACGTACCCACACAACACGCAAACACGCGGGCGCTTATCTCCTTGATGCACGTTACAAAGTTTTCTACAGGCAGTGGTATCTGGTGAAGCATCTCAATGCAATATTAGTGTAAACTGTTACGGGTTTTATATAATCATTGATCAACAAAATATGTTTACTTTCTCTTTTTTTTCTGTTTGTGTGTACATTTTTTCTTTCCATCAGCAGCAGTAGAAGAGTCGTAAAGAGTAAAGGTTTGTAACTGAATTTTTCATTTAATTTTCGATTCTCATTTGAACTGAGGATATTTGCTACAGATTTATTTATTTATTTGAGTGTTCATTTGGCAAGGTCGTCGGCGGCAGCATCGACTAAGAAAAAAATAGCAACCAGAAAAAGAAGCGTTTACAAGTTTACAACTGGATTTTTCGTGTGAAGTCTCGATGCTGAGATGAAACGAAGACTTTTAGCTACATAGTCCTATTAACTTGTATTTATTTATTTTTAATTATGTGTATATTATTATTATTATTATTATTATTATTATTATTATTATTATTATT
This sequence comes from Euprymna scolopes, assembly GCF_053919585.1. NCBI lineage: Eukaryota > Metazoa > Mollusca > Cephalopoda > Sepiida > Sepiolidae > Euprymna > Euprymna scolopes. The sequence continues at coordinate 53,192,027 of NC_136499.1, read as the reverse complement.
ATTATTATTATTGACTCACAAGGAGCATTCACACAGGTTATCAAAGATCTCTCCTTGAAAACAGCCAGTGGTGTTCCCTGGAAGCTGAGTGAAACAAGTCCTCCAAGATTTCGAATACTCTCTACCTCTTTCGATACTATTTGCAAATAAATTTGCATTATCACAATAGTTGCTTGCCATTGATTTCTCGTTGGCAGCGGCCATTGGTCTTCACTACAATGTGGTGCAATAAGCCTCCCCATTTCTCTTCGCATTCTCAAGCGAAGATCTGATCAGTGCTCTCTCATCGGTCTTTCTTTCGTCCTTGACCCTACGTGGTCTGTTTGTTCTCACTTTTTTTGGGGGGTCAGTTATTTGGCAATGGGAGAGAGTAAATAACTTAGAGATATGCGACTTCAATGTTCTTGGTTCCATGTGGCGTGTCATGTTTTTCCTCTGCAGCAGTTTGTCTAGTCTGCACTTGTAGCTCATGTGTGTTAATCTCCATATTCAAGGATATTCTTTAATATTTCAGCTGTTTTCATTAGTGTTGTTCGTTGTATTTTTGCAGTCATTCCTTTGATTTCCGGCCCTCTCGGTGGGGCATTAGAATACGCCGACTGCCCCCCTGCAGAGGATAAAAGTCCCTCAATGGGGTCCTGGATATGACCTTAAACTATATCCGATGGTGAGGCCCCAGCTTGCGGGCTCTGGGGAGTGTGGAGCCACCCTTTAATTGCCATTGTTCCCAGGTCCATTCTGACCCGGAGTGGTAGTACCTGTTAGGGTCCCAACTATGGGTTAAATAGAAATTGACTTGCAAAATACAAATATATTCTATTAAAAAAATTTTCTTCAAAATCACCGGATTCGGCATTAAATAACCTGAAAAGGGTTGATATGCCGTAAAACAAAAACAACCAACCAACCTTTGATTTCAACTTATCTCATTCGTTTTTCAAAGTTTTCCGGGATTGTTCCTAGTGCTCCTACTATTATTAGCATTATTATCATTTTCTTCATCTCTCGATATCACTTTTAGCTCTCTGGCTAGTTGTTTGTATTTGCTCCGTTTTTCCTTTTCTTTTATATTGACTCTGTGGTCAGCTAAGACAGCGAAGTCTACAATTTAACAGGAGTTTTTCTTTTTTGTTAATTGCTACGATATCCGGTCTTCAGGGGTTATCAGTTTGTTTTTCCATGTCCCATAGGATTTTGTGGTTTTCGTTTTCAAGTACTCTTAACGGCTTATGTGTGTACAACTTTCCTGTGCGTTCGAGATGCAGTTGTTTGCACACTTCCCAGTGTACTGCGTTTCCCACTTGGTCGTGTCTGTTTTTGTGTTCCTTTTGGGCCAGTTTGTTGCATTCACTTAATATATGACTTATCGTTTCGTCTCTTTTCCACAGAGTTTCATTAGCTGTTTTGTTGTGTTTTCTTGATCTTTGCTTTGATGTGATTGGTTCTTGTCGATCTTTGGTTTGATGTACTTGGTTCTTATTGAGTTATTTGATGCTGCGGTATTGGGGGTTCAGTTTCTCGGCTTATTTGTCCTTTTCGCATCCATGTTCAAATGTTTTCGTTATTTTTATATTTGTTATCCTTACGAATCCTCCGTGTAATCGTTTCGCTTCCCATGTTTGTTTTCTTGTTTAATGCTTTGTCTCTCCATTTTCTGTTTTATTGATTTTTTTGTCTCCCACATCAATGATTATTCTTTCAGTATTTTGCATTATGTATCTTCTAGTTATTGTTGGTGTCATTCACAAAGTCCTCTATGCAGACCAGTCCGCTCCCGCCATCTTTCCTTTTCACAAAGAGTCAATCAACATTGTCCTTCGAGTGCAGTGTATTGTGCATGGTATGAGTTCACTGGTCTTCTGTCTGAACTGTCTCAGTTCTTCTTTATTCAACCTTATAATCAGTCCATAGTATCTTTCTAGTGACACTACCTACGTATTTATACCTTTTTTAAATTCTGCTATATAGTTTAGTTTCATGAAGTTTTCTTGTTCTCCTGAGGTATTCCTTTACAATTCTCCTTTTTATTTCTGTTGCATTCATGGAGTCTGCTTCCAGAACTCCCAGGTAATTATAGGCGTCTTGTTCCCCTAGTGCCTTTATCTTCGTTTGGTTGGTTAGTCTCGCGCCTTCTGTCGTCTACTGTTGTTCCCTTCTTATCACTAGTTGTGCGATCTTTTCCATACTGATCTCAACTTTGAAGTCCTGGCTGAAAATCCTGATTGTGTTTATTCATGTCTTGAGTTCATTTTCAGTCCTTGCAAAAGATTGTGGATCATTCACGTACATCAGGTTGCTAATTTTTTTTTCTCCAAGTTAGAAAACTTGTATCTGGCTTTCCACTTTCTCAGGTTAATAGGAACAGTAATGCCAATAGTAAGTCTCCTCGAAAGATGTCTCTTTGTATCTTTATTTCTGTTATGAGTTGTCCATCAGCTGTCAGTTCCAGTCGCCATGTTCTCATTGCATTTTCAATAATGTTGATTAGTATTATTGGCTCACATGGAGCTTTCAGACAGGTCATCATAGGTCTAATGGAAAACCTGTGGTATTTCCTGGAAACTGAGTGACAACATGTATCCCCAGATGTCCAGCACTCTTCATCTTCTTCGATAGCATTTGCAACTGCCTCTAAACATTGAATTCTCGATGGTAGCGGTCATTAGTCTGTACTGGAATTTGAGTGATATTAAGCCGCCCCAAGGTCCTAGTTCTCTTCGCGCTTGTCCAGTGGAGGTGTTGTCAGCGTTCCCTCCTTTATGTTTCCCTCCCCCTTGACCTTTCTCGGCTATTTGGTTTCACACTTTTTATGGGGGAGCGGTGATGGGGCAATGGGAAGTGATTCGTAGTGTTGATGTAGAACTTGTTGATATGCAGCTTCATTGTTCTTTATTCCCTGTAAAGATTCTTCATGTTTTGCCTCTGCAGCAGGTTGTCTGGCTCAGTGTGTGTCGTGTGTATGATTCGCCGTATTCAAGGAATTTCCTTAATATTTCAGTCGTTTTCCTTATCGTTGGTCGTTATATCTTTGCATCGATTCTAATTTCTCCCATGCACTTTTCAAAGTTTTTCGGGATTATTATTGGCTCACATGGAGCTTTCACACGAGTCAACAAACAATCGTATTGGAAACATTATTATTATTATTATTATTATTATTATTATTATTATTATTATTATTATTATTATTATTCCTCCACAAATAAAAAGCGATTTAAGTGATTATGCTTATTACCATTAATGTTATTTTTGTAATTGTTATTGGTGTTACTAGTGGTAGTGTTGTTTTCGTTGGTATCGCTGTTGTTATCTTCTATCAGTAGTTTTTTGCCATTATTATTATTGTTATTATTATTATTATTATTATTATTATTATTATTATTATTATTATTATTACTAATACTATTATTATTAGAGTTCTTGAGGATTAAACTACATGAACGACTGCCGTGGTGCGTCGTAAAAGCTGGCTAAGGGAAGTTGGGAGTTGGTTGGTAACACTCCTTGAGATGATATCTCGATAAGACAATCGATGATGGTGTAACATTTTATTCACCAACCCGATTTATGAGAGAATGTCTAATAAATTATTTTAGATAACTAAGTTAATAGGACTGGAAAATCTTGTGAATGCCTCACGTCCGGCAGGTGGACCACTATTCAGCAGGGTGGATCAGTTGTTATCAAGCGACTGTTCGAAATTCAGAGGATGTTGCTGGATGTAAAGGTACTGAGGATTGGCAAGGAAAGTACAACGCTCGAAGGCACTTGAACAGTAAATTAAAACTATATAGACACAGATTAAGAAAGACGAGTACTATGGGAAAGCTTTGTGAGAAGTGGAGGTACCAAATCTAGTAGATATACACGTAAAGGGAAGGCAGAGTGGGTATTTAGATAAGGAAATGCTAAGAGTGTGGCGAGTTTGTATTCTCAGTTAAAACAAAAACAGCTGGTTGGGAGGAGTCGCAGTAAGATTCTCGGTATGCAGCAGTACTTTGGAGTAGGAATGTGAGTACGAAAGTGAAGTAGATATAGCTCAATTATGCTCTGCTCGCTTTACAAATAATGCGCATACATGGGGTTAAGACACATATAATATCGGTCCTATTTGGGATGTAAGGTGTAGCATCAAGTCGTATGAAAAGGCATTTTATAATAAATGAATTCCCGATATTTTGTGATTCCTTCGGACCTCTGCTAATGTACGTACCACAAATATTCTAAGGAAAACGCTTGGTTCTTGATGTTACTGGTTTCGAGCGGGGACCGAGGTAAAATATTCTGATAAAAAATCCCATCTATATTCAGAGAGACATTGGAAAACGAAATCTATTATTATTATTAGTATTATTATTATTATTATTATTATTATTATTATTATTAGTAGTAGTAGTAGTAGTAGTAGTAGTAGTAGTAGTAGTAGTAGTAGTAGTAGTATAGATGGGATAAAAAATTTGTCAAAAACCAAATGGAAAAATACAATGCCGGCTTTTAACCAGTATACTCGAATGTAATTCGGTATGGAAACGTATGCACTGCTAATTATAAAAAGGGGATAACTGAAGACACAAGAAGGTATGGAACTATCCGACCAAGCAGAGGTGAGGGCTGCAAGTAAACATGCTGATTATTTTAGAGTTTTTGAATCGGTACAATCTTAATGTAAATTGAAAGGGGATACCTAAGGGAACCAGAAAACTCATAGAAAAAAATTATATAGTAGAAACTTTATACGAGCTATAATAAATGGACAATATCATCAGTAAAATACTTCGCACCATTAATAAGTTTGTAAGAACTGACGCACCCCCAGTAGAAGATAAGTGATGATGCAGACTGACACTACGTAAAAAGAAAAGACGGGTGTTGCGGACTGGACTTTACAAGAGAATTTGTGAATGACGCAAAAATAAACTAGAACAACAGATAATGCATAACACAGTAATTACTGCAACAAGAAACACTGTAAAAATAAAACATATAGAGAACATAGACGAAAAAAATATCACGAGAACAAAAAATAGCATGGAAAACAACTTCGCAGACGATTTCTAGGGATGACAAAGAAATAAGTCACAAAAACATTTTGAAATGGCTATAGAAGGGGACATAAATAAAGCAACCGACTCACAAACAATTATCCCAAAAGTTAACTCGATTAAAAGCGACTATATTAAGGTAAAGATGTAAAAGCCACTGGAAAACAACAAACGCAGACACTATTGACAAATAGACGAGACAATACACCACATAATAAGTAAATGAAGCAAACAAGGCCTGCAATATATATACATATATATATATATATATACATATATATATATATATATATATATATATATATATATATATATATATATATATATATATATATATATGTAAAAGAGATTTAGAAGGCTGTCACAATGCGAGGAATGAATTATAGTCGCTGTTGGTAAGAGGAGACGAGAACAAGTGGCGATTTACAAATCAATAAGTACATATATATATATATATATATATATATATATATATATATATACTAGCAGGGGTTACCCGGCGTTGCCTGGGTGATCGGCCCCCTTACCACTCCCAGGGGTAACAAAAAAAAGTCACCCCTCTGGATTTACATGCTTGGTGCCGGCCTCCCCCCATTCAGGGAGAGATAATCCTTCTCACCCTTGGGGGGGACACCGGCTCCCTCTTTTGGGGGAGAAACTGCCAAGCTTTCGGGTGAGAAAATGCCAGGCTTCCCCTTTTGGTGGTGGGATGGTGGTGTGGCCTTCGTTATAAAGATGGCCGGCCTGCTGAAAAATGACGTCATCGCCGAGGTCCCAACAAGCAAGATATGTGGAACTCTTAGACTGTCAATAATGAACAGTAATTTTTACAGACAGCGTTACAAAACTTCAGAATTGGATTGAAATAAAGAACACGATGATTTATACTGAAACTCATCTAATATTAATAATAAAAAGTAATAAAAAAACACAAGTTGTTTATTAAAGTATTATAAGCAATTGAATATTTCGTTGTATTATAGATTTTAAAGATTAGAATGCGTTCTTTAATTACTTATAAATTACATTTTAAATAAGTGAAGGAACACGATTTGATTTGTAGTAAACTTGAAGTTTATTTAATATAATTAAATGAAAATTATGCATGTAAGATTATGAATATTTGAAGCAGAACACAAGAAAAACATTTGATATGAGTTAAGACAATAAACAAATATTAAAATTAAACTATTTTTTTTAATCAAAATGATTTTTTTAAAATCAAAATGCATGTTTTTCAATCGAAATGAACAATATTTTTTAAAATCAAAATGAATATTTTTTTAATCAAAATGAATATTTTTAATGGGTTTGTATAACTGTACACATAGATTCGAAAAAGTTGTCAAAAACAAATATATAACAAATAAATGTTATCAAAGGCAAGATAAGTCACTTTTCTACCAACCTGGATATATTTTTCGTATTTTTATTCAATGTAACATGTTTATTCAGCTCGAAAACAATACAGTGTTTACCGATGTATTGGAAAATTCAAGATGGCGTCTGACTCCCTCTTTAACACAGTAAGTTTGGAAAAATGTGTTATAAATATAAAACTGGATAAAATATTGTTAAAAACTCGCTCAATATATGTTACCGTGACATAGCTTGACATATATTCGACTGGTTTTTAATAGTACTTTTTCTAGTTTTTTATTTATAACACCTTTTCCCATACTTACCGTGTTAAAGAGGGAGTGAGGCGCCATCTTGATTTTTCCAATACATCGGTAAACACTGTATGGTTTTCGAGCTGAATAAACATGTTACATTGAATAAAACACGAAAAATATATCCAGTATGGTAGAAAAGTAACTTATCTTGCCTTTGATAATATTTATTTGTTATATATTTGTTTTTTGACAACTTTTTCTAATCTATGTGTAAAGTACTACAAACCGTTTTTCGAGCTGAATAAATATGTTACATTGAATGAAAACACGAAAAATATATCCAGTTTGGTAGAAAAGTAACTTATCTTGCCTTTGATAACATTTATTTGTTATATATTGTTTTTTGACAACTTTTTCGAATATATGTGTACAGTAATACAAACCCGAAATGAACTTTAGACCACGAGTGAACGCGCGTTTTTTTAGTTTAGTTTTATATATATATATATATATATATATATATATATATATATATATATATATATAAAATAAGTATTTTTAAATTTTATCTTTCTAGCTTAAAAAAAAAAATATTAAAATTTTATCAGCCGGCATAATTTATTTTTAAATATTGAAAAATTTCAGGAAAATTAATTTTTGCTAGATTTTTAAAACATGTGTGTCAACAGCTTAAAAAAATCGTCTCTTCAAAAAACGTGTTTTAAAGAGGACGGTAGTGAACGTGTGTGTGTGTGCGTGTGTGCGCGTGTGCTGGGTAGGACAGCGTTTGTTTTCGTGTTGTGGGTACGTGTGTGCGTCTAGCGCTAGAATGGCGGATGTGGTGTCGGAGGTTGTATTGTGATGACTGGTGTAAGTTTCGTAATTTTGTAATTTTTAAATGGCAAGTTAGGAAAAAAAGTAAACCCTTCCAAGATGGGCAATAAATAAGGCCATAATATTTTATGGTAAATTTAAGAGCGTAGGAACCATAGTTTTTTAGGAGATGTGATTATTGGATTAACCAATCAGAAATCATATGTGGCACATATATATTATTTTTTTATTTTTATATATATATATATTATTTTTTTATTTTTTTATATATATATTTATTCAGTTGTATGGTAAAATGTCTTACTTGTATTCATGCGACGTATTCCATTATTAATTTCGGAAAAAAATTTCCCTTTGCAAATGGTGTGCGTAACAGATCGATTCAAAGCATGCTGGATGAAGGGTTCACAAATAACACTGTGAATATCGAAGAGACGGAGAAGCGAACCAAATACAGCAAACTCTCCTGGTATATAGAATTTTATGAAAGTCAAGGGAACATCAGTAATATTAGGGCCAATAGGAATAAACTTGAAAACTTCGAAGAATAATTAACGAAATTCAAATTAATGTGATAGCTGAAAAGTATAAAACGAATACCAATATTATAAAAAGCAAAATAAATATTAAATTAACTATTGAGTGCAAAGAATAATACACATTTGCCACAAACAAATATTGGACATATAGAATCTGAAACAGGATTAAAACAAGAAGATATAAAAACACCACATAGAACTAAAAAGAAGAAAACAATATAATGTAAAAGTACCCTCTCTCCTTAAAAATGTAATGATTGAATCAACTGGATCCATACCAAATGGTTGTGGATGATCAAGCAACATAGAAAGAAACATTACAGAAAGCAATAGCCAGTTGTCCCCTGAATGACTCCTAAAAAGACGGAGATTTAAGTAATCTTATTCAAACTTTAGTTCTAGTAAAGACCAAATATCGATCCTTGCGAAAAACCTATAGTAAACGGTTCTTGCGATAAGAAAACAGATTTACAAAGGTTATCGCAAGAAATGGAGACAATGTAAATCTGATGAGACATGTAGTTACTTATTTATTACACTTTCACTCCAAATAAGGGGTTACTATCTGAGAAATAATGTGTAAGCATAATGTGTAGGAAGTTTAACAGTAAGAGGTATGTTTACATTACGCTTGAAAGTCAGCATGTAAGTACAACTAAGGGGGCAGAAACTCTGAATAGAATTCTTAAGTCCAGAGAAGAAAGTACTACAGAATGCTTTCTGACACCTGGGAGGCTGTAGTCGGAAGGGTGAGATTTTGCTGCTTGTCTGGTCTGTTGGGTGCATTTACGTAGAATAGATACAACTTCCTGTAGTTCGTCGAAGCATCTATCATTAAAATACTTGTAAAAGTAGACAGAGGGGTGCTACATTTTGGTAGTTCTCCCGTTACTACTGTCCTCTGGCATTTGTCGTAATCGTCTACTGGAAGATCTCAACATGAATTGTCAACGCCTCTCCGTTGAATTCTGCAGAAAAAGCAAAAAGCAAAGCTTTGCATGCTCGCCGGAAAGACAAGACAGGTAAGATCAGGGTTTTATAACTTCTAAAAGTTATTTTTAAAAAAAAGTTACATATCTTTTTTACATATGTACATCGTTTAGTCACCAAAGCACTTTAAGGTTCTCACATATAACTTTCCTCGTCACTGGATGGCTGGCCAGGATGGCAGAAAAGGGGCTTAGAGCGTTTGTTTAGGGAGTTTATTTCTTCTCGAGATTTGGCGCAAATCTGTGTATTCCGAGCGTGTATTGGCTTTTTATAGAGGGGTCACAGGTTTGGTTAGTTGATCCATTCAACCAATTAGCAATACGTTTCCTGGGGAATTCCAGAGCCGAATTACGTGTGGGGAATTCAGCAATAAGATAATAGTTTTGTAATCTGTGATCAAATTAAATCATTTCCACACGATCTCAAGAGGTCAACCCCTGTAAAATGTATCTACTTAGAACACAGGACACCTGGGTCGGGGTCTTACAAGCCAGACAAATGTCATTGCGCCTTATTCTAATTTCCTGTCATTTGTTTTCAAACAATAAAATATATATGTTTATTTCAAGTACGTTTGATAACACTGTTGTTCGGGATTCAATTAGACAGTCTTAGCATATTTGCCCGGTCATCCTTAGTTCCTCAATGGGGGGAAATCGCTTCCTTAAGACGGCCATACTACGACATTTCCTCGATGGGATAAAGGATTAAGCATAGCTGACAATGCGGTACTTAATAGGTTTGTGACTCTTTTTGTCACACATTCTAAGTGGGAGATACTAGTAGCAGATACACCAGCCGAAATGGTGCAAAAATACTCAATATCTTGGCGAATTATGGCCTTGTAGAATGACAGTTTACTATCAGGTGTAAGTAAATTTCTAGCAAGTTAGATTGAGAGAGAGAGAGAGAGAGAGAGAGAGAGAGAGAGAGAGAGAGCACATTCTTCGTATCAGTTTTGGCAATGCCCTCGATATATCTATTTCGGTTCATTCTCCCTGTGAATGTAAAGCCGATAGATTTAAACGAAGTACTTTCAGATAATGTATAAGTAGCCGGTAACGCTACAGACAGTATACATCTTCAAGAGAACACCCGAATGCATAAAATAACTAATGCGAGCTACAAATGCTAGTCAGACATAGCGAAAATTGAACAAAACGTGAAATAGGAGATGAACACACAATTAACCAAGAACACTGAAGCACCAAAATTGGAAGTTAACTAATTTACGAAAAGTTATAATGTCGATATAAACTGGCGCCAAACAAATATTCCTGAAAGGTCAATAGCGATGAAAATACTGAATGAAGAAAGCATTAAATATACCTCTAATGGATAGGTGCAAATCAACCTTGGACTTAGGAAGCTTGATGCTGTTTTAATTTCAATGAAGATCAAATGTCGTTACTAGCGTGAAGTCAATTGTAAATGGCTATAGCGATAATGCAAAGCCATTTAGAAAGATTATCGAAAGGCGTACAAAATACAGAAATTCTGGGAACTTGTTTTCGCCCACACTCCAAAAATCCCCACCAGTTATTATTAATACGTAATCTTTAATTATCACTTATTCTGTACATGATAATTCTTTAGGGGATTCGAAGTTATTTATGGACGTGTAAGTAAACTCTCTAAAATAGAAAATAGTCAGATAAAATAGCCTTCTTTATCTGATTTTACAGTATCTTTTTCCAAATTATATATTCTCCTTTCTTCCGTAAAATAATCCGCCGGGCAATTAAGATACTCGCCGCACCTGCGATCGCTTTCACCTGCAATAAAATCGCAACTACTGAATGAATGTATGAAGTTCAGTTTTGATTAGAAAAAATAGTAAGTGATGAGTTTCGAATGTGTTCTGATGAGTAAATAAAGCTTCTGTGTCGTGTTTACATTTTAAATCTTTAACTCTCTGGGTTATCCTGTTTTTGTTACGGAAAAGTATATACCCTCTAAAAATGTATTTACCGTCAATTGCGAAACTCGGAACCGCTACACATGATTGAAAATAAAACGTTTTCTTGATTAGTTGGATTATGAGGATTGCTGTTTTTATTTTTATATTGTTTGCATAACGTAGCTTCGACCTTTGTAAGGTGCATTTCATCGAACTAAGGAAATCTTTTCTGAACTTTAAATCATACATATTTACGAACTGAAAAATAATATTTAATGAACAGTAGAAGGTGTTTCTGATTTTATCAGCACATGCCCTCAGTCTACGCAATGAATAAAAAACGTCACGGAATAGATAATATTACAACTTAATCTGTTGTGAATACTTTTGTATGGTAAAGTTTCAATATCGGGACATGCTAAAAATTCAATAAAAAATTACTTGAGGCGACCAGCCCTTCATAGCTGGCAGAACGCATTCCTAAGACACTTGGCTGAAGAATGTCCTGAATTACGTCGGCAAAAACAATTGAGAATTAAAGTGCCAAAGTACAAATAATCACATTACTCCATCCTCATTACACATTTCCTGACGCAAAGAATATCCTTATAAAAAAGGAGATGCAATAAAGTAAGATACCAGAAAGCACAAGAGTAACCAAACCTTCGAAAAGCTCTATCTCGCCAAAATATTGAGCATAACTAATGCACATTTAAACCTGGAGATGCATGACAGGAACAGATAGATAGGGTAAAAACTTAACTTATTCAAATCACATTTACAAACGCGAGTTTTAAAAAAATGCATCTAAATACTCGGATACTACATCGGCCAAAAATTAATAGAAAACATCACAATCGTCTCATAAGCCCAACTAATAAAAATATCAAAATTTATTTTTAACAAAATTACATTAAACTAGCTATTTATTTAATAAAAAAATATGGAAGGTAAGTCTGATAATATATGACTATAATTTTATCGATTGTAAAATATCGCATGGAAAACATAGTTTTAGTGATTTCTTTTAGTAATTAAATCAATGTAAATAAGAAAAAAACATTGTTTTCAACTGTTAGGATTAGATATGAAATGATATTTGTCAATTGTCAGGAAATTAAGAGTATTCCCAATGCATTCATTGCTAGCACGTTAGAAGAAATGAAAATAATTCCCCAATTAATTTCAATCTATAAACACTTGAACATTAAAATTTAATTAGTTTTTCTTAAATTATATTCCATATCCCATGGCTAATAAAATGTTGTAAATCTTTATCTCTACTATTTTATTAAATCGAACTTGTGTATGAGACAGATTCTTCCCTACGGATCTCGAAACGATGAGGCCGATTTTCCAAAGAAATTTCACGCATATAGAATCCATCTGCATGGCAGTGCCCTTATATAGGTTTTGCATCGAAATATCTTCGATAAAGATCGATTTAATTCTATGAATGTATGAACAGGCGATTTTGACAAAAGTTGACATCTTATGCAACTTAAATTCTCAAGTGATTTAAGAAGTATGATCACTGCGCGAGCAGAAACGCCTCGCATATAAAATCAATTGTTCGCTTTTTGATATTACAAGGCCCCGTTCAGAATAAATGCTTCTATTTAAAGCATTATTGCACAACGATACTTGACTCTTTCATTTTACACTTAAATTCAAGCCATTACCACCGAACAACCAGAAAGGCAAGGCACACAAAATCCAAAGAAGTTTCTTTCAGAGTACAGGGGCCCATTCAAAATAAATGTTTCTTTTTAGAGCAAATTCAAGGAGGATAGTTGAGTTTGCATTTTAAACTTTTATTCAAGCCAATATATATATAAAAATAATTTTATAAAATCTAGAGTAGGTTCTCCACAATGCAATTTAGACTACAATGTATTGTTAACTAAGTCACTAGAAGGGCACATCTGATGTTTCCTCCCCTGCACCACAAGGAGTTCTATACTAATGAGGGATTTCACAGATTTCGGTGACAATATAAATATGAGACGATGAAACATTCAGCCAATAATACTGGGCAACGTCATAGCTTTCTGCTAGTATATGTGCTAATCATAGTACTTGAAATTAAGTAGTTTTATTCATTTCAGTTTACAAAACTATGGACAAATAAAACATTAAATATATATTCGTGTGTCTGTGCGAAAGTATTTAACCGATAATTAAATTAAACAACTCTTAATACAACACTGAAATAATAGACCACATACATCAACACTTGTTTATACCGAGTAATAGTTATTTCAATTTATGAATAAAGCATTTAGAATTATGTCCGTAAGTGTATATGCGAAATGTACATTTCAACTTGCCGAAAATGTTCGACTACTTTTTTACATAAGCAAATTCGTGCAGAGTTGTAAGTTGTTTAATATAAAATCTTACTCATCCATCTCTCGATAGCTTAATCAGTAGAGAAGGCAACTAGAGTGGTAAATATTTGGTGTCGATTCTATTTAATACCATACAATGATTTTTTAAGATTTGAATAACAAAAAATAATTTAGACACAATAGGGAATCGACTTTTTAATAAAATATACATGAATATATTGTACGACCAGGGTATTACAAAAGCATGTAAATTATATATCTTTAAAAACATTAAACGAGAGGAAATTTAATTTTTTTTATTATTTGGAATACTATTCTTATCTTTAATGTTCGAGAATTTTGGACAGACCTCGTTATGTCATAGGCAGGGTTGCATGGCCTCATTCCAGCAATACGTCACCGAACAGTAGTCTTAAATAATTTGTATATGCATCCATAGTATTGCCGATATTTAGGATTAGTCCATTAACAGACAGTTTACTCTCAATTTGAACTGATCCTCGGTACGTTTGATAGCAAGAAAAAAGATTACGTACGTATTGGAATACTTATTTTCGATTTGTGCAAATGTAATCCTGTAGTTACATAGAAGTGCGTGAACGGTTATGTGTAGGTCATGGGTACATTGGATGAAACGCCCTGAGAATAAAATCGCAGATAACAACGCGTATCTGAATAGTTAAAAAAAGTGTTTATTTCTAAACAGTTAGCAGTTACACTCAATACACTGTATCATACCCAATGTATTGGATATTTTTTGGATTTAAAATTTTAATATTACAGGATAAAAGAAAGGTAAAACTGTTTAAATAAATACGACGAGTTCATCCGTGAACTTCTATCATGTTTATAGGGATCCTTACTCCTGAGTTTTGGTTGTTCTTGTTTTACGGCATATCAACAATTTTCAGGTTATTTAATGCCGAATCCAGTGATTTTGAAGGAAAAAAATTAATAGAATATATTTGTTTGTTTGTTTTTTTTGTTTCTTTTTCAAGTCAGTTCCTATCTAACTTATATTTTTGACCCTAACAGGTACTATCACTCCGGGTCAGAGTGGACCTGGAAGTAATATCAATTAAGGGGTGGCTCCACATCTCCCAAGCCCGCAATCTATGGCCTCACCATCCGATATAGTTTAAGGTCATTACTAGGACACATACGTTTAGATTTTTTCCCCAAATTTAAATCAGTATATCGTAAAAAAAGAATTAATTTTGGTGAGTAAACTGAATTATATCCTCGTAATATTAAATCCAGCGTATATTAAGTGTTTCTATAGATTGTGTTAGAAATGAAGTATAATTTAATAACGTTTAGCCGTAAGACGTATATGTAACAATTTCGTATTCAATCGAACAAGTAACTGATTTTATCCTTATCTGAAAAGCAATTTATGATGGCTTGCGGCAAACGTTCATATTAGAATTAGAAAATTCCTTTCAACTAATTGAAAGTTTAAATTGATTGGTATTCACTTGTTATAACTTTCAATCTAATCAAATTACACATCACGTGTTGAACTGATATATTTCTCAGAACGATACTTATGTCGGTTTATTCGAAGTCCGTTTATAAAATGATCACAATGATAGGTTGTATTACAGGAGTTAGAAATAATGTAAATAAATGAGCTCGCTTTTGTGCATATTAACAGTTCTGTATAATAATAATGTCTGGATTTGCAAATACCTCAGCTGATTGATGGACGATCAAAGTCTAACGCAAGAAAATACTAAACATTACGTTGTTTTCACATAATACCCAGGTTTTGTCAATAAGCAAATCATGATCTTGCAAAATATTGATGCTAGTTTGGTTTAAGATAAAATCGTTACTTCCGTTAATAATTTCTTTATATAAATGTATTAAATAAAAAAAATGAATGAATATCGAGAACTTTCACTTCCATTCTATTAATTTTCATATATATATATATATATATATATATATATATATATATATATATATATATATTCATGTGTGTGTATATATGCATGCTTATATATGATTATATATACGTATATATATATATATATACCTCTGAGGGTATTGATGTAGGTATGCGTGTGTGTGTTTATTATTTGTGTGAGAAGCCATGCGAGCTGTTCAAAAATAACAAAATATGACAGATACAGCGGAATATTTATACATTCCATATAATGAGTACACCATCCCTGACTGGACTCTATTACACCATCGTTTTTTCAAAGCTAAACGCAATTTTCCGAGGCAGCAGACATTAGGAGGATGTAACGCCTCCCTCGAGGTGTGGTTAGGACTGTGAATTCTAGGGACGTGTCGTCTAGGCTCCTCGGGGGTTGTTACATAATCTGGTATGCTGAAAGCGAAGATCGAAGCGGCAGGCAGGAAGAAAGAAAACGATTACAAAAGCTTAATTCTCATAAAATTATGTGCAAATGTTTTTACAATTCTCACTCAGATTTTGTAAGTTCTTTTCAAAGTCTCCACTCTATTCACAGACAGCGATCGACGGATGGATTAGGTGGGGAGGGTCACGTCTCTTCTCTACTTTGATCTGAAACTCTCGCTGGCTCAACTCTTCTCGCTCTTCTGATTAATCTTCGCACGACAGTCGTATATATAGTAAGGTAAGTGGATGGGGTTGAAAATTCTCCCCAGCCAATAGGATTTCGCCACGAAATCTCCACGAATCGAAAGCCCCAGGTCCCTTGGTGTGCACCGTTCCCACACTGAAATTCTCTCACCAATTTCAAGGACAGATGTCAATTCTGACACCCGACCCTTGGTTTATGTAAGGCCAGACAAGGTTATAAGTGAAATTCCCTGTCGTTAACTTTTAGCCGTAAAAATATTACTCTGGTTTTCAAACAATATCTATTTTGGCATGAAATAAAATATATATTTATCTTCTTTATCTTAAATCGTTGGATTATCTGGCGTCACCCGGGAATGCAAAGCTACCTCAACGTAGTTCTAATGCTTCTTAATGGGGGATTACGTTACAAGAAGGGACGAATTAGTCGGGTAAATGAGGCAACTAAGGGTTACATATCTTTAGAATTCAAATCCATCATAACGGTGTTGTTCTAATATATATACGCGGTAAGGGCGTTCCTAAAATAATTTGTTAGATCTTTATTATGTCCTAATGAATAGGAAAGGATTGCAAATCACAGTTGTATGATGACTAAAGTTATGCATTCATGTCTTACAATGTTATTTCTCAGTTACAAATAATGACGGTGAAAACGCTATGAAAGCAATCACTGTTATGGACGTGGGCCAGATGCTAAAACATGTCATTAAATTCCTGGATAAATGCATTAATAATTGAACTATGTAGAAAAATATATTTTCAAGTACAAAAGGGCACCCATTTTTATATTATCATCCTCGACTTTGTAGCTCTATACTGTTTTGCGTTTAGAAATGAGGTTTAAACTTGAAACGATCATCACAGTAATTTACTTGATTTCACTATTTGCACAGACAAAGCTAGTTGCATCACACCCACTTTTTGTAACCTCATCTCCATTAAAAAAAAAGGAGCGTGCTAGTCCAGTCTCATTGATCGACATTATAAGCAAGCCTCGTTTCTATTCTGACGTGACCGCCTAGGGGAACGATATCGCTCTTCATTGAGGAGATTAATACCCCTTAAACACACTGAGTAAACTGGGTAATTATGCTGTTATTGTCTGGTAAGCGTTACTTGTATCTCAGACAGCGGCGGGATGGATTTATTGTGTTTTTGTAGAACAGCGATATATTTTATTGTTTGAGAAAAGTGACACGAGATGGCAGATTTAAGTTAGAATGAAATCATACATTCGTTCTTGGCCTGACGAACCCATGCTCAGGGTGTGTGCGAGGGACCAAAGTGTTAACCCTCTGAGCGTGTGAATAAATTTGAATCCTGCTCCTAGATTAGCAGGCCTATGAAAGCCTTGTAGAGGTTCACATACGCAAAGGATTAGAGAATTTCCCAAATAACGTGTTGAGTTCTGATGGAGCTGGGGAACAGCTTAACCCACCCCAGCACATTTTAATATAAGCAAATGTCCGGGCCGAACTGATCAGATCGAATCCAAATCTCTAGAGAAATACATGCACCCAAGAAACGCTAATCATCCCCCTCTCTCCATCAGGGTCGCCATCGTGGAGAACGAAAAATAAGATTTTTGACAATTTTTTTTTTTTGGGGGGGGTAATCTTACTGAATAAGTATACATATGTAAAACACCTATAACTTTAATGAATTGACTTTTAGTAGACTGGAACGTTTGTTTTCTTTTTGATTTGTATGAGAAGCTAATTGAATTTCAGTGAACGCCGACGTCGGAAACCGACGACAAAGCTTGGAGAAACGAGAGAATCCTGTAAGTACTCGCGGAAAAAGACGATTACGGCCATTGCAGTTTAAACAGGGCCAGGTGCCACATCTGCTGGCCTAAGGCGGGGGGTTTACGCTATATCTATTTCTGATTCGAGTCTCACACAATTGTGTAAAAATGCTAATAGCTCAGACGAGGATGCCGGAAACGCTGTAGCCATAAGCCTAAATTATCGATACCGGAACAGTGGCAACCGAAAAGTTCAAAGCAGCAATCGTAACAAATTTTCTTGTTCGGGAGCTTTAAAGAACCCCCTACATTCCCATATGGTTTACTTCTATCCATGCATCCGACATTGCTCAATGGCAGTATGCATACGAATACATATCATACATTAGTTGAGTTCAATTAATCAAAATATGATATAGCTACCAATAATTGTAACATCAAAATAATGGCAGTTAAAATAAAACATACAGAAGCCACCTGAAAACGCTTTGAATCACATAAACGACTCCTGTAAAATCTTTAACAGTGTAGCAAGTAATGGGTAATAAACAATCATAAATTTGGCACTGCTGTTTGTTTAATTTGAAATAATAGTTTATATATATATATATATATATATATATATATATACATATAAACTCAGAAGGAATGAATATATATATATATATATATATATATATTAAAGGCACGTTCTTTCATGTTTATGTACTGTTTATTTAAAATTTTTCTTCAATATGTGTATACGTACTGTGTTCATTTGTGTATGTGCGTACTTATATGTATATGTATTTAAGACTGCCGTGACATCTTCTCCTTGGCTATACGATCTCCTCATCCTTCTATCTTTCTACGTTTCCCCGTGTATATTTATCACTTTAACTACGCTGATGAAGACTGAAGGATCGGTTGAAAATATTTAGTTGTAAAAAATATATATTTAAAAAAAAAAGTTGTCGTAATATACTTTTGTAATCGTGCACGTCACCAATAGAAAACTAATAAAGAAAGTTATAAGCTTTCATATTGTTCGTATTTTTATACATTTACATATCTATCTATCTATCTATCTATCTATCTCTCTATCTCTCTCTGTATATATATATGTATATATATATATATGTATATATAAATGTAATTATTGGTTCTTTTGCTATCAATAAAACGATACTTCTACATCAATTCAAATTTTGAGACAGTCTATCACTATAGTCGAGAATGCTTTTGTTATTAAAGTAAATCAAAAAATTCATATTATAAATTAAATAAAATAACATATTTTTCATAAATCGATTCTTCCTGACTATTCGGTTTTTACTTCCGGTAGTTATTTCAATTTATCCACCACGATTTGAAGACACTAATCAATAAGTGAAAAAAAACACCCTCTATTTTTTTAATTTAAATTCATTTCCCAATTTCTTTTTAATTTAAAACAAATTGCTCGCCGGAAGGTGCATTTTTAGTTGAAGCATAAAAGTCAAAGAATCTTTTCAAAACCATCTTTGTCGTAAAAACAAAATTGGCAGGACACGTTTTTTTTTGTTTTTTTAACAGTTGTTCTTATATAAGAAAATATTATTTTTTCTAATAAAAACTATGAATTGTTAGGGAAAGTACAGTTTTTCCGGAGAAAATTCACAGTACATATACATTGTGGTAACGTGCTGGAATAATATATTTTTTATTTTTATTTCTTTTTTTCAGCCATTCTTACCATCGAGAGGAGAAGGTGTTTTGTAACTATTCTGTGCTTTCAACTAACCATTTAAAAACAATTTATTATTGCAATTTATTATTGCAAAAAGATATTGTGAAATTATAAATAAAAGGATATTGTGAAAGTTGAATTCAACTTGAAAAAAAATCAACGGGATTAAGATTCGATTTTGTGTTTTTGCTTTTTGTTTACCGTAGATTTATTTTTCAAGAAAACTTTTTCACCAAAATTGAAAGTACACTGTTTTTTTTTTACAGAAATTTTTATATTAGAAAATATGAATGCTTTTTTCTTATTAAAGAAATTTTTAGGTGAAATACAGAAACATTTTCGTCAGATTTGTCGTTAAGTTGTACAAATATCCTCAAACAATGTAATCAATAAAAGAGATTCTTAAAACTCAACACTGGATCAAGCAGAAGGTTTTTTTTACATGTTTTACAAACATTTTTACAATTATATTTTTTTAATTTGTGAAACAACATGGTTAATTTAAATTAAATTTTAATCATATTTTTAACGTCCTTTTTTAGCTTGTCGACGAAACGTCCGACCTTGCCATTACCCCTGGTGTGGTACTCGGGGATGGTAATAAGCTTAACTTGGTAAATTTCGTAGAATGTTCTGAACTCTGCCAGGATGAACGGGGTATTTGTCACTGACCAGAGAATTCACAACCTTAAAAAGAGTAAACAACTCTAATAAAACATTCATCGCAGTTGCCGTGGTCGGTTGTTTGCATCTCAGGACCTCTACTTGTCCCATGTAGTCAATGTGGTTCCTCGACCATGACTGTTCAGCTTTAGGCCAACGTTTATATGTTATATGTGATGCTTTGGCAGCCAAAGCACAGCCTTTGCGCGTATTCACCATGGTGGGAATGTCTTGGTCAATAGCTGGCCAGTAAAAGGACTTCTAATCAGGCTTTTTTATCCGGTTTATTCCCAGATGCCCTATGGGAGTCCTTTTTTGAAGGGATTTGAGGATGACGACTCTTTCACCGTATAGCAGCATTTCGTCGCAAACAGAAAAAATGTCTGACACGTTATCAACCAGTGTTAACTTCTGCTTAGTTGTTTGAATGAAATAGTCATTCACGGATTCTGCCTTAATTTCCTGAAGTATGACCGGCAGTTCATGGATAATATTTTTAATCGTGGTTTTCAATTCAATATTAATACGTAGTGCCGCGAGGAGTGAGTCTTCCCGAGGTTCCATTGCACTTGCCAGTTGTTTTGCGGAGAGAAATTATATAGTAAAATTATAATTTAGAAGAATACGTCTTCATCATTATAATCGATTAATCGTGAATGTTGGAAGTCCATATTTGGATCCAAAAATTGGTATCAAAAGCGTATGGTCGCTTTGTCGATGAAGATGTCTTCCGTACAGGTACCGGTGAAATTTCGAAACTGCAAAAATAATACCTAGTCCTTCTTTCTCGATCTGAGAATAACTGTTTTTCTGCTGGAAGCAGAGTTCGTGATTCGAAAGCCATTGGTTGTTTTTAGCCATCTAGCAACCTATGTAACATGCACGCGCCAACGTCATAGTGGTTAGCGTAGCTAGCTAATAGTATATCCAACTTCGAATTAAAATGAGTTAGGAACCGTTTTGAAGTAAGGATTTTTTTTTTAATTTTTGGTATGGTGTCTGGCAATCTGCTGTCAATTCCAAGTCTTATCCTCCTTTCATTAAAATGCACCACCTAATCTAAGATTAGGTGGTGCATTTTAATGATAAACTCTTGGTACTGTTGCCAAACCTAAACAGCTTTTAATTCTTCTATGTTTTCCGGTGTCGGCATTTCTCTAATAGCGGTCGCCCTGTCTGGGTTCGGGCGTTTGCAATATTTATCAATGATATGTCCTAGGGACTTTCCTTTATTGTAAAAAGAATTTACACTTGCCTTCTATGAACTTAACCCTATAATTTTGTCTTCTACTGAATACTTGTTTGATATGGCTCGCGTGTTTCTCCCTATTTTTGCTTGCTATAATGATGTCATCTAGATATGCGATGGCGATGTCCAGGTCGTTCAGCATGGTATCCATTTCTTGCTGGAATATCGCAGATGCAACCTTGACCCAAAACGCGAGCCTTTCGTATCTGTATAAACCCGATGAGTATTAATAGAGAGGGGATTGGTGCCTTTATCGTTTACAGGAATTTGTAAGCATCACTTAGGTCGATCTTAGAGAAAAAATTGACGCCATTAAATTTCATGAACCCTTTCTCTGGGCTGAGTAATGGGTAGCGAAAGTCTTCTAACGAACCGTTGAATCCTATCGAGAAGTCAGCGCAAACGCGAGTTTTCCCCCTGGACCTTTTTTTACGCAGACCGCTGGAGCAGCCCACTCTCTATATTAAATTGTAGCCAGACACCGATGTTTTCCAATCTAACCAGTTCCTAATTTATCTTATTCAGGGTTTGAACAGGACATTACATTTTATACATCGGTTGTGTGCCCGGTTTCAGCTTAAAATTCGTGGCCAATTTTGTGCATCTCCCAAGACCAGGTATTCTTTTTTTAAAACTAGTTATAACTTTTTCAGTTTCCGATGCACGGAAAAAAGTTTTGATTTTTTCCTCTCAGGACAGTAAAACAAGCCAAAAAATATATTAATCTAGGGAACCAGTTTATTGTCCAACAAAAAGCAATCAAGTGTATATTTCCTTTTGGGAAAAATAAAGCAACGATTTATTTTAGTAGAGAAAAACAGCAACTATTGCTTTTTAAAAAAAAAGTAAAGATGTATATTTTATATTGCGACGAACATTTTTCTCTTTTTTCCCTCAACTCCGGTTCGTTCCGTACTTAACATTTTAGAGTCAATTAGCACAGCTGTAAATTTGATTTTTTTAAAAGTTTCCGCAAGTCCCACAGTCGCAAGTCTTATGCTACACTTTCTGAAGCGTAATAAAAATTTTAATCCAACGTCGATAGTGTTTTCAGAACATTAATGTAGACATGAGTATGTGTCTGGAATCGCTCGCAAATAGCCCCGAAGAAGAACAGAACAACCAAAAGCAGTTTTAAACGTGTATTACCGTGACCATCGTCATAGATGGCCTGTCAGCTGAAAAATTACGTCATCACCATAGATCCTAACAAGCAAGAAAAGTTGAAAACAGACTGTCGATAATGAGCAGATATTTTTTTACAGAAAGTGTTAGAAAACTTCGAATTTGCATTAAAAAAGATAAACATGATACTTTGTACTGAAACTCATCCAATATTGATAATAAAAATATTAATAATAAAAAACGAAATGAAACGGAGATAAGTTGTTAAAAAGTTTAAATGGAAAAGGACTACGATTTGATTTGTATGAAACTGAAGTTTACTCAATAAGAATAAATTAAAATGAACAATAAATATTTTTTCAAAAAAATAATATTTGAAAAATCAAAACCGAAAAACGAACAATAATTTAGTTTAACTGAAAAACGAACAATAATTTGGTTTAACTGAAAAACGAACAATAATTTGGTTTAACTGAATAACGAACAATAAATTAGTTTAACTGAATAACGAACAATTAGTTTAACTGAATAACAAACAATCAGTTAAAAATTAAATTAAAAGAAATGTTAGTATAAACAAAGTTACTAAGGCAGAAATATTGCAAACATTGAGTATTAAAACTTTTCAAAAATCTGTTGTAGAATTTAATTAAGAGTTTGAATTTTTCTTTTTCCGGTTTTTTTTTTTTACTAATATTGCCATTCTCTTTTTTTGTTTATAAGGGAATTCGATGAACTCCATATCAGCATGTTTTCAATTTGCTGAATAGTAGGACCCTCATCACAAGAGTCAACATGAAATAATCGATTTTGATCAGCCAAAATATTTAAAATTATGTACATAGCTAATTTTCTCTGATGAATCGAATGTAAAAAAGAATCGCATTTTGTAAGTTTGTTTATAACTATATAATTATATAAGACAAAATTACTAATTATATCATTTGGGTATAGCAGAGAACCTCTGTTAATACCCTGAAAGTAACCGTTTAATTCGGCTATTTCTTCAACAGCCTCTCTCCCGGATATTAAATTTTTGAAGCTATCGCATTTCTGTTTTTTGAAAACTGCATGACAGCAATAACCTGCTACGTATAATATAACATGAAGTACTTCCTTGCATTGATTAATATCATCTTCCGTTACATATATGTTAAATTTATAAACATGTAACTCTTGCTCCCTTGTCATTTCATCCCAGTTAGTTTCTTTTATTTTTTTTCAATTCATTATCTAAATTATTAATTGGTAAGCTCAATTTTAAAACTGACAGCATTCTGAGTTTTTTTCACATTCATATACCTGGCGTATAGATATATTATACTGATCTCTACTAAGTTGTCGATACTGGCCAAACCTTGCCTCAAGATTATCTGTCTGAAACTTTCCTTGTAATATATACACCATGTTCATTACATTTATACAATATTTAGTCAATTCTAAAATTGCATAAGTAGTATGGTGCAAAGCAGTATATGTTTCTTTTGTTAACTTACCAGTTCTTCCAGGAATGCTATTCCAAGTTTCTAACCAGTCACATAAAACCTTTAGGAAACTATAATTATCACTATTTAATGTAAGTGGATTAGCATATTTCTTACGAAGTCGACAACCTTTATCTGGTGTGTTCACATTCAGTATTGCCCACTAAATCTAAAATATTATAATGTATTCTGCTATTTTTAATAATATGGCAAACATTCCTGTTTTCCTATCAAACCTTGAATCGTATATTACTTGAAAATTTGCAAAACCAAAATAACATTCTGCCTTTCAAAATCGTCGGAGAAAGAGCTTTTGAAGTCAACTGATAGAAATATTTCACAAGTGATTGAGATTCCGGGGCATAAATTTTATGTAAACTAGAAAATCGAGCACTTTGGATGTTATCCAATTCATGATCTCCATTATGACAAAACTTTGGGAACATCATGCATTTACGTTCATCTTTTTGGCCAAGACAATTTTTTCTAATGCATTTTAATATATGCACTGAGTCTAATAAGGAGAAACGAGGGCTAGACGGTATAACTGGATGGGGATATACACTTGAAAGCTTTGATGGGATACAAAAAAAGACATAGCTTTTTTTTATTTATTGCATTAGTATCTGTAATAACAGATAATACCTTAAACCCTATATCTTCTAAGCCAAATATTACACGCTTAATTATGTCAAATAAGTTCTCAGCTAGAAGACATTTAGTTGGCATAACATGCACAACATCCTTATATTGTGAGAATACACTGCTAAGCATAAAAGCAAATGCACTTGTGGCAGGTTCATTGCTGTTGTGAGTTAAGCCAACAATATTACCACCTTTATAATCAAGATAATTTTGAGATGTATTTCATCAACAAGTAAAGATACTGTGATGTCATTCTGCATTAGTAAGTTGAACTTACTTTTAATGTACATGAGAAAACTGTTATCGTGTTGTTGAAACGCAGGATTCATAGAAATTGATAAGGGTAATCTTCGAATGGTTGAATAGCATGGTAAAATTACATTTTTAGTGTCTAATAACAGTATGTACCCTCTAGGTGAGCAGTTATATAATAAGGAAACAAATATCATTTCACTCGAATAATTAACGGTATTCATTGTCATTATGTTAATTTGTTAACATATGTACTTAATAGCACTAAAATATTTAAATGAATGCTTCATCCTGCACTAATAGCAAACATGTTAAGATTAATTTTAATGAAGTACTTCTATAAGAAGTTTTCATTTACTGTTCTTCGATGTCCATTTTTTTATGTTTTCAATCAAAATCTGCAAAGTATTTTCCTGTTACATGTTTGGGAATTCTATACTCTCCTATAGCACTCATTTCCGCATCACTACAGAATACTCTAACGGCCAAGTTCGGTTTGATCCCCATAGACAATTTTATTTTGGGGTATGGGTATCTCTTTATATGGCATGTAATGATGGTATTGTCTTGACTAAGAGAAGTGCAGTAATTTTTATTTATAAACGTTAATTTTTTTACTAAATCATCAATATTATGGAAAGTTTTCCGTTTCCGTAAATCTAACTTGTAAGCAACAATTTCACATAATGCACGCTTAAGAGCAGAATTTTCTAAACGCATTTTCTTTACGTTAGGAGACTCTCTAAAAGTGGTTGATGACGATAAATAGGAGGGACAGTTTGGTAATATTCGAGGAATAGCACCATCCTTAAGATAGGGTTTTTTTTTAAATTTAACACTAATTGTCTTTCCAGTCCTTTCATCAAATACTGATACCTCTCGCTGTATGTTTTCCGGTCGAAAATGAAGTTCACATGCTTACAGAAATAATTTAAAGAAAATCGTACCATGTTCGACTTAATACAAAAAAAGAAGAAAATTACATGACAAAAAATGATTAAATAAAAAAAAATAAGGTAAATGTGCAAAATTAGCCAACCCTTGAAAAATCCTTTTGAATTAACACTTTTATAGGTTTTCGGGGGTGTTGAAAACGAAAATAACGTTTAAAATTACGGTAAACTAGTAGATATAAAGGGGTATTAGTTTAAAAAAAGGGGGAGGATAATTTAACCTAAAACGACCACCCACTTTATGACCAATTTTTGTTTACAAGGGCAACGAGCATTTTTTTAAATTACATTTTCGCCTCACACAAGGCGAAGTGCCTCTTTGATGTAGGAATGAACACAACTAAACGTAAAATGAACACCTACAGTTGACCCCCCTCTCCCCAACAAAAATTCTGTTTACACTTTTTGAGAGGGGATGCTCATTTTACGTTAAACTGTGTTCATTGTACGTTGACTCTCAACCCCCAACATTAAGATGGCCATACTCATTTTTCTTCGCTTTTATTTGCTAAAAAGAGAGCGCCCTAAGAAAAACGATGCCAATAACGTCGGTGGTCATTTCATGTTAATTTTTTATAGAAAAGTGATAACCATTTTTTAAAACTAACATTTCTTATATCTTGGAAACTACTCGTTTGCCGTAATTTTAAACGTTATTTTCGTTTACAGCGCCACTAGCAGTATCAGAATTTGGGAGAATTTTAGATAACCCTAACACAAAACTGCGAATAATATATACAAAACTCATAATTTCTCCGTTTAAAGTGGGTTGTTTAATTTTTATGGAATATACTTCCAAAAAAACTATTAAAATTATTTTTAAAAAATAGAAATATTATTTTTTATTGCTGGCATTTTGTAAACACATTTTTAAATAAAAAATAATATTTCTATTATTTTTTAAACAATTTTAATAGTTTATTTGGGAAGTATATTCTCCCAAATTCTGACCCCTACAGGGCCACGACATTTACCACAAATAAGTTTTAATAAGCTTTTGGGATAACAAAAACGGTCATAAACTTCAAAAATCTTTAATCTATTTCAAGCTGATGTAAATATTGCACAGCAAAATAGTTGAACTAAAAAGATAAATGTTTTTTCTCATTTAGAATTATTTAAACAAGGAATTCCGTTTTTACGATATCGCTTTTATTAAATTGTTAGCTGAAAATGTATAATATTTTCACCGTACTCCCCATTTTAAATAAGTTTCCGAATAATAATTTATTGTTTCAGCAGATAACTTAAATTTCATGTAAAATTCATTTTTTATATACATACTTTAATTTTTATTTATTTTAAAATACGTTCTAAAAATAAATAAATAAAAATAAAAAGGCGCGTTTGTTTTTAATATCTCAAAAATGTTAACACTTAGTCTGCTATATTTAGATGGAGTAAAATCCTTTCTTTTTATTGCATTAATCCACTGGTAAATTATTTCTTTTTTGTGGGGCGGGAAATGAATACTCAGTAACTTTTGGTCCATTTTCGTAGTTACCTCGGCATTTTGGAACTATACATCTCGACGGCATGTTTTAATTTATTTAACCCTCCGAAACTTTAAACCATATTCCGGTTTAGTCATGAGACACGTGACCAAATTTCAACAGACCGATGTCCAGACATCACCAGACTAAATTATAGTCGTCGTTAGACCATCATATTACGGTAGCCACGGTATTTTTTTTTTTTTTTTTTTACAAAGGCGTCACCACGTTATCAAGGCCCAGAGGCCACTCAAAGATAAGGGTTAAAGAGTGTACAGTAGAAATTGGTCAATATAGTAATCATTAGTAATGAAAATTTGGTAAATTTAATAACTTATATGGAACGGCTCATCAAGAACTTATTTACTTTAGACTTGAACACAACCATATTGTAGTCAGCCGGAAAGCAGGAAAACGGAAGACAATTCCACAGGCGTGCAGTTCTAAGAAAGAAGCTTTGTTCATGGAATCTACGTTTAGGTTTAGACACAGATAAAGAGTGGGGGAAATTATTGATAGTGTTTACAGCTAGACGAGTGTTTCTTGTGAAAGTTTGGCGAGGGGGGACCATAGATTGAAGCTCAGTTGAACACTTTCCATGAAAATAACGATACATCAGAGACAAACTCGCAACATCTCTTCTGTGAGATAGAGGTTGCAAGGAAGAGAAAAGGACATCTCCTACGAGGCTACGAAGTCTATTTTGAACTCTATCAAGGCAAGACAAGTCCTTTCTAGCAGCTCCTGCCCAGATGTGGCAACAGTATTCCATCCTTGGACGTACCTGGCTCTTATATAGGTAGAGAATAGCATCAGCAGTGAGATATCTACTGGATCGATAGAAAGATCCCACCATTTTTCCAGCGGCCTTGGCAACAGATTTGATATACGTGTTCCATTTAAGATCAGGAGTAATGGTCAAGCCCAGAAGCTTGTCAAAACTTGAGGCCTCCTGAAGACTAGAGCCATTCATTTCAATTGATGACAAATGTGAATTAGAATGTTGATGATGTAAAGAGAGAAACTTGGTTTTAGGTGCATTAAAAGTAACCAGCCACTCCTTTCCCCATTGTACTACGTGCTCAAGATCAGAGGAGAGAGAATTGGAGAGAACTTGGTCGTTTACTGTCTTAGATGTCATAAATGGTAGTGTCGTCAGCATAGATGTCTACAAATGATGTAAGGATGTGATTTGGAAGATCATTAATGTAGATCAGGAAAAGAGTTGGGCCCAGGATGGACCCCTGAGGGACACCGGCATTAATACTGTGAGCTTCTGATTTTTGCCCCTCAACTACTACTCTTATGAACCTATCAGAAAGAAATGATTCAATAATTGAGAAGACATTTCCAGCTATACCATAGCTAGCGATCTTATGAAGTAAACCGTTATGCCACATCCTATCAAAGGCCTTAGATATGTCAAGAGCAATTGCCCTAGAAAGATTGCCATCGTCGAGAAATTTGCTAATTCTATGCGATATAACTGTAAGCACATCTGCTGTAGATCTAGCAGAACGGAAACCATATTGAGTGTCACTAAGAAGGTTATTTTTTTTAGATGGTTGATTACTTCTGTATTTAACACAGATTCTAGCAACTTACTCATGACGCACAGGAGACTTATGGGCCTGTACTGAGAGGGGGATGAGCGATCACCTGAATTCTTAAATACAGGGCATACTGATGAGATTTTCCAGGGAGATGGGAAACTATTCTCCTTAAGACAACGTTTAAACAGTTTTGTAAGTATGGGCGCTAATTCAGGTTGAAGTTTTTTGAGTACTATAATTGGAATACCATCAGGGCCAGTTGCTTTACTCGAATCAAGGTTTTTGATTAGCTTCGCAACATCACATACAGATATACGTATATCACATAGCGTGTTTTCTGATACAGGAGGAAATATTGGGGGTTGGCGGTCTTGGTCGCAAAGGGTAGAATTTGCTGCAAAGTTCTAGACAAAGAGTTTGGCTTTGTCTGATGCTGACGAGATTACCTCAGGTCCATTGATAATAGTTGGGATTGAGCACACGCTTCTGTTCAGGATTCTGTTTGCTATTTGCCAAAACTGGTGGGAACCAAGCCGCTGCTCAGCTACTTTGGACTTAACAGATTGAGCATACAACACTCTTGCGTTCCTTATTACTTTCTTACAATGGTTGCTGGCAGTCCTGAAAGCGGCTTTAGTTTCCATACATCTATTACGTTTGAAGCAGTGGAAAAAGTGATTTCTGTGCGCAATGGCAGCAGCACATTCTGGAGAGAACCATGGCTGGCTGTTTGGTTTTTGCTGAAACTTTTTAGAGAGTATGAAATGGTCAATACCTACAATTAACCATTCAGTTAGGTCTAATACTATAGAGGACACATCATTTTTAAACATGGAATGCAGAGGTAGATCAGATATAAATGTACGGAAGCTATCCCAGTCAGCCTTAGTGTATCGATATACTGTACGATGAAGAGGTACGTCTGGGGACTTATTACATTTCATTTTTATCTTGATTGATACAACAGAGTGGTCGGAAGATCAAAGAGGCGACAAAACAGAAACTGAACATAGTTCAGGGCAAGTTGTGAGAAAAAGGTCTAGTAGGCTCGCATACTGGCCGTCATTATCGGGCACACGGGTAGGTTCCTGAACAATCTGAGTGAGGTCATAGGCAATGGAGAAATCATGACAGAACCTCCCCTCATCATCGGTCTTGTTTGAGTGGGTCAACCATTCGACGTTGTGAACATTGAAGTCTCCACATATGTGAATGTTAGCTGAAGGATAAGTAGAATGGACTTGGTCAATTTTCTCAGATATGCTTTTCAATTTTCTCAGATCTGAAAACAACGAAAAGGTTACAAACGGAATGTGTTGGAAATTCACCGAGCATGCGAGGGTCGCTCTGGGATTAGATCAACCTGGAATCGCCATGAGTTTTTTATATTGACAATGGATTAGTCCATTTGGAGGATGGTTTCCCCACGACAATTATCTAATAAATGTAAGAACGATTGAGGAGAATTTTATTTTTTAGTTTAAATTATCATTTTCAATGTGTATATATTATGGTTATCTGAGGGTATATGTTGTCTTATTCTAATGTTAAAGTAGACGCTGGTTCGTCCAATATAGACAGCATCACGCTGGCATTGACATTTATGTATAATATTGCTAAGTTTTGTGTGAGGAAAACTGTCATTTTATAAGAAGTAAAGGGGAGTTTCGTATTGAACATTATACGGGCTAGAACAGACGGAAACCTATTGCTCATGGTCTGATTACGTTTATTAATAAGAACGACACATTTTCTTCAACGTAGGTAATTTAAGGTATGCAGGACATTTAGAAGGGCTAAAGTTTATACCTTTGTTAAATTGATTAAGTTTGAATTTAATTCATTTTCTATGATAAATTCAGATAGATCTTATCGACTAAGTAGAAATTCTTGGATTTTTAATTTCAACATTTAGTCGACGTGAAGAACAAATAACTAAAACCCCAAGTACTAATGTGGCAATTAGTGTCAATTGTTAGTTTTGGGTGAAAATGAAGACCGTGTTTTGTATAAGCCTGCAAAAATTGGTTTTCTTTATATAGAGTAAGAAACCTGCCTACAAACCTACTGACCTGGACATCGAGGAAGGGGAGAGAATTATTGTTTTTAATCTTCGTAATGAAAAACTGAGCGTAATTTAAGGAAGTGAGATAATACAAAAAATGTAAAACAAGGTCGAGAAAGGAAAGACGCAAAAGTATCATCAATATTACAAAGAAACAAAGCGGCAGTTTTATGTAATGATTTAGAAAAATTTGATTAACAAAATCACACTAAAATATCGACAAGAATAGAGCCCAAGGGATAACCCGGGGAAATCCTATCCATTGCTAGCACATCACGTTGTCGAAACGTGCCACATATTCAAGAAAGATAAAGACTTAAAATGCAATGTATCCGTATTGTCTTGTTTCCAATCCGAAACTTTAAACCCAGCTCTACTTCCATATCGAGTCCTGTCGAAGTAAATACTGAAACAAATATATATTCGTCATAAAACAAGAATACATGAGAAAGACAGTGTTTTCCAACGAAATATACCATCATTTCGATCTTTGGTAATAAATAATAAGTGTGTAATTTGTATTAATCAGTCGGTTATTGACATTGCCGAGCTGCTGTTCCGCTTCCCCCTGGTTGCCCACTTTATACAGAGGTCCATTCCACTAAACGGTTGAGGTTGGAACAAGGGTAGCCTGGTGTTAAGGGATGATCAGGTATATTTTCCCTCCAGATATCCAGTTGTTTCTTAAAAGTGTCGGGGGGAAGTTTTGTATATTTCTTATTGCGGCTGAGATGAAGTTGAATGATCTTGGACCACCGTAGGTGAACTGTGGTGGATGAGACTGGTCCTCTGTGTATTCCTAGGTGTTGTTTCTATATAGCAGAGCCTTCCTCGACGCTGGTGTGTTCTTTCTATTTGTATTATGTTTGGGACCCTTCCTTCCAAGTTTTTTATACGTAGATGATAAAGTAAAATAAAATTCGAACAATTCCCACTGCTTGAAAAGCATTGTTTTAAAAATACATCTACTCATATCAAAAGTTGCAGGTTTTTCTCCTCATAACACTTTTATCTGAATAGAAAAATTAAGCATCTGCCGTTGTTAAACGGTTTAATAACATCCCTAAGGAATCTTCTATATATCGAATTGTTCGGCACACACCATTACCACAGGAAATATGTGTATCTCGACTTCGGGGGAAGTATTGAAACTTTGCTTTTATGAACCTACTGACCTAAATTTCATGTTTAGTAATGAGACACGTGACCAAATTTCAACAGACCGATGTTCATGACGTCACCAGACTAAATTATAGTCGTCGTTAGACCATCATATTACGGTAGCCACTATATTACATGAAAACAACGAAAAGGTTAAATGCAGACCTAACACAGAATCTAAATTATTGTAAGTACGATTGAGGAGAATTTTATTTTTTATTTTAAAATATTATTTTCAATGTGTATATATTATGGTAACCTGAGGGTATATGTTGTCTTATTCTAGTGTTAAAGTAGATGCTGGTTCGTCCAATATAGACAGTATCACGCTGGCATTGAAATTTATGTATAATATTGCTAAGTTATATTGTAAGTACGACAAGTTAATGAGACGTTCACAGGAAAACTATATTAGTAAATGTATGCAGGGAAAGAAAACTGGTTTCTATTAGTTTGACAAGAACGTTCTTGCGGATTTTTACTTTAGTTTCAAATGATGTATTTTCGAATATGTTTACGTTATAATATCATATCTTCACATATCATGTTAAAACGCGAGTTCTTCTCTATTTATTCGTTAAAATTACAATCGTTTTAAAACAATTGTCTTCTCTTTCAGAACGTTGCATACAAGATGGAATAGGCAAATTCGCGCAAGTTTCTTATTTAAATTAAAGCTGGGCTGGAAAGCTCCTGAAACAGGAACAACTACTGTACGCATTGCACAATATTAGCTTAAGAAATTTCGTGGCAGCGATGAGAGTCTTGGAGATACTGAGCGTCGTGGTCGGTGATCGGATGTTTTCGACGATTAATTCATGGCCTTCGTCGAAGGAAATCCACGCAAAATTGTTCGAAAAATTGCATCTGAATTAGACATAACGTATACGACGATTTTCATTCAGTGAGAGAGATTGAAAAGAAAAATAACTTGATAAATCGGTGCCTCAAGAAGTGAACGACAACAAAAGAAAACGGCGTTATAAAGAAACATTCAGTTCCGAAGGGGCCAGCTTCTGTTGAATTTATACGTCTGTCATTTCTATTTGTGCAATGATAAATGTTAGCAATTTCACAAGTAGAGCAAAATGGTATACACTAGTTAATTTTGGTAAAAATTGGATTCCGTTTTAATCATATTTACCTTTTATCATATTTCGATACTTGTCAGACGAATTATGATGAAAAAAAACTCCTTACAGACACTTCTAAATGTCTCTATTAGGTTTATGGGGAATTTCAAAATAATCGGCCTAAAAATAATCGATAAAGAAGGAAGTCTCACACACGCATAATATTTTTAACTCAGTTTTAATATTTTTTGTTGTTTTACTAGGATTTATCTCCATTGTATAAGCATTGCAATATATGTAACTTTCTGTTTTCTTTCCAGCATTAAATGCTATTAATCCCTGATTTCTCTAACCGGCATATCGAGCTTTTAATGTTTGTGATAGAATCTAATATAAAAACAATGCTTTTCCCCAATATCTGCGAATTTATGTATGTATTTATGTATGTATGTATGTATGTATGTTTGTATATATAGGAGTGTGAAAGTGTGTGGGATAAGAAACAAAGAAATACATGGGCACACAGGCGGACAAAGAAACATATATTCAAAACAGTCTGAAATCCAAGAAATTTACATTGACATTTTAAGATGTTTGAACAAATATATGAATGAGTTAAGTAAATGAAAATTGACATACAAAATAATATTCTTCGTTTATTTATTTATTTTAAACATTATATGTATGTATACACCAATTAACAAAGGACACTAGATTCTACAGTAAGCGGTTAAAAAATAAATAAGTGTGTGTGCATGTGTGTGCGTGAGTGTGTGCGCATGCAGATAATCCAGACAAACAGCGTGTCTTTTGACCCCGTCTACCACCTAGAATCATAAAAATACTATGCCCTAGTTTTTGGTGAGAAGATAACACTTAGCTTATTGCCTATATCTGCTTGTCAGTTTCTAGGTATATATGTACGTACGTCTATAAACGTGTGTGTGCGCATCATGCTTGTGTATGGGTACGTGTATTAGCTTATGTGGTTGTGTGCGAGTTTATATGCAGGTATGTTCACATATGCAAGTGTGTTCGAGGAATGCATGGGTGTGACATTCAAAGTTTCGGGAAAGACTTGGAAGGCCACACAAGATTCTGTATATACCAGTCAAAAATGTTGGAAGGGTCATATTCAAATAGATCTTAAACTTATTGGCTATACTCGTGCCGCTCGTGCTGGTAACCCTGCCCAACCTACGCTCACGTTTCCATCATTTACACTGAGGAGGACCGAAGGATCGGTCGAAAATAGGTGGTTTTGAAGGAAGCATTCTTGTTGTTTTTAAAAGAGTTTTTGTATTCGTACACGTCAACACAGATAAAATAAATACAGAAACGTTATGATCATTTATATATTTTTCGCATGGATTTTTTATTAATACATGTTTACATATGTGCATATGAACATATGTATATATTTATACAGTAACGTCCAAAACTAAGGAACACGATTTTAAAACCTAATGTTTGTAGAAATAAAAACTGTGAAAATCTGGAATTTTGTACAATTAATTGTAATTAGTCGTTATTATTTATAATAAAAGTTGAATAATTTTCAAAGAATAGAAAAAGATGATTATGACTACAAGTTGTCAACACTTCAGCCTTTCACAGTTGTTATTCTTAACATATACTAGCTTTAAAAATGCTGACCCGTAGTTTTGGACGCTATTTATATATATATATATATATATATATATATATATATATATATATATATATATATATATATATATAGCAATCATGAAGAGAAGACAAAAATTCATGATTAAAACGTTCAAAATTAAGTAAAATGGGTTAAGAGAAGAGAGGAATAAATGAGGCAGTAAGCTGACCGGGTTCTTCTTCTCTTTATCAAAGCTGTGTCGAGGGATTTGTTTCGGAGAAAAAAAAACGAATAGATATCGAAAATATGTAAAAATAAAATCACGTAAAGACTCTGATCTCAGATTAGGGAGGGGGACACGGAATAATATTTCATTTGAAATACGGGGTAGGGGGAATTTGGCTGCACAGGGATGAATAAGGACATGTCATTTACCGATTCATTTATCCTATGCGGTTATTTAATAACATCTTTACTTCCATACGGACAATCTTTATGTTGATTCTTTTTATAACCTTAATATTAAGAACCCATTCTCCATTACACTATGAGAGATTACTATAGAAGTCCACCAATTTGGCGTCTGTAACCACGGTACATCTTATAATGTTGTTAATAATTCTAAACGACACCTAGTAAAAGCAACTCGATATTTGCGATTTATACAGACGCATATACTGAAAGTATATACAATCGTTAGCAAAAAAATGGGCCAAACAAATTTTTATTTTAGTGGGGGGGTGCATAGTGTTTATTTTTTTTATCACCTACTGTTTCTCCTAGCGTTACAAGTTCGAGTTATTTCTTTTTAACAATGCTCGGTGCTATTTTCATTTTTTGCAGGGGTGTGCTTAGGTTTTTAAAACTTTCTTATGCGGCAGGCATGGGCATAAAACCACTGGAAAACACCGGAAAACAG
Organism: Euprymna scolopes; assembly: GCF_053919585.1. Classification (NCBI taxonomy): domain Eukaryota; kingdom Metazoa; phylum Mollusca; class Cephalopoda; order Sepiida; family Sepiolidae; genus Euprymna; species Euprymna scolopes. Next base: position 53,156,475 of record NC_136499.1, on the reverse strand, counting down.
ATCTTGCTAGATTAATAAATAACACATCTGCATCAAACAAAATGTCACATTTAAGCCTATATTACTTACAGGCAATGCGATCAGTCGGCTAGTGTGTGTGCGCGCGGTCGTATATATATATATATATATATATATATATATATATATATATATATATATATATATATATATATGTGTGTGTGTGTGTGTGTGTGTTGCCTGGTTCGAATATATAGATTAGTGTTAATCGTAACACCCTGCACTACAAATTTCCGAATGGATGAAACACTAGTGTCTGCATGTATGCAATTGTTATAGTAAATTATATATATATATATATATATATATATATATATATATATATATATATATATATATATATATATATATATATATATATATATATATATATAATCATTGTATTTCATCCTTTCTGGAATCATAAGTGCGAAGTGTTATGATTAACAAGCTATATATTAAGACCGGCAAAGAAAGCTACTTCTTACTTTATTAGCAATGGCATAATTCAAGTGAACGTGTCTGTGAGTATATGTGTGTGTCTCTGTACATTTTCCTATACAATAACTGTGTTAATTTTCAGACTACAGACTCGAAATTTGATATACAGTGTACTGAGATTGGCGAGATTCTTTTAAATCCGTTTTTTTGCCAGAAATTTGGCTGTAAAGGGGTCAAAGTTCCACCGTTTGACCTTTGAGAACTCTACATAACTCCTCCGACAATATTGAGTCTTAACACTAGAAATTTTAGATATAGGTTCCTTGGACATGGATCTAATTTTAAAAAAAAAACTTGATTTGTGCCCAAAACAATAAATATTAAGGGATCATAATAGGGGCCAAAGTTGAAAAAATTGACCAGTTTTTTTTTCTTTTTGCTCAACATGTCTGTGTGTGTTTATGTGTATGTCTGTGTAATCTTCTCTACGCAATAACAATTTTCGGTCTACAGACTCAAAATTTGATATACAGTGTACTGAGATTTGGATAAATCTTTGTAATTCATTTTCGGCCAAAGATTTTGCTGGTAAGAGGTCAAAGTTCAACGATTTGACCATTGAGAATTCTACCAACTTTCTCTGTCAATTTTGGGTCTAAGCACTCGAAATTTTAGATATAGGTTGCTTGGACATGGATCTAACTTAATAACTTGATTTGAGCCTAAAAGAATAAATGTTACAGGGCCATAATAGGAGTCAAATTAAAAAAAAAAATGACCACTGCGGTCTGTATCAAATTACTCAGAAAATTTCTGGTCTAAACATTTGAAATTTTACATAAAGGGTATTCAGAGATAAGTCCAGCTTTTTAATCGGGTTGGGTCGAAAAAATGAGCTACTAATATATAAATGCATGTATGTATGTATGTTTGCATGTCTTCCTTAAATTTTGACAGATGCGACGGATTTTAACAAGAACAGTATCGTTTTGAAGCTCGACCCTTTAAAATGACAAATACCGAATAATTGGCTAAATACATTTATTTCTGAACCCTTAAATGGGCACTTTTCAACGCGGAGGGTGTCGCTTTTTTTCGCCGATATGCTCGAAAGTCTTTCGAGTGTCTAGCTTTAGTTTAAACCTACGTCACTTTCGGTTTGGTGGTGGTCGTAACAGCAAGGTCGTCAAGTTTTTTCCCCCGTTCTTTTTCTCCTTCGCGGTACGAGTTCGAGCCTCTTTTCTTACTACGACACTTTTGTTTTTGTCAAAACACACCTCCAAACACCCGGACAATGCCTGGCACCCATGCTAGTATATATATATATATATATATATATATATATATATATATATATATATATATATATACTAGCATTTCAGACGGTGTTGCCCGGGTGTTTGGATGTGTATGTTGAGCAAAAAAAAAGTGGTAGTAGGAAGGCAGGCTCGAACCCGGAACGCAAAGGAGGAAAATAACGGGGTAAAACCTAGCGTTTATACTGTTACGACCATCGTCAAACCGGAAGCGAAAAAGTGAACCGCCATGTAGAAAAGTGGCTAGTTGAGGGGGAATATATTAATGTTTTTGGCGAATTTTTCGATATTTGTCGTATGAAAGGTCGAACTTAAAAACGATACTGATCTTGGCAAAATCCGTCGCTATTATTGAGAGTTTAAGGCAGACATGCAAACAGACATACATTTATATATTGGTAACTAAAAATGTTCGACCCAAACTAATGAAAACGCATGCCCTATCTCTGAATACCCTTTATGTACAATTTCAAATATTCAGACCAGAAATTGTCTGAGTAATTTAGAAGAAACCGTAGATGTCAATTATTTTTAAAAGTTTGACCCCGTAGTTTGACTCAGTATTCTGTATATCAAATTTCGAGTCTGTAGTCTGAAAATTGACAGAGTTATTGCGTAGTGAAATGTACACAGACACACACACAAAGACACACACAGACACGTTCACCTTTTATATATATATATATATATATATATATATATATATATATATATATATATATATATATATATATATATATATACTAGCATTTCAGCCCTCGTTGCTCAGGTGTTCGGAGGTGTATGTTGAGCAAAAAAAAAAGCCATATTTTTTTTTAGTTTTGACCCCTATTATGATACCCTTAAAATTTATTGTTTTGGGCTCGAATCAAATTATTAAGTTAGATCATGTCCAAGGAACCTATATCTAAAATTCCAAGTGTTTAGACCCAATATTGTCGGAGGAGTTTAGTAGAGTTCTCAAAGGTCAAATCGTTGAACTTTGACCCCTTAATCGCGAAACCCGATTACAAACATTTTCCCAAATCTCAGTACCCTGTATATCAAATTTCGGGTCTGTAGACTAAAAATTGAAAGAGTTATTGCGTAGGGGAATGTACATAGACACACACACAGACACACACACATATACACGTTCACTTTTATAGATAGATAGATAGATAGATAGATAGATAGATAGATAGATAGATAGAAAAACAAAAGTATATACGTATAGATAAATATAACACTTTTGTGTTTACTGCACACTTTTTACGCTAATATTATGAAAGTATAAATCATGTACAATATCTGCATGAATATAATTACACATAATAGTTGACTAAAGATGATCATTCCATAAGAAAACCGAAAACAACTAATAGGGAATTAATTAAAATGAATGTTTAAAAGAATATGGAAATTAGCTAGATCTTTTGCTAGTGAATGCAATTCTACAACCCATATATAAGAACATCGTATTTTCTTTTTAAATAAATAGAAAAGAGGGTTGTTAAAATGAATATTAATGCACACGAAAGATAAAAAAGATTTATAGGAGTATAGATATATGTTATTTTTATTTTTAAATGTAGTTATCCACTGACCCGTGTTTCGTCGTCTAGGACTCACCAGTCGTACACGAGGAAACATGTGTCAGTGGATAATTGCATATTTAAAATAATAACTATGTCCCTCCCAATTTTGGCGTACCAAGCGGGTTAAAGGAAAATTATTCCCAACTTGCATTTAGGTAAAATGCGCTTTCATATAAATAATTGAATTCATTCTATAATTATCGTTAACCAAAAAAAAAACATCATATATATATATATATATATATATATATATATATATATATATATATATATATATATATATCAAGAACGAAGGAGATACAAGAGGGATTAAAATAGACGCAAACATGTGAACATACACCCATTTACTGCTTTATAATAACCCATTGCGTCGGCTTAACTATTGTAACAATTTTTAAAACAAGAAAATTATGTTATCTAGGTAGCATGTACATCATTTTTAACGATGTGTTTTTTCTTAAGATACTCAATTTCTAGTCACTGTTGAAATATACAAATATTTTTGTTGTTGTTTTTTATTAAAGTTTCTGTGCACTCGTTTATAAATATCATACGGATAACCTACGCCAGTATTTATAATCTCTAGTTTATATAAATTTTATTACTCACATAGAACTCCTTCAGAAGTAATTTACTCTGCCTGCCATGCACTTGTTTTTACTTTTAACTTGTGGAAGGCGCCGTGAGATTTCTCTTTTGTGAGCGGGATAATGATCATCGTCATAGCCGCTTTAGTCTCCTCATTGTCTTATGAAGACAGCCTTTATAGTATTGCTTGAGGTAACAGATTAACCACGATTCACAGGAGACAGGTTTGGGCTATAAGAAGGGCCAGGAACTACCGTAATGCCCATCTTGGTTAAATAGTTGTTCTTCTCGGAGCACCGTTCGAACAAACCCCGCAAATCTTCCACACCTTCAGTTCCTCAGGAATAATTGCGTGTACACATCCATATTGACATCAAACTCTACACTTATTGTTTCTATAGACGCACGACATTATTATGCCAATCAATTCTCGTATTCTAGCTTCCTTACACATTTAACTCTGATATAAAATATATTCTCTACCTTTTCTGAAGAATTTAATTTCACCGACTGAAGTAAGCAGTTCTATAAAAATTACGATTTTTAAACGGCAATCTACAGTTATAAAAATATTACTCCATGTAGATTTCGGATAACTAACCACTTATGTGAACTTCAGATGTCGAAATCGACCGTTCAATCAACTATGTGTATAGTATGTATGTATATATATATATATATATATATATATATATATATATATATATATATATATAACCGCACACGCATATATATGTATGTACATCTCTCTCTCTCTCTCTCTCTCTATATATATATATATATATATATATATATATATATATGTGTGTGTGTGTGGGTGTGTGTGTGTGTGTATGTATATATATAGAGATAGATATAATTAGACGATGGGCAATACGGAACAAAATAGATTAACCAGAAATTATGTTTTTTTTTTTAATAATTTGTATACTAGACACCCATAAAACACGAAATATATTTCCATTGCTAGGATTATCAACAATTATTATTACCGATGATCACATGATATCTAGTTTAAATATACAGAACTCTTCCACGCATATCATCAGTGTGAAAATTGTTAAAATTTATTATTATCATTAGCCATAAAACGGACAGTTTAAATATGTAGAAGTTTCCAGACAGCGAATATAGCTATTATTTTAAAAATAAATATCTTCAAGTTAATGACAATACATTTTCATGAAAAATAACAAAAAAAAGCAAGGCTAATCATCACGTTCGATTTTCAGAATAAACAATTAAAATCGTTCAGTTGGTAATGCGTGAGTTGCATGCGTTAAGTGAAAATATGTTGTTATTATTTTAAGTGGGTTTTAGTTTCGTAATTTCAATTCTATTTCCAAGGGTTTCAAACATAGAAAAAAAAAAACTTACTCATATATATCAAGAAAAAAGTGAAATAAACTATTCATTTTGAAAGACAACAAATGCGTGATGTATTTTATTCGTATATTATTGTAGAATTCAGGAGTGCCACAAATTGTAGAAATACAGTACTTCCAAAATAGATGACGCTGAAAATACATATATCAACAAAATTCTAAGATAATCGATAACAATGATAACGATTGCAATAATAATAATAATAAAAAAGAAGAAGTAGAAGAAGAAGGAGAAAGAGAAGTATAAGAGGAAGAAGAAGAAACAGAAAAAAGTAGAATAAGTAAGTTGCTGGAATCCATATTAAATAGAGAAATAGTCAACCACCTCAGCAGGAATAACCTTCTTAGTGACACACACTATGGTTTCCGCTCTGCAAGATCTACCCCAGATGTGCTGACGTTATATCCCACAGGATTAGTGAATCTCTTGACAAAGGCTTCCTTTCTAGGGCAATTGCTCTCGACATATCGAAGGCCTTCGACAAGGCATGGCATAAGTGTCTACTTCACAAGATTTATATCCCACAGGATTAGTGAATCTCTTGACAAAGGCTTCCTTTATAGGGCAATTGCTCTCGACATATCGAAGGCCTTCGACAAGGCATGGCATAAGGGTCTACTTCACAAGATTTCCAGCTACGGTATAACTGGACATGTTTTCTCAATCATTAAATCATTTCTCTCCGATAGGTCCATAAGAGTAGTGGTAGATGGAGAAAAATCGGAGGCCTGCAATATAAATGCTGGAGTCCCTCAGGGGTCAATCCTGGGCCCAACTGTCTTCCTGATCTACATCAATGACCTCCCTAAACACATACTTAAATCATTCGTTGACATCTATGCTGATGACACGACCATCTACGGCAACACATCAAAGGCTGTAAATGACAAAGTTGTCTCGGATTCTGGGTTTTTCCTTTACTCCTGATCTGGAATGGAACACGTACATCAAGTATGTTGCCAAGGTCGCTGGAAAGATGGTGGGATCCTTTTACCGCTCCAGAAGATATCTCACTACTGATGCAATTCTCTATCTATATAAAAGTCAAGTACGTCCAAGGATGGAATACTGTTGCCATATCTGGGCAGGAACTGCCAAAAACAACCTATCCTTCCTTGACAGAGTACAAAATATACTTCGTGGCTTAGTGAGGGATGCCCTTTTCTCTACCCTGCTACCTCTCTCCCACAGAAGAGACGTTGCGAGCCTATCCTTATTTTATCGTTATTTCCATGGCAGGTGCAAAATCTATAACCAGAAATATTATATTAAGCCGAGTTTAATATTTACAAGTTCTATTTTCCCGGCGTTTAGCGGGTGTAAGTTTTATGTTGTGTTGTGGTCGGCTCAATTGGCACACATTCTTACATTGTGTATCTTCCTTATTGAGCAATCTTCTCTTCGTTTATGTGGCAAATACACCCTCGTATAGAATACTGTCGATTGCCCATGGGAATGATTCTAGAAGATTTTTTTTCTGCCTTGGAAAAGTAAAAATAAGTTTTCTAATTCCAGTTCATATTAATTTAAAAAAAATAAATATTCGGTTATTTTCCGAACATTGCGTTATAATTGGGTTGTAAACGAATTTAATACGTACTTTATTTAAAAATTTAAACGACGCTTCTATCACTGTAAAAATCACTTTGACTCACTTTTTCAGCTCACTCTCTCTCACTTTCTCTCTCTCTCATTCTCTCTCTCTCTCTCTCTCTCTCTCTCTCTATATATATATATATATATATATATATATATATATATATATCAACTAATGGATTGCTAGTTATGTACATATAATTATTTGAAAAAAGATTTATATATTGTTGTTTTACTTTATTCATATAAACCGCTTGAAGTAAATTCCTAATAAAGTCGTGCGTAATGGTAATAACCATATTAAATCGCTTTAAGCGTTTAAAATTCTGAACTGAACATTCATCATTCATTATTGAATTTTAGAAATAGATCATTATACACTTACGTAAGTTCGTACATTTTATTTTTCATGACACATATAACAAATGTTTTAGAAGCAATAATGTATAAACAATATCGCATTTGGGAACTCAAATATTTAAGATTAAAAGTCCTTGTATATTAAATCTTTAAAGATTCAGGAAATTCTATTTTAAACCTATGTTTCATATTTTTCAGCATCAAAAGCATTTAATGACTTCATTAAAATAAAAATTACTGTTTGACAGCATGCTAGATAATATCCCATATGTATATATATATATATATATATATGTGTGTGTGTGTGTGTGTGTGTGTGTGTGTGTGTGTACATATATATATATATATATATATATATATAAATTATGTCAGCCCCTTTAATAAACTCGTTTCCTATCGTTGAGCACATTTAGTTGAATTTAGTTGGCCAATGTAACCATTATGCGCAAATCATAATATAAGATTAGATCACTGTGACAGATGTAAAAAGCATTTAAAGAAACAAGTGTTTAAATTCAGCATCTTTTCTTGCCGTTAATGGTACCTGAATTAATTTGGTCCTTGCCAATGGAACCCTATTTTCTGCAAGAGCCAGACCTAGAGAGTATATTAAACCTGCCAAATTTCTTCCTAGCTTTTTTTTTTTTAATTTGGACTCTCCATAACAGCTGAAATTAAAAAGAAACCAACTATTTTCTTAAATATCTCACTTAACCATAACTCTGAAAGATGCAGCCCTTATCACAAGCCAAACCTTACACTCTTATATATGCATAAGTTTTCAAATCACACTAATTCAATAATTAAATTCATAATACCCTCAACCTCTAGCAGAATCCCTTGGCTTTCAGCTGACAGAAAGACTTTTGATCAAAACGCTATGTTTTATAATAACGCCCGTAGAAATTCGGGTTATATGGAAGGTATGATATATAACCATAATAACCCAGAAACTCGCCGATTACCATTATTAATTACGCATAACATGTCTATAACTAAAAGAAATAATAAATTTGCAAGTAATAGGAAAATAACGTAAACCATACCAATCACAAGCGCACAGACATTTTCAGATCTCCCATTAAAAAAAGGTCGAGAAGAAAGAATAATCTTTGGTTTAACTTTCCTTTCAGCTTCAACGTAAAAACTAATATCCGCCAGGAGTTCTTCAATATTATTTAATTATATTAAGTACCCGCATAGGTATAGCATCTTGGTCTCAAAAATTCTATCAAGATATCATATGCTACAATGCCTGATTTAACCTAGACAACCATAGGTCTAATAAGAAAATGAAGGATGCCCAAGCAATTCCTCTTCCTTTACCGAAAAAAAAGAAATTTAATTGCTAAATAAAAAGTACGAATGCCCTCTTAATAATAACTGTATTCATAAAAAATGTGATTTATCCATGTACTTGAACTTAGATATCATCTAAATCCCTCCAAACAAACACCACTAATTTTTCCCAACAACCATTCTTTGGTCGATGAACTTTAACATCTCCCTCCTCTCATAAGCTTGATAAATAGCACCACTAACAATATTTATACTGATAGTCCTTCACAAAACAACTCCCATGAGAATAATTTAGGAAACCAGTTCAGTAATAATATCCTCATTAATTAACCCATCTCCTGTCCTAAGCTTAATAACAATCTAATACTAAATACCAACAAAATTAATCGAAATGCACACAAAACATACACATACATCGAGTCCACTTCTACTTTAATAAAGCAAATAATCTCTAACCAAACATAATCTTGTAGGAATAAACACACAAATAGCAACCAGGGAACTTCTTTGGATACTCTAATTAAAATAAAATCTAAGTATATCCGGGCCTCAGTTCATTAGAATATTATTTGAAAACCGCAATCTGAAACCCCATAATCTAATTACAGTAATCTCCTTTCTGAGACAGTTTAGATAATAACATCTCCTTAATCTAACAATGTAATCAATACAAACAGTGAGTTAATTTTCCAATGCAAATCTATGGCAAAAAACAAGTATTGCAATTTTGAAATTACCTTGTCCCCGTGTTAAAGTAAAACTACGTTAGATATTTTTACAATTATTTTTATCATCATTACGATACATTCTCATTATTATAATATTTCAAATAATTTTCACGGACTTGTCTTGTCGTTTATTGCTTTTATCTTAAGAATTATATAAATAATCAATGTCATTATCTGCTGTTATAATTGTAATTTTTTACATATTAAGATAAATATAAATCCTAAATTATACATATTTTATGTGTATCTATCTATATATCTATAAAAGTGAACGTGTCTGTGTGTGCCTTTGTGTGTCTCTGTGTGTCTGTGTACATTTCCTTACGCAATAACTCTGTCCATCTTTAGTCTATAGACTCGAATTTTTAGATAAAGAGTACTGATATTTGGGAAAATTGTGGTGATTTGTTTTCGGGCGGAAATTTGGCTGGTAAAAAGTCAGAATTCAACAGTTTGACTTTTTAGAACTCTACCAAAATATTCCGACAATTTTGTGGCTAAACACATTAAATTTGAGATATCAGTTCCTGGGACATCGATCTCACATAAAAACTTGATTTGAGCCCAAAACAATAAATATTAACGGGTCGTAATATTGGTCCAATTTAAAAAAAAATGACCTCTGCCGTCTCTACCAAATTACTCAGACAATTTCTGGTTCAAACATTTGAAATTTGACATAATAGATAATAATAGATAGGGCAAGCTTTTTAATGGGGTTGGGTCGAAAGTTTTTAGTTGCCAATATATAAATGTATATATGCATGTATGTATGTTTGCATTTTTGCCTAAAAGTTTCGACAGCGACGATGGATTTTATCCAGATCAGTATTGTTTTGAAGTCCCATCTTTCAAAAGAAAAATATCGAAGAATTGGCTAAAAACATTAATATCTTCACCTTATACTGGGCACTTTATACAGGGACGATGAATTGTTTCAGCGATATTTTTGAAAGCCATCCTCTCCTTTCGATTGCAAAGCCTTAATGTAAATATACGTCACTTCCGGTTTGGAAGTGGTCGTAACAGCAATGACGTCAGTTTTCCCCACGCGCTTTTTCTCCTTTGCGGTACGGGTTGGATCCCGCCTTCCAACTACCAGTTTTTCCTCAACATACACATCCAAACACCCGGGCAACGCCGGGCTGAAATGCTTGTATATATATACACATGTATATATATATATATATATATATATATATATATATATATATATATATATATATATATATATATATATAACAACTTCATTTACTCACATAAAATACGAAAGTGTAGATTTATGTGTAAACTTTAAGTATTTACTTCAAAAGCGCTCAATACGTAGGTAGAGCTAGTTAGTAATTTATAAAATACTAGCATTTCAGCCCGGCGTTGCCCGAGTGTTTGGAGGTGTATGCTGAGCAAAAGAAAAAGTGTCATTTTTTTTTTAATTTGACCCCTATTATGACCCCTTAAAATTTATAGTTTCGGGCTCAAATCACTTTATTAAGTTAGATCCAGGTTCAAGGAACCTATATCTAAACTTTCAAGTGTCTAGACCCAAAATTGTCGGAGGAGTTTGGTAGAGTTCTTAAAGGTCAAATCGTTGAAATTTGACCCCTTAACAGCCAAATTTCTGGCTGACACCCGTCACATCGATTTTCCCAAATCTCAGTACCCGGTATTTCAAATTTCGAGTCTATGGACTAAAAATTGACAGAGTTATTGCGTAGGGAAATGTACACAGACAGACACACAGACACACATACAGACAGACAGGTTCACTTTTATAGATATATAGATATAGATATAGATATATTCGGCGTTTCATCCACTCTAGGATTCGTCAGGCTTATGCGCGAAATCTGTCGTTGTTTCTCGTTTTTATATATGTTGAGAATTTTGGTTTTCCAACCAGCTTTCTAGTATCCACCGCGACCCTTCCTATCAGCCAATGGGCATGCATTTTATCGAACAAAGGTTCTGTTTTAGAACTAGGTTAGTGGTTTAAGGCAGACGTTTTTCTTCGTTTTTTCTATAAATATACACATGTGTACATACATACATGCACACATATATACCCATATATATATATATATATACATATATAAAAAAGGAGGAAAACGTCTGCCTTACACCACTAAACTAGTTCCAAAACAGATCCTTTGTTCGATAAAATGCATGCCCATTTGCTGATAGGAAGGTGCGCGGTGGATACGATTTTAAAAATAGCACAGTAACAAAATACATAGGCACGACATTTTAAGATAAAATTCCTTTGAATATTATTTGTGTAATTTGAATCTATTGTGTATTTTTTATTTCAAATATTTCATTCAAAATCTCCCGAAAATCTACAATTTTTACTTGCAGTAAAAATGTAAAGACATTTTACTGTATACCTTCCCAGTTAAATAAAACGAAGCCTTGAATTTACTTACATATTATCCAATATACTTACGTTTTAATAAATACTTATCCTCACGTTTCAAATATTGCTATTTCCAAATTAATAAAAAAGAAGTTATGGATATTTGGCAAGAGATTAAAACATGTTTACTTCATTTAAGTGAAATAACTATTCTAAAAATGGCGACTATACTATATTTCAAGAATGCGTTCCAAAAGAAATTATGGATAAACTGGATTCATGATTTCATATTTCATTCTGTTGTTGCAAACTCAAAGTTTTAAGTGACGACTATCGTGTCAAATGCAATAAAAATTGCCAGATTGAGCGCTTTATTTGTCCATTTCTTCTTCCAAAAAAGATAAGTTATTTTCTAGATTTTCCCTATGTATTTGTGAGAGTTACTTATATCAAAACCATTATCCATATTTTAATATTATTTCAATATGTTGTGTAGCTGCGTGTTCATTTTGAGGAGAGACGGGAGCATGTAACGGGTACATGTAATACACAATTGATGATGATGAGAGAGAGACATTTATACCGTTCTGGAGTGTTTCTTCTTTTACCGTCTATAGCGAGGAGAGAGGGTGATTAGTTATTTTAACACACGAGGGGACAGTCATCATTTATGATAGAGAGGGGACATATTACTTATGATAGAGACACACATTACTTAAGATGGGTTATACAAATCCATTAAAGATGATTACACATTACCTTTGTTGTAGAAAGACGACACGAAGACAGCAGTTACGAAATATGAGTTGTGATTTTATTCCATTAGACCGGTCGAAATCATGATTACATCCAGAAATTCAAAGTTGTTTCTACATGTTTAATGTTCTAAGCCTTCGCTTCTAAATGAGGACCTTCCTCATAGCAGCGCTGTCTCCGTACGACTCGACTCTGGACTCTCTCTCTCTCTCTCTCTCTCTCTCTCTGTTCGACTCCCCTCCTCTTCGACTGAACAAGCTCCATTATTGAGAATTAACTTCTGTCATGACGTCATACGTGTGTCTATAAACGTAATTGACCCACGTGGCCTATACATGCGTGGTACGGCAATTGTTTCCAAACCATTTCTACGGATAAAGAATCCCCATTAACTATTTTTCGACCTAAATTATTTTTCAATATGCTTTTAATTTGTTATTGCTCGTTATTCTCTAGCTGACCTTATTTTAATTCAGTTATCATAAAAAGAATTGAACAACAACATATCTAAACAATTTTATGTGAAACTGAACAATGCGAAATTCCATTTCTGAACCTTGCTTACCTTTGTACAACTTCAAATCTCGGTCTATCCTAACCTCATTTTCACTTATCTAGTGTTTTTCTTACTTACAAGAAAAGGGGAATCTTTTCTTGTAACAAATATATAAACCATGTTTTCTATTTTATTCATCATGCAAACTAAGTTTTTATTAATATGCTAAGATGTGTTTTAATATAAGTATAACCTGATTTTGCAGATTTCTGTTGCGGACCGTAAATTCCTGAGAAACTAGATGGGGGAAACAGGCCGATGGATATTTTCAGCTTGGCCCACTTGATAAAAGGGCTTTAAAAAAGGAAAAGAAACGAAAGGGGTTAATAAAAAGTATACGTTCATCGCAAAGGACTTTAACTTCAAATCTGCAGAGTAACATTTCCTTAACCTCTTACTCATATCTCGCCCTCTCTCTCTCTCTCTTTATATATATATATATATATATATATATATATATATATATATATATGGATGCATATATTTATATATATATATATATATATATATATATATATATAAATATAGAATAGTAATTCATAAAAACCTGAAGAAAGTGCTAAAAACTATTGCAGGGCAAATATATGTTTTATTTTTTATTACCGTTTTATCTGCTTAGTTATGCATGTTTGCGTTAACAAATCGTATTAAACGATCAATAAAAAATAATATATATATATGTATATATATATTATTTTTTATTTCCGTTTAATCTACTATGAGGTTACTGGATATATACTACTGTACGATCGTATATATTGTACGGCATAATCGCGTTGATACACCGGTTCTCATCAGATCACCGAAGTTAAGCAAGGTTGAACCTGGTTAGTACAAAATAGGTGACTAATTGGGAATTTCTGGCGATGTATGTGCACTCCGCTTATCTCGGCATTTGTTTCCAGTCGTCCTGTATATACACTTCACTTACCACTGGTACTTAACAAGGTCTATTAAGGAGAGGTGTGGTTGAAGATTGCGCAACTCCTGCCACAAAAATTTCATGCGTAGTCATCCCAATACACATACAAACACATCCACACACATACACACACGTATATATATATATATGTGTGTGTGTGTGTGTGTGTGTGTGTGTGTGTGTGTGTGTGTGTGTGTGTATTATGGGACATTATCTAGCATGCTGGTGAACAGTAAGATGAGAATATTTGCAGCCAAAAAGTCAACCAAAAGGGCCTCACAGCCTTATCAAATTTCCCAGATATGCTCTTGAGTTACTATGGGGATGTTATCTAATTTTTGAGCCAGCCTTAACGACGCTTTTCTCATGACTTTGCAGACCATGGGCATTCTTAGACCCAATATTAATATAAGCAAGATTCTTATTGATAAATGTAAAGTGGGCTGGGATATAAGTAAAGTTTAAACAATTGGCCTCCAAAAACATCATAAACGTGTTGAAAATCTTAAAGATTATGTAGTTGATGGGAGAATGGATAAGAAAATAGTGGAGGAAAATGAATAGAAAATTATGGAAAAACTAAGGCACCAGAACATTTTTTTTTAACTTTACAAAGCAGACCCTATATGAAAGTAAATACTGACACAAAGAGTTATTCCTAACCGTGGTGCAACATGTGTTATTCATGCAGAAGAAGTGTTATTTACAAAGGGATCGCCTAGATGCCAATCGAGTATACGGGGTAATCAGTCTACAGTAGACAAATGGACAATATCATAGTAATCGTTAGAAGTGTAAATGTGGTAAATTTGATAACTAAAGAAGAAGGGTTCATCAAGAACTGGAACGGAAGAGAGTTCAACAGGTGTGCAGTTCTAAGAAAGATGCTCTGATCATGGAATCCACGTTTTCTTTTAGGAAGGGATAAGAGTGTGGGGAAACTATTTATAGTGTTTTCAGTTAGGCGAGTTTTCTCGTGAATGTTTAGCGAACGGGTGGGGCCATAGATTGAAGCTCAGATAAGCACTTGCCATTAAAAAAACCGATAAGGCAAAGACGGGCTTCCAACGTCTCTTCTGTGAGAAAGAAGATTCAGGGAAGAGAAAATGGCCGTTTTTCTAGTCTCCTCAGTCTATTTTGAACTCTGTCAGTGCAGAATAATGTATTTCTAGCAACTCCTGCCAATAATATTCTACCCTTGGACGTACTTGACTCTTATATAAGTTGAGAATTGCATCAGTCTGAAGCTGTTTACGAGATTGATAGAAGCTTCCAACTATGTTTCCAGTGACCTGTGCAACGGGTGTGATGTACGTGTTTCTATTTCAGATCAGGAGTAAAGGGCAAGCGTAGAAGCTTGTAAAAATATGGAGCCTCCCCAAGACTAGAGCCATTCATTTCATGTGTTGCCAGATTTGGATTTGAGCTTTGATAATATAAAGATAGAAGCTTGGTTTAAATATATAAAAAAGTAATCAGCCACATTTTTTCCTCAATGTATCACATGCTCAAGATCAGAGGAGAGAGGATCAGAGAGAAGTTGGTCGTTTACAGCCTTTGATATGCTTCCGTATATGTTGGTGTAATTAGCATAAATGTTTACGACAGATCTAAGGATGTGATTTGGAAGATCACTGATGCAGGTGCGGAAGGGAGTTGAAACCAGAATGGTCCCCCTTACGGGCTCGAGCATTAATACTATGAGCTTTTGATTTCTGCTGATGAACCACTACTCTTATGAACCTATCCGAGAGAAATTATTTAATAATTGAAAAGACATTTCCAGCTATATCATAGCTGGACATCTTTCGAAGTAGTTATACCCTATCAAAGGTTTGGTATATCAAAATGAATTGCCCTAGAAAGGAAGCCTCCGTCGAGCGATACTCTAATCCTATTAGATATAACTGTAAGCATACCTGCTGTAAATCTAGCTGAAGAGAAACCATATTGCATTTCACTAAGAAGGTTATTTTTCTGAGGTGGTTGTCTACTTTTTTATTTAACACAGATTCCAATAATTTACGCATGACGCACAGAGGACTCATTGGTACTTAGAGGGGGATTTATTTTACTGAGAGGGAGATGACGAATCACCGGAATTCTTAAATACGTGGCACACTGATGTGATTTTCCAGGGTGTTTGGAAGCAATTCTCCTCAAGACAACGCTTAAACAGTCTTGCAAGTATAGGAGCTATTTCTGGTTGGAGCTTTTAAATCACTATAATTATAATGCCATCAGTCTTAGTTGCTTTACTGGAATCAAGCTTTTTGATTAGCTCGGCAACATCACGTGCAGATATCTTTATTTCGCATAGTATGTTTTCTGACACAGGATGAAATATGGGAGGTTAGCGGCCTTGGTCGTATATTGTAGAATTAGCTGCAAAGTTCTTGGCAAAGAGTTTAGCGTGTATGATGCTGACGAGATTACCTCAGGTTTATTGATGATAGTTTTGATAAGCACACGCTTTGTCTAGGATCCTGTTTGTTATTTGCCAAAACTGGTGATAACGAAGCCTCTACTCAACCACTTTAGACTTTACATACTGAGCATACAATCTCCTTCATTTTTTTTCATTACTCTTTTACAGTCTTTACTGGCAGATTTGAAAGCGGTTTTAGTTCAATAGAGCTGTTACGTTGAAAGCAACGGAAAAGGTGAGTTATGTGCGAAGTGGCAGCCGCACATTCTGGATAGAGAACCACGCCTAGTAGTTTGGTTTTTGTTTGGAATTTTGTTAGGGTATGAAACGGTTATACTAACAGTTAACCATTGCATAGATACAATAGAGCGCGTATGCTTTTTAAATATCGAAACGCAGAGGTAGATCTGATATAATTGTAGAGAAGCTATCTCAGTCAGCCATAGAGTATCGATATACTGTACGAGTGAAAGGTACGTCTGAGGACTTATTACATTTCGTTTTTATTTTAACTGATACGATAGAGTGATCGAAAGATCTCAGTGGAAACAGAATGGAAAATGAACATTGATCCGTGCAAGTTGTTAGGAAAAGATCTAGGAGACTTGCATACTGACCGTCAATATAGGGCAACTGGGTGGGTTCGCGAACAGTCTGTGCGAGATCATAAGCGATGGAGAAACCGTGACAGAACCTCCCCTCATATCCTGTTTAAGTGGGTTATCATTCCGCATTTTGAACATAAAAGTTTCCACAGCCGTGATAGTTAACCGAAAGACGTGTGTGTAGAATGGTGTCAATTTTCTCAGATATGCTCTTTTAGTAATCCCACTACTGCGGGGACGATAAAGGGCAAATATTAACGTAGTCGTGTGAGCAAGTGCAAACCGAAATCACATATAGGTTAATTTACGATCTACTCTGGAGATGTCCCTACATTATAGACAGCCATCTTTAATGTATGCGCATATTCCATGCCCATGACGATATTGGACGCCAGATTTGGATGTAATGCTAGAGTATCCTTTAATTTACATCATTTCTAGGGAAATAGTCAGTCCAAGGCCAGCTTTGCTTAGGAATAATATGTCTGGTGTAGTCTGCTGTAATTTGGTTTCAACCTCGAGGTTAGAACGTAACCCCTATCTGGTGGGGAAGGAGACATGATAGAGGGTTAACGTTAGAAGGTGAAGATCTGGGTATAATCCTGAATTTTTTTTCTAGTAACTTTTCATAATAGACCTTTGCAATGTGTGGAATAGATCGACAGACTTGCTTAAGAGACAGCAGAGAAGTAAAGTAAGTGAGAAAAGGAAAGGAAAATATATTTTTATTGTAGCACATGATAAGGTAAAGTCTAAAAGAATTGCTCACTCTTATGGCATCGAAGAAGCCCACCAGAAGCAACGTATTGTCCAGAATACATTCACGAAATGGCAATACAGTAGCTTCAGCACTTTAAACCTGCTGATGGAACAACCTCCTTTGTGATTAATTCAAGGTTTGGGTTCCTGTAAGCCCAGACAACAACTTTTACCTTCAGTACTCTTACTAGAGACCTAGCCTCAAGGATAAACATAGAAACAGAAAATTCCCGTCATCTCTGGCTACTTTTTACGCAAACTACTGCCAACCTAGAATATAGCTGTTACTTCTCCTTTTGTCAGAAAAATCACGTATTCCAAAGGAGGATTGAGGGAAAAATAAAGATAAACGAGAGTAACGGGAGCTGTCGATGACGCAAACACAATGCATTGTCTATTCTCCATTAACAAATATTATAATATTAAGTATCGTACTTAATATAAGTCTCCTTGACGTGTTTAAGGGAAAGCATTGTGATAGATTCCCCTCTCACTAACTGCAAGAATAGAATTGTCAAATCTATTTATGATTTATGTAAATATGCAAATAATATGAATCAACTTGAGAAAATCTTACTAAATAAAACAAATAAATAAATATAAATTAAAAACCGGAATAAATATAAACAATATTAACAAATAAAAATACATATCACGATTAAAGGAATTCTCTGCTAACAGCTTCCGTCTTCAATGTAAAATATTAAAGATATTTTTCGCTTTAGATTCAGTTCAGTGTTCCGAAATGTTTCAAAAGTAGCAGTTGAAAATGATACTTTTGTTCTACAGATTGGTTTTCTGACGTTTATATAATACAAGATACAGTGAAGAGGAGGTAAATTTAATAGTCAAAGCTATTTATGCATATTTAAAATCAACCTGCCAGATATATTGTGTACATGCATGGACAAGAAAATCTAACTAAATAAAATGATCATAAAAAAATATATTAATTAAACAACTGCAATAAATATAAATAATATTAACATTTGTCTATAAGAAAACAGAATACAGGTAACAATTTAATAACGCATCTGCTAAAACGTTACGTGTTTAAGAAAAAAATTAAAGGTATTCTTGGCTTTACATTAAATTCGCTGTTCCAAAAAGTTAAATAAGTAGCCGTTGAAAATGCTGCTCTCGTTCTTCAGATTGATTTCCTGACATTTTTGCGGTTAAACGCACTTAAGCATGTATTCATTTCTTGTTTTTACAAATAAATTTTAAAAAAACAAGCAATTAACTAAATTTCAGAGGCGTAAAGATTAAAAAAAAATACGCCCACGCAAATTCTGCAGGGCAAACACTAAAAATGTGTTTTTTTACGGGGGGGGGCGTAGTTGAAAGCATACTACGTGACAATCAACGCTCAAAGAAAGACTTACTTTCTAAAGTTTTCTTCCCGACTCGCCTGAGAGCCTATCGGAAAATATATAAACGATGAGCGAACTCTACTCACTTACTTACTCTTTGTTCTTTTCTCTTTTCACTTTCTCTCGTAAACGCCTTCGTTGTTACTTCATCGCCAGCATAACGAAACCCACATATTCGCACGTACGCTCCGCGAGAATAATGCAGACATTCAGCCGCGCCCGCAAACATGTACTTTCTACCTCTCTTTTCTCTTACCAACGGCGTCGTTGCTACTTGTTTTCAACAGCATGACTAAGCACACCCATGCACACGCACATGCACACACAGAGAATAAGGCAGATATTCAGCTGCACACACAGAAATTTGCTTTTCTCTTTCATTCTAATATTACCCCAAAAAGATAAGCTTGTATTTCATTAATAAAACAAAGGAAATTCTCTTACCTTTTCTGTCAATCGAACGAACAGGCTAAATAACTATCACATTCATAAGAATTTTCTACCAAGACACACTTTTTGGGCATTGGAAAATTATTCGTTTTTACTTGTCATTTTTGTGTAAACAACATTCCGCGAGCCCTTGGGAACATATGCTGAAATCATTGACATGAGTCCCGTTATTTTATATTTTCCCCCTATTAGCAGTCCTCTGAATTAACTTTTTAAAATTGCTTAAATAAATGATCTCAGTCGTGACCAAAGACTGCTGTATGAATACACATAAAGTATTTTTCGAGGTAATGTTGACTCCTGACATGTTTCCTGGAAAATTGGTCGTTTGATCCAGGTAAGATAGGTAAATTTGTCCATCAGGCTCATGTGTTTATTGACTCGGGGTGCATACTAACAAAGGCTCAAAAATAAACTCCAGGGGGTAATGTTTTTTTTTATTATTTTAAATGTGTATGTCATTTGTTAGTTTGAAATTAAAAGAAATAATAAATTCCGCAATAAGCAATTGCACATTTTACTATGATCCTGATGATTAAAGAGCAGCCTCATGAAATCTACCAGATTGCATTAAAAAACATAGAATTAATGCATTTTGTTTATTGCCTAGAAGCCTTCTATATTCGATGGTCAAATCTGAAATAAGACGTAAGAGAAGAAGCTTTAAAAAGAATTTTAGCCAATAGGTAAGTAAATATTTATTTATATATCAATGTCAAAGTTATTAAATCCAATTTATTAAATCGTTTTAAAGAGTTCATCTAATTTCACCATAATTATTAAAGCATTACACATTAGATTTTTTTAAATATTCAATAAATTTGTATATTCTTTCAGGTGTTGAGAGTCAACAAAGAAACGATTAAAAACGCCAAATATTAATTTTAATGCAACCTCTGGGATATAATTAATGTATTTCGCATTATGTGGGGTTTTTGAACCACTGATGACGGAGGATTAATCTGATTGTGAATTTCGGAAAAAATATTTAATAGGAACAAGCATGACTTGCCAGATTTGCTCTGGCATTCCCCAAGCGTGAAACAGGCACTCACGTTACCAACAGACGCATCGCCAACTGTATTTGGTTTTGAACCAACATATCGACACATCACAGATAAAGTTTTAGGTAAGACATTGAGACCGGCATTTTTGTCTAAGGGTGTTCTACTGAGAAATTTTACTCTATGTTTTAAGCTCCATCGAAAATGTTTAGTAATTTCTTTATTGCTTGTTATATTTTCACTTATAAGAGAAAAATCAATTTTAAGATACTGAAATATGACTGCTTTATTCATAACATTTATCAGATATTTGCTCATGCAACTATCTGATAATTGGAGACGTGTTCAATCATGTAAACAAAAAATAGACGTTTCTGTGACATGCAATATAGTTTCTGCTCTAAGAGCTGAACACTGACGTACTAATTGTGATATCACAAAGAATCAATGACTTTATTGACGAGAGTTTCGTTTCAAGCTCTTAACACATCTGACACATTTGATAGGGGCTGATACATAGGTTTACTTCATAAAATCTCTAACTACAGAATAGCTAAAAATGCCCCCTAAAACGCAAAATCCTTTTGCTCAGATAGGTCTATAAAAATGGCCGTTAATTGGAAAAATATATAGGTGACAGTATTTATACTAGCATGCCCAGAAGATCCATATTGGGCCCAAATTTCTTCCTTATCTTTATCAATGACCTCAACACCAACATTCCCAGATGATTTGTCGACATTTATGCAGACAATACTACGATCTATGGCAACACTAGAAAGGTCGACAATGATGTATTTTTTTCTGATTCTCACTCCTCTGACCTTGTATTTTAAATGCTTCAAGCAATGCAATTTTATTATGTGGTGCTAATCCTTGTACAGCAAACTAAAGTGTTTACCCTTTTCTCTGGATATTTAAGGACCTCATGTCGACGAAAATTATTTTCAACACGCTTACTTAAATAAAAATGAGAAACATCAAGATAAAATGTTATCAACAAGAAGCTATTAGTTAATTACACACACACGCACATACACACGCACACACACACACGTATATATATATATATATATATATATATATATATATATATATATATATATATGTATATATATATATATATATATATATAAAGCTGAATGTGTGTGTGCGTGTGTCTGGTCACGAATGGGCTCCTATAGTGTTGACTATTTTAAAAGAAACTGATTACATATAATGATAGAAGATGTATCGAGACACAGGAATGGGTATGTTTGATCCTGCAGAACGGTGGTTCATTAAAATTGTGGGGTCTGCATTCGCGCCTGGTCCACAAAGTATGGAAAAAAAATTAAAAAGTTGAAAAAAAACGTTTGCAAATGTTTTTTTATATAGATGTACATACGAATATTATGATAATTATGTGTTAACTTTATTAGGGATGGTATAATAAAATTGTGGGGTTTGCGTTCGCGCATGGCCTCCATAGAATTGAAACAGGCACAAACTTTAATAAAGACTTCTCCTATCTATATGTGTAAATCTTCTTTGATAATTATGTTTCGGTTTGAAGAAATGAGGTATAATAAAATTATGGGGTGTTCGTTCGCGCCTGACCTCCATTGAATGGAAATATGTCACAAAGTTTAACAAGTTTTTTTTTAATATAGATCCACAGAATATCGTGATAAGTGTTTCAGTGTTAACAGGTATGGTATTATAAATTATGGGGTTTATCGATATTATTTTTACTTTCATCATATTTTGCTTTGGTTTTGTTACCCCCGAATTCGAAGCTATCTCTTTACAAGCCTTCCTTTCATAACTTATCATACTTTAAAGATCAGAGGCCATTTTCCGTAGGCTGTTTTTGAACCCAGTCAACGATGGGCACTTTTGCTAGTATATATATATATATATATATATATATATATATATATATATATATATATATATATATATATATATATATATATTAATGTTTGGTCGATAAATCGGAATCAGAAACGGTAATCAAAATAATCAAAAGTTTTGGGGGTATGGGAATCAGAAAAATGTGTGCCTATTTTACGATGCAAACAACGATTCTTTTAGTTGGTTTTATTTTAATTTCAGTGAAGAAAACATTCCACCATTTATAGTTATACTGAAATAGTGAATATCTGTTGATTTCAACCTATTAGTAAAACTAAAAACGATATACCATCCCTCACAAGTGTATCCATACGTTAAGAAAAATATCTGCATACTTAACATGTGTTTTACGGTAATCGTGAAAGAAAATTACCCACTCTATAGTTAACCATGTAGAGATTTAGAAAGAATCGGAATCGAAATAGGTAATTGTATCGGAATCGGGAATTTTAGACGAAATCGCTAATTGTAACGGAATCGGTAAGGATACTAAAATCGTCATACCCCTATATATATATATATATATATATATATATATATATATATATATATAAAGTGAACGTGTCTGTCTGTCTGTCTGTCTGTGTACATTTCCCTACGCAATAACTCTGTCAATTTTTAGTCTATAGACTCGAAATTTGAAATACCGGGTACTGAGATTTGGGAAAATCGATGTGACGGGTGTCAGCCAGAAATTTGGCTGTTAAGGGGTCAAATTTCAACGATTTGACCTTTAAGAACTCTACCAAACTCCTCCGACAATTTTCGGTCTAGACACTTGAAATTTTTGATATAGGTTCCTTGAACCTGGATCTCACTTAATAAAGTGATTTGAGCCCGAAACTATAAATTTTAAGGGGTCATAATAGGGGTCAAATTAAAAAAAAAATTACTCTTTTTTTTTTTGCTCAGCATACACCTCCAAACACCCGGGCAACGCCGGGCTGAAATGCTAGCATATATATATATATATATATATATATATATATATATATATATATATATATATATATATATATATGAGAGTAGTTATTTAAAGTTTTACTTTATTCTGAAGGAATATCTTACTACACAATTTTCCTATGTGTAGTTTTAGAAAGTGTTCAAAATTTATATTTTAATAATATTTTTTTATATTTCAGGGTATAAATGGCCCTGTAGTAATCAAATAAATTAAACCTGATTTTAATATTGTTAAATTATCAATGTTTGTATACTCATCTTGATTGTTTTACTTATAAATATATATATATATATGTATATATATATATATATATATATGTATATCATGAAAGAGAAAGAGAAATGTGTGGGTGCGTTTAGAATGGTATCAGTAAAAACTTCATTCCAGATTAAATATCGAAACCCTTACGCCTAAACTTATGATCCAATTGTTGCCTACTTTATTTCTGCGCGAGTATTCCTAACGCGTATAATTTAGATAAACAAAAGCTTATTTTGAGTTTCGATTTAACGAAAAATGGCTCAATGAATAGGAGTATAGCACGACAATAAACCAAATGATAATGCATAAATGTAAAACAAAGTTCTACGTAAAACATTGATGATCTGTACTCGTTGAATCGTAAACAGCTACGAGACGATTTTTTCATCGCTTGTAACATCATCAGCCTGAACTATAATGTACTTGTTATTCCTTCCACCCCCCGCTATGGGTAGAGAGAAAGAGTCATTCAAACTCACAGAAACAGGTCGATGAACTATGTCGGCTTTTACGTTGAAAAAAGCCTCTTTTCGATTAGAGTCGTGGTAACTTAGGATTGATTATCATAGCCAAGTTCAGCCTGCAGTTACCAAACTGTTCAAACAAGACTAATCATACAAATTTATCTCTGTATAATTTCCCAAACTTATAGTATGTGAAAGGCCTCAAGTGTGGCGTAAACTATCGTCAACCGAAATTTTAATATAGCATTTTACGGAATTCCGTATGATAACGCCAAGTGTTGTCTGTACACTACTAAGCTGTGGTCCTATCTTTGTGATGATACTGGAGTAGTCGGGATTTCGTGAGTATCACATGGGGTTTTGGCCGTTCACACCTTCCTTCATGCCCCACGTTGTGTCAGGATAGTTTCACAAAAGAAGGGCTGAGGTGGTTCGTCCTAAGAGACTGTTTAGGTTTTGTTGAGGTTACCAAACAGATTTAGCGACTCGAAAGGAAAAGTAGAAAACAGCTGATCGACAATATTAGCAAGATTTATTGAAACAATTGTGTTACAATAATATGTGTAAAAAAACTTGGTTACCAAATAAAATTGAATGCCAGAAATACTGGAAGAATATGGTTGACTGTGAGTAGATTTTTTTATCGTACAACATGTCAGATATGTCGGCGTTGGTGTTGTGCGCTAGTTACTTGATTCTCGGTCATATGGAAACGAACTAATTCGATTCCTCAATTCGGTGTCCATTTTTTGGGGACCCCATATTTGGAAGGTGCACTTCCTCGTTGGTCAGCCAATCAGGACTGTCGACCAATGGTTTAACGCCAGGACAATGGGGAGGGGGCAAGAGGAAACGCCCTTCATCCAGACTCGTATGAGATTGGTCATTCTATAGCAGCTAATTGCTACTGCCGTAATTAATGGTCTAGGCTTCAATTTCTTTGACCGCTCCGAACCTTGCACGTCATGTCCCGATCAGGTTCACCCAGCGCACCTGGCAATGTTCAGCACTTTTTGTGTTGTTCTCATTTTTATTCAAAATCTAAAGTGATTTTTTTGTTCCTGACAACGTCGTGCCCTTCTCATAATTATTTGACTTTTGGCGAAAGGTTGATAGTTCAACTTCGTTGGCAAAAAGTCAATATTTTCTTTTTATTTTCGTTTTATTAAATCTAAATTATTTTTTGTACTGACAACTTTGTGAACCTTCTTACAATTGTTTTGCTTTTTTGGCCAAAGTTGCCAGAACAACTCCGTCAGCAAAGTTTGACCCTTTTGTCATTTTCATTTTATTCAAAATCTAAAATGATTTTGTTTTGTTTCTAAAACTCCGTGCACCTTCTTAAAATTATTTAACTTTTGGCAATAGGTTGACAGGTCAACTCAGTTTGGCAAAATGTACTTTTGTTCTTTTAATTTTATATAAAATCTAAATGATTTGGTTTTGTTCTGACGATTCTGTATTTTTTTTATTTCAACGTCTTTGTATTTGGTGACATTTCCTCTCTTTCTTTTCTTCGTTTTCACTTATTTTAACAAGTTACTTATTATTTACTCAAATTCAAATGACGCAGTAATTAATTATTTTCACAATTGAATTAGTCCATCATTATCCTGACAAATTAATTAAACATCTGATTAACTCATGACACTGAAAATAGTAGTGTCATCTGAAGATTATGCACAAAAAATGTATCGTTCTCATTAAAATTGATTTGTCCTTGTTTCCGTTTCAGTGAACAACGTTTCAGAGATGCAAGGTGCCTTAATTAAATTTTCCA
The DNA here is from genome assembly GCF_053919585.1 of Euprymna scolopes. Classification (NCBI taxonomy): domain Eukaryota; kingdom Metazoa; phylum Mollusca; class Cephalopoda; order Sepiida; family Sepiolidae; genus Euprymna; species Euprymna scolopes. The sequence continues at coordinate 53,130,616 of NC_136499.1, read as the reverse complement.
AAAATGTTGTGCAGGCATTTAATTTGTCATAGACTCTTGATAATTCAGTATGATATTGCTATACATTTTATGGGATAAGTAGCAATTTATTTATTTTTTATTTCAGGTTAAAAAAACGACTATAGCAGGATATGGAATACACTCCACTTAAGCCTGTTTGTCATAGCCAGTGGATTTACCAAAATGCAATATGAACAGGGGGCTATTTTAGACAAATGCTATGCAATCAAAGTGTGTTTTAATCCTGAGAAACTGCCACAAAAGCGTACGGAATGCTTTACACTGGTTTTGGACCAACTTGCATGTATTGAGTATCAGTTGTTGAGTGACATAAGAGATCAATGGAAAGCAAGAACTCTGAGAAAGATAATGAGAGGTTTGGGAGGATATAGAAATCAGAACACTTGATTAAATAAAATTTTAAAAAATCCATGGATATGGACCGTTGCATGGCTATAGAGATTATAAGTGCATATTTTAATGTCAGTGTAGGGATTGTACACACAATTATTTGAAAATGTCTGTCTGTCTTTTTTCTATGGTAGTTAAGGAAGGCTATTATACAGAAACGTATTACTTTACATATTCACACGTTTTAATATATACATATGCACATAACCTTATGAACAGTACATAGGGCCCGAGCAAAGCCGGTAGAACTGCTAGTCTATCTATACTCCTATAAATTCGTTTTTCTTTTACGCGTGTTGATATTCATATTAAAAACTCTCTTTTCTATTTGTATTTATTTGCTTTCCCACCAAAGCAAAATGCGACACGAGGTCGTTTTTTTAAAGTGGAGTTAAACAAGCTCCCCGAAAAAAAAGGGGGAAAAGACTCTCTGGTTGGGTCCCAAAATAGTAATTTTCCCAGTATAGAGGGTTTCTCCTCCATTGACTGGGGCAAATTACCTTAAGTGCAGCATCTGCAGCACATATACTACACTTTGATCTCGACCCGAAGGCCAAGGAGAACAGGATATTTATTTGCCCCACACCACCGAGCAAATTAGGCACGAGGCCGATTTTTAATGTGAAGAGTAAAGGGGAAATGGGGGCCAGCTCCCCGGTGAGTAGGGGTGCTGGATAGTAACAATTGGTATGAAAGTTTGCCCCTACATTGACCAAGGTCTTATATGTGGAGTTGCCTCTACATATGGTCTTTGCTTGCAGCATCTGCCGGAACAGATACTACACTTTGATCACAGTCTGAAGGCCTGGAACCTTGCTCTCCCACCGAGACAATTATGCAGAAGGCCGAGTTTTAATATGAGGAGTGAACGGGAAATGGGGACCAGGAAAAACAGGGTAGGCACAAGACCGTTTTTTAATGTGGGAAAAAACAGCTCCCATAAAAGTAGGGTACAAAGTGGCACTGGTTGTGACCAAAAATAATAATTGTCCCAGTATAGAGGGGTTCCCATCAATTGACTGGTACAAATTATCTTGTAGCATCTGCAGAACAGATAATACACTTTGATCCCGGTCCGAATGCCAAGAACAACAGAAAAAAGGCAAGGTATTTATTTGCTCTCCCACTGAAAAAATTAGGCACAATGCCGATTTTTAAAGTGAGGAGTAAAGCGGAAATGGAGACGAACTACCCGGAGAGTAAGGGAGCTGGATACTGACAATTGGTATGAAGGGTTGCCCCTACATTGACCAAGGTCTTATATATGAAGTTGCCCCCACATATGGTCTTTGTTTCCAGTATCTACCGGAGCAGATACTAAACATTGATCTCTGCCCGAAGGCCAATAACAACAGAAAAAAGGCAAGCCTCTTTTCTATTTATTGTATTTATTTGCTTCCCCACTAAAGCAAATTAGACACAAGACTCTTTTTAATGTGGGGTAAAACCAGCCCCCCTAAAAGTAGACAAAAAGGGGGCACTTTGGTTACCAAAAATAATAATTGTCTCAGTATATAGGGTCCCCCTCCATTGACTGGTACAAATTATCTTAAGTGCAGTATCTGTTTTGCAGATACTACACTTTGATCTCGGCCCGAAGGCCAAGAACAACAAGAAAGGCATGCCTCTTTTCTATTTATTTAACTATTTATTCAAGAAGGAAAATTACAGACTTTACAAAATTTTGAAAATAAAAATTATATAAAATATGCAATGAATGGTTTTTAAATGTGGCATGGGGGCAAAAAGGGTGTGTGGGGAAATGAGGGGTTGGGGGTCCTCCAATTGGTCTATTCCCTATAACTATTAGCCATCACCACAATACCGCATTCACTCTAGGGATTGCATCTACTTAAATCCCCAGATGACATGAACAATATTTACATTTTTTTTTATTACAATGACTTTTTTTTTAATAATGATTTTAGTTATAATGAAACAATGAAGGTGATGCGTATGGTATATGAAGGATGGAATTGTGATGCGTATGGTATATGCGAGTTATGGGCGGGGGTGATGAGAGCCTTACAACATCCAAAAATAAAGAAAAATAGCAGTAATGAAAAAAATGAATGAACCAAATAAAAAGTTAAGTGATGATTGTGTTAGCGAGGACCCTCCACTACCTATTTAATTGAAATGCTTCCTGTTTTCCGGTATAAGGTTAAAACAAGGGAGCACTTCCTAAGAGGGAATGGGGACATTACGGACAAAATAAAAGGGGGACAACAAGGGGATGTTCGGTTACCTCAAAGAAATATGCAATTGGGACGGGTTTAGACTAAAATAAATGGACCAGGACTAAGCTTCTTGGAGGTATTCTAACACCTAAAATAAAGATTGGGGACATGGAGCTCATTTATCCCAACTAGCTAAGGGACTGATCCACTGCGGGCTTGCCTAATCTGGACTGGAGATTTTTTTTTCGGTCGGCGTGGGCCATTCCTAGGAAGGGAACACATACTCAAGCCTGTTTCGCACGGACGCACATAAACTAGCGGTGTGAATCCACCTCCTACTAAAGTGTGAGCGATATAACCTCCTTCTATCGCATCTGATTTTGATTTTAAGTTGGTGTTTAAAATACAAAATCAGATCCCGATGAGAAGGCGCCCCCCCACGCCCTATCTCTATGCGTGAAACCCACACTACTAGTCTAGCTACGGCCAAGGTCGCTAGAAACACCATTCGTTCCTCCCTAGGCCACAAGGGATCTGCGTTATAGACTACGGATGCTAAATCCAAGATCGTAAACTAGTGGTAACCAGTACAGATACTACACTTTGATCCCGGCTTGAAGGCCAAAAAAAAAAACAGGATATTTATTTGCTTCCCAACCGAGCAAATTAGGCACAAGGCCGATTTTAATGTGAGGAGTGAAGGGGAAATGGGGACCAAATCCCCGGGGAGTACGGGAGCTGGATAGTGGCAATTGGTATGAAACGTTTCCCCTACATTGACCAAGGTCTTATATGTGGGGTTGCCCCCCACATATGGTCTTTGCTTGAAGTATCTGCCGGAACAGATACTACACTTTGATTCCAGCCCGAAGGCCAAAAAGTATTTATTTGCTTCCCCACAGAGAAAATTAGGCACAAGGCTGTTTTTTAAGGTGAAGAGAGGGGGAGGGGGAGGAAAAAGGGGATTAGCTCGCGATGGGTGGGAAATGGGAACTGGATAGTTACAATTGATATGAAGGGTTGTCCCTGCATTGACCAAGGTCTTATCTGTGGCGTCGCCCCCACATAGGGTCTTTGCTAGCAGTATCTGCTGGAACAGATACTACACTTTGATACTAGGCCAAGAACAACAGAAATAAGGCAAGCCCTTTTCTATTTATTTACAAAGAAAATACAATTGTCTCATATATGGATTGTGGAATTGCATTCACTATCAAAAGATCTAGCTCATTTGCATATTTTTTAAACAATCATTTTAATTCCCTGTTAGTTGCTTCGGTTTTCTTATGGGATAATCATCTATAGTTAACTATTACATGTTATTATATTCATGCAGCTATTCTATATGATTTATCCTTGAATATTGCGTAAACAGTTTATAGTAAACTCAAAATTGTTTTCATATACATTTATGTATACGTATATATTTTTGTTTAACAAATTTTGCTACCAAACTCATCCTAGAGCTTTTGGTCGACAGACATGAAACTTCATATATAAGGTAATTGACCCCATGCAAAACTTTATATATGGGTTTAGCCCGGAAAATATCGGTGCAAAAGTATGAAAATTTACAAAAATGAGATTTGCCAGGTGAATGTCGAACGCCAGAATTATGAATGCACCACCTAGTAACTATTGGTTCATGTTTTTATTTTTAGCCCTGCAGTAAAGTTTTTTTCATAGCCCAGTCATTGGCGCAGAGGCAAAATAAGTCATGAGCTGAACGTTTTGATTTCGATTCTCGGTGCTGGCGCATTTTTCTTTTTATACTTTTTACATTATTAATATATATTGCACCGAATATATCTATGCATCTATATATATATCTATAAAAATGAAACTTTCTATCTGTTTTTTTTTCTCCATGGTAGTTAAGGAAGACTATTATGCAGAAAGGCATTACTTTACACATTCACACTTTTTAATATATACGTATGCACATAACCTTACGAACAGTACATCTGATCTGACCAAAGCCGGACGGAACTGCTAGTCTATCTATATAGCTATAAAAGTGAACGTGTCTGTGTGTATGTCTCTGTGGCTGTGTGTCTGTGTACATTTTCCTTCGTGATGCCGCTGTTAATCTTCAGTCTACAGACTCAAAATTTGATATGCAGGGTACTGAGATTTGGTAAAATCGATGTGATCGGTTTTCGGCTAACAATTTGGCTGTTAACGGGTCAAAGTTTTACAATTTGACCTTTGAAAACTATACCAAACTCCTCCGACAACTTTGGGCCTAAACAGTTGAAATTTTAGATATAGGTTCCTTGGACATTGATCTAACTTAATAACTTCATTTGAACCCAAAACAATAATATTTAAGGGGTCATAACAGGGGTCAAATTTTAAAAAAATGACCGTTTTTGTTGTTTCTTTTTTTTCTCAGCATACACCTGTAAACACCCGGGAAACGCCGGGCGCCCATGCTCGTATATATATAAAAGTGAACGTGTCTGTATGTGCGTCTGTCTGTGTGTCTGTCTACATTTCCTTACGCAATAACTCTGTCAATTTTTAGTCTACAGGCTTGAAATTTGATATACAGGGTACTGAGATTTGGCAAAATCGATGCGATCGGTTTTCGGCCAGAGGTTTTGCTGTTAAAGGGGTAACAGTTCAACGATTAGAGCTTGGAGAACTCTACTAAACTCCTCCGACAATTTTTTGACTAAAAGAAAATGAACACTTTTTTTTTGTTCAACATACAGCTCCAAACACTCGGGCAACGCCAGCCATCCATGCTAGTATAGCTATAAAAGTGAACGTGTCTGTGCGTCTGTCTGTGTGTCTGTCTGAGTGTCTGTACATTTCTCTATGCAATAACTCTGTCAATTTTTAGTCTACAGACTCGGAATTTGATATGAAGGGTGCAATATATATGTGATCGGTTTCGGCCAGAAATTTGGCTGTTAAGGTGACAAAGTTTAACGATTTGACCTTTGAAATCTGTACACAAACTCATCCGCCAATTGTGGGTCTAAACACTTGAAATTTTATATATAGTTCTTTGGGCATTAACCTAACTTAATAACCTTATTTGACCCCAAAACAATAAATGTTAAGGGGTCATAATAGGGGTCAAATTAAAAAAAAAATGATCATTTTTTTTTTGCTCAGCATACACCTCCAAACACCCTGGCAACGCCGGGCACCCATACTAGTATATCTATAAAACTGAACGTGTATGTGTGTTTGTCTGTGTGTTTGTGTGTGTACATTGCTCTACGCAATAACTCTGTTAATTTTGACTCCACAAACTCCAAATTTTATATACAGAATACCGAGATTTGGGAGAATTTTGTAATTCGTTTTCGGCCAGAAATTTGGCTGGTAAGTGGTCGAATTTTACGATTTGACCTTTGAGAACTCTACAATTCTTCTCCGCCAATTTTGGGTCTAAACACTTTAAATTTTGGATATAGGTTACTTGGACATGTATCTAACCTAATAATTCATTTTAGCCCAAAACAATACATGTTAATGGGTCATAACAGGGGTCAAATGTAAAAAAAATAATCGCTTTTTTCGTTTTTTGCTCTAAATACACACCTACACACCCGGGCAACGACAGGCTGAAATGCTAGTCTTCCAAATATGTTTTTATTTAATTTGCATGCGGTAAACTATTTACAAAAGAGAAATTGATATTAAATACGGTAAAATATTGATATACATAAAAAAAACACTGAAGTGAGTCATCACTGTGTATAATAAATCTTAGCATTGGTGTATGATCCAGAGGGGGATTCTATAGAGACGATATTTTAATGTAATGTTTAAAAAAAGAAATATACGATAAGAAAAAAAGAGTGTTTAGAAGAAGTAATCCCTAAATTCTTTAATCAGGATTTGACACAAGAAAATGGCTTCTCATGGTGGGGAAAACAATCTTTCGTATTTCGGTAATTTTAATTCTATAGGATGTATTTTATCAGTGCGCAATATAAATAATTGGATTTCCTTACTGCTGTGTCAATTAGACATACAATATTAAGAAAAACCATTGTCGATTTTCTTGACAATAGATTGTAGTTTGGCTCTTTACACTGACAGCGTAATTAGTGATTAAGGAGGTCCATTTTCATAGGAAATAATTTGTATTCAATATAAGAACCATTGAATATTACAGGAATAGGCGTGTATTCAACTATCCTGTTGTTGGCGAATAGAAAGGATATAAAAGAACCAGTTACCTGTTATATCTCAGAGTTTTACGCTGACATTAAAAAGCTTGTAACGTGCCAATAAGGGGTAATCATCCTTGTCCATTATAGATATATAGCGCCTAAAGAAGGCACAGGAATAATATAGGGTAACATTGCAATAAAACATCCGAGATACGAACACTGGTTCTAAAATAATAATGTTGACAATTGCCCAAGTTTAAGTGTTATATGAAGGGATAATTACCCATTTATATATAAATAAACTTGTGATTTACTCTAAAATAAAACCTCAACAGTCGCGATTATAGTCTTGACTTCAACTCCTGCGCTTTAAAAGCAATTTTGATTGTTGTGTAAAATAAATTCAACAGACTTTGCTCTAGAACGATTAACAAACGTTTACCAAAAGATCTATTCAAATATAAATGAGAAACAGCAATATAATATATATATATATATATATATAAAGAGAGATAGATAGATATAAGTGTATATATATATATATATATCTATATATAACTATATATATAGACATGCTTAAATATATATGTATATATATTATATATATACTTATATATATATATATATATATACATAATTGAAATTTAAAAATACCTTTATATTACAGATTGTATATTTATATAAAACATAACATCCACATAAAAATTAATATCAATATTTATAAGAGGAGGCACTAGTATATTAAGCGTTCATGCACTCACACACACGGAGTCATGTATATATATATATATATATATATATATATATATATATATATATATTAATCTTCTATATATATAAATCCCAAATGTCTGCGAGTTTGTATGTTTGTATGTAACGCTAAAACTTTTGAAACACACAACCAGACTTGATAAATTTGGTATCATATCGAAGCCCCGTGTCCCGGATGACAAATATCGAAATTTCACGTCAAACTGACGAGGAGAAAGGGGTAAACGTATCAGTTATCTCCAAGGGGGTCCCAAAAAAAACTGTCATTGTAATGCTTTTTATTACGTAATTCTTGAATGATCCAATGTAATTCATACGTAAAAAAAAAAAAACGTTTAGTCATGTCACGTGACGTGACGTCAACGACCACTAATGGCGAACAATTGTAAATAAGTTTTGTCTTCGATACTTTTGCATTTTTCTCTTTGCCTTACTTATATCTATTATTTAACTTTGTGCCAATGTTTCCATCGTGATTAACTGGTTAAAAATATTATTTATACAAGAGTTTTAACGAAAAATGTCAGGAAAAAATGTACAGGAATAAAAAAATTCACCTTTCAAAATATTAGACGATAATAAAAATATCGTAATATTTATGTAATATAAAATAATTAGCCATTTTGTATATTACCACGTGACCTCATACCTCTTAAGCTGGAAGGGGGGAGGAGTAAAACCAACACCGTCTCTCTCTCTCACACTTACTCTCTCTCTCTCTCTCTCACTTTCTCTATCACCCTCTTTCTATTTTTCTATTCGTTTGAAAACGCTTAGTCATGTCACGTGACGTGACGTCAACGTCCACTAATGGCGAATGCACCGCTTTTGGTTAGGAACTAACTTCAATATACACCGCTTTCTCTCTCCCCCCCCTCTCTCTCTCACACACTTTCATTTTAAAACCATTCGGTGTGTTTTTTATTTTACGTACGTACAACAGTTATTTATTTAACTTATATGCTAATACTTTTTGGGTACAAATATTTTTTTTTCAATGTTTACAGAATTTTTTTACATGTACAGGAATAAAAAAATTCTGCTTTCAAAATATTAGACGATAATAAAAATATCGTAATATTTAATTTATAAAATAATTAGCCATTTTCTATATTACCACGTGACCTCATACCTCTTAAACTGGAAGGGGGGAGGAGTAAAACCAACACCGTCTCTCTCTCTCACACTTACTCTCTCTCTCTCTCTCTCACTTTCTCTATCACCCTCTTTCTATTTTTCTTTTCGTTTAATAACGCTTAGTCATGTCACGTGACGTGACGTCAACTAATGGCGAGTCTTTTTTTTTTTTACCACGTGACCTACTACCAATTAAAATGGAGAGGGGGAAATTTGAATTTTTTTTATTATATATACATTAGTTTTATAAAAATTAATTGTAGACTTCATAATGAAAAACAAAAAAAATAAAAAATTGAAAATGAAAATAATCTTCATTTTTGCATCCCATTGTCGCCATTTCCATGAAATCCTCAGCGACTTCGTTTCCATGTAAGTAAAGCGAAAGCGTTTCCACTGTACACAGATTCGAAAAAGTTGTCATCAAACAAATTTATGACAATATATGACATATAAAACCAAACAAAAAAAACTTCTTCGCATCTATTTCGTTTACAATTTATTTACTTCGATATTACGATATCATCGACAGTTTAAATGCTTGCAAATTCGTAAGTGTAAAACCAAAATAAACAAACAAAAAAACAATGTTTTTCGAGCTGCGTTTATATGTTAGATTGAATTAAAACACAACAAATACATCCAGTTTGGCAGAAAAGTAACTTATCTTGCCTTGGACAACTTCATTTTTATTATAAAAGCAATATAAAATAGAGTAAATACCGATGTATTGGAACATTCAAGATGGCGTCTTATTCTATCTTAAACACGGTAAGTGTGGGAAAAAATGTTATGAAAAAAAACCCAGATAAATTCTGTTAAAAGCTCGCTCAGGATATGTTACCGTGACATGGGTTGACATATATTAGGCGGTTTTTTTTTAGTATTTTGTATAGTTTTTAATTTATAACACTTTCTTCCATACTTACGGTGTTAAAGAGGGTGTGAGACGCTATCTTGATTTTTCGAATACATCGGTAAACAGTAAACACTGTATGTTTTTCGAGCTGATTAAATATGTTACATTGAATAAAAACACAAAAAATATATCCAGTTGCCTTTGATAACATTTATTTGTTATATATTTGTCTTTTGACAACTTTTTTGAATCTACGTGTGCAGTAATACAAACCCAGATATTTTTTTTTTAAACAGTAATGAATTTTCCAAACTCAATATTCTACAATTTTTTAAATTTTAAAATCTATCAAAATTTTTCTATTGATTCTATTTTTACGATATTTTCAGGGTCAATGTGAAATTTTATGTTCTTTCCAATAAATCGAAAATAATATTTTAGACTATCGTTTTTTTTTTTTTTAATTCACGAACCCCCCCCATGTACATTTTTCGAATACATCGGTAAACACTGTATGTTTTTCGAGCTGAATAAATATGTTACATTGAATAAAAACACAAAAAATATATCCAGTTGCCTTTGATAACATTTATTTGTTATATATTTGTCTTTTGACAACTTTTTTGAATCTACGTGTGCAGTAATACAAACCCAGATATTTTTTTTTTTAAACAGTAATGAATTTTCCAAACTCAATATTCTACAATTTTTTAAATTTTAAAATCTATCAAAATTTTTCTATTGATTCTATTTTTACGATATTTTCAGGGTCAATGTGAAATTTTATGTTCTTTCCAATAAATCGAAAATAATATTTTAGACTATCGTTTTTTTTTTTTTAATTCACGAACCCCCCCCCCATGTACATTTTTCGAATACATCGGTAAACACTGTATGTTTTTCGAGCTGAATAAATATGTTACATTGAATAAAAACACAAAAAATATATCCAGTTGCCTTTGATAACATTTATTTGTTATATATTTGTCTTTTGACAACTTTTTTGAATCTACGTGTGCAGTAATACAAACCCAGATATTTTTTTTTTTAAACAGTAATGAATTTTCCAAACTCAATATTCTACAATTTTTTAAATTTTAAAATCTATCAAAATTTTTCTATTGATTCTATTTTTACGATATTTTCAGGGTCAATGTGAAATTTTATGTTCTTTCCAATAAATCGAAAATAATATTTTAGACTATCGTTTTTTTTTTTTTAATTCACGAACCCCCCCCCCATGTACATTTTTCGAATACATCGGTAAACACTGTATGTTTTTCGAGCTGAATAAATATGTTACATTGAATAAAAACACAAAAAATATATCCAGTTGCCTTTGATAACATTTATTTGTTATATATTTGTCTTTTGACAACTTTTTTGAATCTACGTGTGCAGTAATACAAACCCAGATATTTTTTTTTTTAAACAGTAATGAATTTTCCAAACTCAATATTCTACAATTTTTTAAATTTTAAAATCTATCAAAATTTTTCTATTGATTCTATTTTTACGATATTTTCAGGGTCAATGTGAAATTTTATGTTCTTTCCAATAAATCGAAAATAATATTTTAGACTATCGTTTTTTTTTTTAAATTCACGAACCCCCCCCCCCCATGTACATTTTTCGAATACATCGGTAAACACTGTATGTTTTTCGAGCTGAATAAATATGTTACATTGAATAAAAACACAAAAAATATATCCAGTTGCCTTTGATAACATTTATTTGTTATATATTTGTCTTTTGACAACTTTTTTGAATCTACGTGTGCAGTAATACAAACCCAGATATTTTTTTTTTTAAACAGTAATGAATTTTCCAAACTCAATATTCTACAATTTTTTAAATTTTAAAATCTATCAAAATTTTTCTATTGATTCTATTTTTACGATATTTTCAGGGTCAATGTGAAATTTTATGTTCTTTCCAATAAATCGAAAATAATATTTTAGACTATCGTTTTTTTTTTTTAATTCACGAACCCCCCCCCATGTACATTTTTCGAATACATCGGTAAACACTGTATGTTTTTCGAGCTGAATAAATATGTTACATTGAATAAAAACACAAAAAATATATCCAGTTGGATAGAAAAGTAACTGATCTTGCCTTTGCTAACATTTATTTGTTATATATTTGTCTTTGGACCGTCCACTAATGGCGAGTCTTTTTTTTTTTTTTTTTTTAAATAAAACTAATTTTAAAATTTCGATGTTCGAAAAACAGTCCATAATATGTCAATATAAAAATTCTATTTTTGTTTGATAAAAAGAATAAAACAGTTAATAAATACAACAAAAAAGTCCATTAAGTTCAACAAGCTAAACTCTTTTATTTATAATAAAACTCTTCGACAGTTTAAATGCTTTCAAAATCCTATGTAAGTATATCGTTTTTACTGTACACAGATTCGAAAAAGTTGTCATCAAACAAATATATGACAGAGTTGAATAAATATGTTACATTGATTAAAAACACTTCTTATTAGCATTTTCTTTTTATATGACAACGTTAATGTTCATGAATATTTAAATAAAATACATTACTGCACATTTATTAATATTATCTCTCTTTTAATCACTTTTATCGACTATCAGCCAAATAACCGGGGTCTAAAAGTTGGGAAATTATTTTTCTATTCATTTAAAGAATATGCTATTAAAAAAGAAAAAGTCGATAAAAGTTAGACATAAACAGTAAAAAAAAAAGAAGATATTATTATTACATAACAATAATTATTAAAAATAAATATTAACATTTACAATAATAAAATGAGTTAGTATTAAAAATAATTATTAATATTTAAAATATGTGTTCATTAATAACAATAAATATTAATATTTAATATAAAATAAAATGTGTTTATTAATGAATATAAATATTACTATTTAAAATTATAAAATGTGCTTATTATTAACAATAAATATTAATATTTAAAATAATAACATGTGTTTATTATTAAAAGTAAATATTAATATTTAAAATAAAATAACATGTGTTTATTATTAAAAATTAATATTAATATTTAAAATAAAATAAGTGTTTATTATTAAAAATAAATATTAACATTTACAATAATAAAAGGTGTTTATTATTAACAATAAGTATTATTAAAAATAACATAAAATGTGTTTATTATTAAAAATAAATAATAATATTTAAAATAATAAAATGTGTTCATTATTAAAAATAAATATTAATATTAAAATAAAAATGTGTTTATTATTAAAAATACATATTAATATTCAAATAAAATTGTTTTTATTATTAAAAATAAATATTAATATTTAAAGTAGAATAAAATGTGTTTATTATTATAAATAAATATTAATATTTAAAATAATATGTGTTTATTATTAAAAATAAATATTAATATTTAAAATAATATAATGTGTTTATTATTACAAATAAATATTAATATTAAAATAAAATGTGTTTATTATTAAAAATAAATATTAAGGAAGGTCAACAGGTGGAGGAAAAATAGTCAATGCAGGTCATACCACCTGACCAGCTAAAATCGCCTTTTTATATAAGGCAGACAGTCAGACTATTTGCCTTGAGGGCGGGCTAAGCCCTCCTACCCCCCCCCCCCAAAGCTGAGAGCTGGGGAAACTTCTCTCAGAAGGGGTATGGGAGGACAGGGAGACCTTCCCTCTTTCAACTAAGAGATAGATATCCTTTTGTATGGTTGATTGACCCCCCCCCTGTCGGTTCCGCTTACTCCATTCAGAAAGAGATCAACCTTACATAAAAAAAAAAAAAATATGGGGACAGGGAAGCCTTCCCGGGCCCCCTTTCTGGGAGGAGAAGTTCCCCGGCTCCTACCTTTTTGGGAGTGCTCAGCCCGCCCTCCAGTCAACAACAATATTTGAAGAATAAAGATATTTTTGTTTTTGTGTTTTAGGTGGTGAAGGTGATCTGGGGAGTGTTTTTTTTTCACAAAAAAGGTACTTTTTACGAATGGGTATCCAAGAAAATTACAGTATTTTGTCAGAAATTAAGGTTTTCATTGACCACTCTCAATACTATCAGAAATGAACAAAGTTAATTAAACAGTCTACACAATATAAACTAACTGTTTTGTTGGCTTTTTATTCTAACTCCAAACTAACCCATAACTACATTTTTCTTTTATTTTTCAAATTTGATTTCCTTTAGTTTATATTGTGTAGCTGAATCAGAAATTGATTTATCTTTTGTCATTTGTAGTTAACATGCTATCAGCGCAATTACTACAGTGTAATCACACATGATCTACCAAAATAAAAACACTTCAGATAAAGTCTTAAATAGAATTCAGTTCCTTACATGACATCTGATGAAGTCAGTACAAACGTTACAAACTAATACTTGAAAAACAATTTGACATTTACTGTACTACAATATCACATTTGTATAGAAGTAGAAATCTGGATACCTATTCTGATACCTAATAAAAGAAAGGACACTCTTTGGGGCGGATTTTGATGATAACAAGTCACTAATTAGAAATTATAATAAACATTGAAATAATTTAAGAATTTTACCAAAATAAAATTACTTGGTAATCACCCAATTTCTGCCACAACATTTTAATTGGCAAAACTCATAAGCATAAAATATATATTTTCATCTTTTTTTTTTTACATAATCTGGTTTGATGTTTTCCTAAATATTCAAATCACTATATTTTGCTGCTTAATATTAAATACAGCAAATGAGTTATTTTTATGCATCAAACAATTACATTTTCTCATTCATCCAAACTAATCACTGAACATCAATTTCATATTTTCTTCACTAAAATATTACTATGATTGATGTCATCAAGTAGAGCGGATCATTTTTTTTTACATTTGTTTACACATTTTTTACAAATGTTTTTGAGAGTCCATACAAAGTTATAAGTGTTCAACATTTTTTTTCATTTGAATATATTTTGTCTAAGATTCTTAGCCTATGTCATTGCATACCAATTTGTTTCTTGAAAGTTAAGTTCACTGTAAAAACATCTGATACACCAAAATCCCTGATACCTGTTTCTTATAAGCGCCAAATAACTATCACTATTTCGATTTGTGTTTCATGAGAACAATTCAATATTGATACATTATAAGAAACATTTCCAGTGCTTTTCTCTTTTTAGCAATAGTTGGTTGATAATTAGAGGACACAACTAACCCTATACTATGCTTTACTTTGTTTTGTATATATATTTTTTATTGTGTGAAATTAACAAAGATTCATATGCAGGAATCTGTTTATACATTCCAAGAATCCCAATGCGACCAACAAACTTGAAAGACTACAATTTCTTTTTACTATGACCAATAAGAAAGCTCAAGGACTAAGTTGTTGGACTCATCCTGATCACCATTTTAAATTATTGTTAACAGTAAGTTTAACATTTTAAGTACAGAATAATATTCCTTTTGATATTTATAAATTACTATTTTCTGTGACAGATGTTACTTTTTCAATATTGATTGTACCCTCTTTTGTGTTTTTAAATTTTGCATACAATAATATTAAGCACACCATACCAAGACCACTATTTCAGCATCTAATAAACTGCCTACCAAGACCAATGTTTTCAAGTGACAATGGAGAGTATTCATGTTATGTTTCACATTTTTATGTTTTGAAATATTTTGCTGCTTAATATCAAATTCAGCAGATGTTTACTTTGTTTTGTGTATATACTTTATATTAGGTAGAATAAACAAAACTTAATTTCGCTACCATCATTATTTGTAGTGACATGCACTGTTAACATAAATAAAATCAATGGTGACAATCCCTGATACCTGTTTCGTATAAGCACCAAATAACTATGATAATGTGTTATTGTTGATACATTATAATAAACATTTCCATTGACTGGTCGTTTGCTTAGCTTAGGTTTACATCATTTTTTCACAATGTTTCTCTACTTGCTTTCAGCATGAGAGCAGATCATATTCTGCACATGTTTCATGCATATCACAAAAACTTATAATATTTGATCAACATTTGACTAACAATTTTACAAAAAAGACCTACCACCTTAAGGGGGGTAAAGGTAAGGCTCCCCACATAACCATAAAAGAAAGCCCCCCCCATACAGTGGGAAAGAGCTCCCTTCCCATTCTGGGGCAGAGAAGGGGCAAGGAAAACTCTTAAACATAAATGGTCAACGGAGGGTATACACCCTGGGAAACTAAAAGTCTATATGGAATCTGCATAAATTAAAATATCCTGTTTAAGCGTATTGTATGACAGGGAGGGAAGGTCAACAGGTGGAAGAAAAATGGTCTACGCAGAGCATACCGCCTGACAAGCTAAAATCGCCTTTTTATATACGGCAGACAATCAGACTCTGATTGCCTGGACGGCGGGCTGAGCAATGAATGTGGAAGCCGGGGAACTTCTCTCAGAAGGAGGATGGGAGGCCCAGGGAGCCTTCGGTCTCCTCCTAAGAGAGGGATATCCTCTTACTCCCTTTGGAAAGAGATCAACCTTACACAAAACAAAAAATATGGGAAGAGAAGCCTTCCCGGGCCCCCCTCCCCCTTCTGGGAGGAGAAGTTCCCTGGCTCCAACCTTTTTTTTTTTGGGGGGGGCCTAAGCCTGTCCTCCAGGCAACCAAATGAAAAAGAAATTTACCCATCCCACCTTTGTAGGAAGTGTGCTCAGCCCACCTTCTGAGCCACTGTGAAAGTTTCCGTCCACCAAAAGGGAAGGGAACGAGGAAGGAAAAGTCTCTGAGAATCTTCATGCAATTTCTTTGACAAAGAAACTGTTTTCACTTGATTCCACACAAAATTTTTATTGCTTTTTCATCTATTGTCTTATATTAGGATTTCTTTATGCATGTTATTTTATTTAAGAGTACTAAATAGCTTTTCAGTTTCTTGAGACTCTTTCAACTGTCTGGATTCTGCAGCAACGTTGTGGAGTGATATGTAAAACATAAATTGGTACTTTATAACAATAGGTATGTAGAATTCTAACTCGCCAGTGTTGATCGTTTCAATTATTTACAAATTCACCAGGTCCTGGATATGACCATAAACTGTATCCAAACATGGGGCTTTGTGAAGTGTGAAGCCACCATTTAATTGCTATTGCTACCAGGTCCACTCTGATCTGGAGTAGTAGTACCTGTTAGGGTCCCAATTATGAGTTAAATAGAAACCAACATTAAATAAACAAATATATTCTAGGAAAAAAAAATGTCACTAGATTGGGCATGAAATAACCTGATATAGTGTTGATATGTCATAAAACAAAATGAACCAACAAATTCACCAATCGACACAATATCAACAAATGTATCTTTCTTTTCCTTATTCTGTGCTTATTTCTTGGTACTAAGCTTATCATTAACTAACCCTGACATTTCTTTTACTTTGTTTTGTGTATATATTTTATTTTGTGTAGAATAACCAAAAAGACATTTAGCTACCACATTTGCAGCAAAATGTTAGCATACATAAAATCACTGGTGACAACCCATGATGTTTTTTCTTATGAACACGAAATAACCAACACGCTTTCCATTGGTTTTTCATGATAACAATTTAATATTGATAAATTATAATAAACATGTCCATTACTTTTCTTTTTTTATCAATAAATATACTTGGTTGATAATTAGAGAACACAATGTTTATTGTAATAAAACTTGTGATCTATAACATCCAATTCTAAAAATTAAACTTTCCTTTCTCAATTGAAACAAACAACATACCCCACACTATGTTCCTAAAAATGAGGATTTTACTATTGCGTTTACATAATTTTTTAGCTATGTTTCTCTTACTTTCAGCATGAGATCATTTTCTACACGTGTTTCATGCATACCACACAAACATTTTACCTCTGACATTTTTAATTTTTTTCCAATTTCCTTTCACCATGAACATTATCATTAGTACAGTTTTCATTTAAAATGAAGCTGTACATGGTTACTATTACTTGGAAAGCAGATCTAAAAAAAAAAAAAAAAACTGTTTTCACTTTGAAAATTTACGATTTATAGATCTCGGATTTGGCCCTTCTTCACCTTTTATCTTACATTTGTAAATATTGTATATATAAACTTTTTTCTTATTTCTCCAATGTTATTTCATTCATGCAATTTCATAATCCACCAACATTGTATAAGATTCAATTCCATTTGACACTTGAAAACAACTTTTTATATAGTAAACAGCATTTATTTCTTTTCAGACATATTCTTATTTTATTTTATTTCCAGTACTATGTTTTATTTCATTTTGTGGACACTCATTTAACTCTCTGGGATGCTGCAGGGAAC
Organism: Euprymna scolopes; assembly: GCF_053919585.1. NCBI lineage: Eukaryota > Metazoa > Mollusca > Cephalopoda > Sepiida > Sepiolidae > Euprymna > Euprymna scolopes. The sequence continues at coordinate 53,112,829 of NC_136499.1, read as the reverse complement.
ATGTAAAGTGATATATCAAACAAGAAGTGGTACTTTATGACAATAGGTATCTAGGATTTACACATACCAGTGTTGATAGTTTGAAATATTTACAGACTAACATTTTACACAATATAAACACATGTACCTTTTTCTTCTTTTCCTTTGCTTATTTCTCGAACCTAAACTTATCATTAACTAACCCGTAACTTTGTTTACTTTGTTTTGCGTATATATTTTATATTGGGTAGAATTAACAAAACTTAATTTTGCTACCATCATTATTTTTAGTGACATGCACTGTTAACATCAATAAAATCACTGGTGACAATACTTGATACCTGTTTCGTATAAGCACCAAATAACTATCACTATTTCGATTTGCTTTTTCATGATAATATGTTCATCTTGATACATTATAATAAACATTTCCATTCACTGGTCGTTTGCTTAGCTTAGCTTTACATCATTTTTTCACAATGTTTCTCTACTTGCTTTCAGCATGAGAGCAGATCATATTCTAAACGTTTCATGCATATCACACAAACTTATAATATTTGATCAACATTTGACTAACAATTTTTTGCCAATTTCCTTCAACATTCTCATTACCATTACTACAGTTTACATTTTGTCGTTAAAATGAAGCTGTACATGTTTCCTATTACTTGGAAACCAGATTTGTAAAAATCCCATTTTTTTTTCACTCTGAGAATTTTCATTATATTTCTTTGACAAACGATTTATTTTCAATGAACTTCAGCACATGATTGTTACTGCTTTTTCCCCTTTTGTCTTATATTTGTTTTTCTTCATGCCAAATATTTTATATATCAATTTTTTGCTAATTTCTTAAATTTTATTTCTTTAATTCTTAGTCCACCAATATAGTATAAGTTTCAATTGCATTGAACGCAATGTTTTAGATAGTAAACATCAGCATATTTCACTTTTCAAGCACTTTTTCATTTTATTTCAAATACTATGTTTTATTTCATTTTGTTGACACTCATTTACCCCTCTGGGGTGCTACAAGGAACATGTAGATTGATATACCAAACATGAATTGGTGCTTTATAACAATAGGTATCTATAATTTTGCTTAATTCTCTAACCTAAACTTATCATTAACTAACCGTAAATTATGTTTTAGTTTTGTGTATATATTTTATATTGTGAAGAATAAACAAAAATTCATTTCACCACCACATTTGCACTGTTAGCATACACAAATATCACTGGTTACAATCATTGGTAGCTGTTTTTTAAAAACACCAAATAACATTCACGCTTTCCATTGGTTTTTCATGATAACAATTTAATATTGATAAATTATAATAAACATGTCCATTACATTCTCTTTTTATCAATAAATATACTTGGTTGATAATTAAAGAACACAATGTTTATTGTAATAAAACTTGTGATCTATAACATCAAATTGTATAAATTAAAGTTTCCTTTCTCAATTGAAACAAACAACATATCCCACACTAAAAATGAGGATTTTACTATTGCCTTTTGGATCATTTTTTAACAATGTTTCTCTTCTTACTTTCAGCATCAGAAAATATAATTTTCTACACGTGTTTCATGCATACCACACAAACGTATATGTGACCAACATTTTACCTCTGATACATTTTTTTCCAATTTCCTTTCACCATTGTCATTATCATTAGTACAGTTTTCGTTTTGTCTTTAAAATGAAGTTGTACATGTTTCTTAATACTTCGAAACCAAATATATCAAAAAATAATTTTTTTCACTTACAAAATTTTCATGATATTTCTTTGACAATCATATTTGTTTTTAATTGAATTCAGCATATGATTCTTACTGCTTTATCACCTTTTATCTTATATTTCTTTTTCTTCATGCCAAATATTTTAAATATCAAATTTTTGCTCATTTCTTAAATTGAATTAAAAAAATGGATTTTTTTATTCCACCAATATTGTATAAGGCTCAATTCCATTGAACACAGTGTTTTATATAGTAAACATCAGCATTTGTTTCTATTTTATTTCAAATACTGTTTCATTTCACTTTCTCGATAATCATTTACATCTTTGGGGTGCAACAGGGAACATGTAGAGTGATATATCAAACATGAATTGGAACTTTATAACAATAGGTATCTAGAATTTCCACATACCAGTGTGGATAGTTTTAAATATTTACAAACTTACAATTTACACACTATAAACAAATGTATCTTTTTTTCTTTTCTTTGCTTATTTCTCGAACCTAAACTTATCATTAACTAAACCTAAACTTTGTTTACTGCATTTTGTGTATATATTTTATAATGGGTGAAATAAACAAAACTTAATTTGGCTAATATCATTTGTAGTGGCATGCACTATTGACATATATAAAATCACAGGTGACAATCCTTGATTCCAGTTTCGTATAAGCACAAAATATCTATCATTATTTCGATTTGTTGTTCATGATAAAAATTTAATATTGATACATTGTAATAAACATTTCAATTGCTTTTATCTTTTTATCAATACATATACTTGGTTGATAATTAGAGGACACAACTAACCCTATACTTTGCTTTACTTTGTTTTGTATATATATTTTGTATTGTGTGGAATTAACAAAGATTCATATGCAGGAATCTGTTGATACATTCCAAGAATCCCAATGCGACCAACAAACTTGAAAGACTACAATTTCTTTTTACTATGACCAATAAGAAAGCTCAAGGACTAAGTTGTTGGACTCATCCTGATCACCATTTTAAATTATTGTTAACAGTAAGTTTAACATTTTAAGTACAGAATAATATTCCTTTTGATATTTATAAATTACTATTTTCTGTGACAGATGTTACTTTTTCAATATTGATTGTACCCTCTTTTGTGTTTTTACATTTTGCATACAATAATATTAAGCACACCATACCAAGACCACTATTTCACCATCTAATAAACTGCCTACCAAGACCAATGTTTTCAAGTGACAATGGAGAGTATTCATGTTATGTTTCACACTTTTATGTTTTGAAATATTTTGCTGCTTAATATCAAATTCAGCAGATGAGTTCTTTCTTATGCATCAAACAATTACATTTTCTGATATTCATTCAAACTAATTATTGAAAATCAATTTCATATTTTATTTACTAAAATATTACTATGCTTGATTTCATCAAGTGGTGTGAATCTGTTTTTTACACTAACAATGTGCACATTTTTTGAAGAATAAGGTGGTGAAGGTGATCCGGGGAGTGTTTTTTTTTTTTTTTTTTTTCCAAAAAAGGTACTTTTTACGAATGGGTATCCAAGAAACATTCAGTATTTTGTCAGAAATTAAGATTTTCATTGACGACTCTCAATACTATCAGAAATGACCAATCTACACAATACAAACTAACTGTTTTGTTGGCTTTTTATTCTAACTCCAAACTAACCCATAACTACATATTGCTTTTATTTTGCAAATTTGATTTCCTTTAGTTTATATTGTGTAGCTGAATCAGAAATTGATTTAACTTTTGTCATTTGTAATTAACATGCTTTCAGCGCAATTACTACAGTGTAATCACACATGATATACCAAAATAAAAACACTTCAGATAAAGTCTTCTTACATAGAATTCAGTTTCTTACATGACATCTGATGAAGTCAGTACAAACGTTACAAACTAATACTTGAAAAACAATTTGACATTTACTGTACTACAATATCATATTTGTATAGAAGTAGAAATCTGGATACCTATTCTGATACCTAATAAAAGAAAGGACACTCTTTGGGGCGGATTTTGATGATAACAAGTCACTAATAAGAAATTATAATAAACATTGAAATAATTTAAGAATTTTACCAAAATAAAATTGCATGGTAATCACCCAATTTCTGCCACAAAATTTTAATTGGCAAAACTCATAAACAGAAAATATATATTTTCTAATTTCATCTTTTTTTTTTACATAATCTGATTTGATGTTTTCCTAAATATTCAAATCACTATTTTTTTGCTGCTTAATATCAAATACAGCAAATGAGTTATTTTTTATGCATCAAACAATTACATTTTCTCATTCATCCAAACTAATCACTGAACATCAATTTCATATTTTCTTCACTAAAATATTACTGTGCTTGATGTCATCAAGTAGAGCGGATCATTTTTTTTTCATTTGTTCACACATTTTTCCAATTTATATATATTTTGTCTAAGATTCCTAGCCTATGTCATTGCATACCAATCTGTTTATTAAAAGTTAAGGTTCACTGTAAACACATACGTTACACCAAAATAAAAACGCTTCAGATAATGTCTTGATATTCAATTAAGTTTCTCACATGACATCTTATGAAGTTAGTAGAAATGTTACAGACTTTTGAATCTCAAACACTTTCAATACTGTGCACTGATATTTTCTTTTTTGGAATATAAGCACATTCATGATTTTTTTTACAAACGCCAACAAATGTCACATTTTGTAGCAATGTACTGAAACAATTATAAAAATAGGTATCTAGGAAAAGGCCACTACATATGTTATAAATTCCAAATTTCCACAACCTGGCAAATACTGGTACACGCTAGCAAATTTAGATTTGTAATTACAGAATATGATTCTAATTTTTTCCTTTGCTCTTTATTCTAACACTACACTAAGTTTACTGTTTTATTTCGCTACAGTTGATATTGTGTAGAACAATAAGAAAATCATAGTGAACAATGCATTCAACAAAATTTCACACACATTTCTAGATACCTATATCTAATAAGTTCAAAAGAAAGGACACACTTAGGGAGGTATTTTGGTGGTCAAGTCACTAAATAGAGATTAGCTGGTTTCCCGGCATAGCCCAAGATGTAATAAAGATTGACTGAAATACATGTTCTAGCTGGTTTCTAGGCGTTGCCAGGGATGTAATATAGACACATTATGTTGTATATTACCTGTTCTCTTCTCCCTAAGGTAAAACAATTTCATGTACATGCTGTAAATTACCTACACTAGGGATAAAACATGAACAATACCAGTCCTAGGGTAGATAAAACAAATAATACATAGAGATGAAAGATTCCTCTCCCCTAAGAATAAAACATATATTCAATATCTGCTTTTGTTTTTTCATTGTTTATACGGTCCCGAGCAACGCCGGGTAGCCCTGCTAGTATATATATAAAATTTCCCTCTTAAAATTTCCAACACTGTATGAACCTTACCAGGCAATTCCTATTTAAACCCCCCCACGCACCATTATAAACTAATACTGCAACGTGTTTTTTTTCCATAAAAGATACATTTTCCTCTCCTTTAGGCATTCATCAGCATAGTCGCAAAATTGCAGTAGCAATGTTATCTCTATAACGTTAGTCCCTAAAAAAAGCCTATAAGTTACCGTGTTTATAATCAAATTAACATCAGCTCCAAGGTATCAGTCCATTATTCTTGTTACTGAATACTTTAGTTTTATTTATATTACCTTGGCATAACATTACATGATACAAGACGCTCGTGTTTCAATTTTACGTTTAGCAAAATGAGCGAATGGCACTAGTGCAAAAATTATAGCGTTATAACCGGTCGTTCTTTGATTGAGGTAATACAATTCGCGAACATAAAAATGCTCTTCTACAGTATCGCTATCAGGCACGTTACGTGAAATATATCTTTTCTTACAACATAAAATACATACATTTCTTTTGAACAAGTTTTTCTTTTTTCGTCTGTTTTATGTATCATTGGGGGGGGGGGCATTTATGTTAGTTAAAGGTAATGTATCAAACTCCACATGGATCATAATTATTCAATCGTTACAGCGTTACGCTGCCTATAACTGACCGTGACTCAGTGGATTCTGCTTCTTACTTTGCTGGTATTTCTTATTTTTATTAGTGTATTTATTTATTTTTTTAATGAAACAATTTCCTCCTCCTCACTTTCTCATTATATTTCAGCACCATCTTCGACTCAATCTTATTTTACAACGTTATTTCCGTCTTCTTTTACCACATCTTCATTTTACCCATTTTATGTGTCTTTTTTTCGTTCCTTTTAATCCGTTTTTTACTTCTATTTTACCGTCTCCTCTCTCTCTCTCTCTTTCTATCTATCTATCTCTCTCTCTCGGCTGCTTACTACTATTTTTGTTTTCTTTTCCTTTATGTTTATTGTTTTCTGTCTTTTCTCTTTTTCGGCTTCTTTATTTTCTTCTTTGTAATACTCTTTAATATTGTATCATTCTTTCTTATCATATTCTTCTCTTTCTACAATTTTCTTACATTTTTCTGCTTCTTTTTTCATTATCTCTATTCGACTTCGAATTTGCATTCTTGTTTTATCTCTCTTATTTCGTTCCCTCTTGTTCGTTCTTCTCAGCTTCTAACTAAGCTCTTTCCTGAACTTCCCCATCAGCTTCTTTTTCTTCTTCTTTTACTTTTTTTCCTATTTCTGGTCCTTTATACGCTCATCTTGTTTCTCTCATTATTAACCGTCTTTTTCGTTTTTTCTTTACCTTTCTCTAAAGGTGTCCTTGTCTTCGATGTGCCATTTTTTTTTTCATTTTAATGTACTTTTCGTGTGTTTCCTGTTCTCCTAAGTTTTTCTTTACATCTCCCATTCATTTTTCTTTATCTTGATTTCTTTTTCTTTTTCTTAGGTTTTTCCTTTTTCGTTGTCTTTTTTGCTCAGCGTTTTCTTCTTTTGTTTACTTCCTCTGCCTGTATCTATATTTCTTTTTTTCCTTTGTTTCGTCTTATTTCTTTCTCAGTTCCATATGTAACGATTTCAAACAATTATATATGTGAATTGAATCATTACATGTTTTTTATTCAGAAATGTAACCTCCGAATCAACAGTGTAAAGGCTTCAATATTTATTTCCAGTTTTTTATCAAAACATTAAAGACGGGCAAAACAAAAGAGTGCATTGATATTTAATATAATATAAAAACGGTTTACAGATTTTTTTTTTAAACCAGAAGCTTGCGTTTGTTTTCACATTCTGTAACGGAACATAATTTGGTTGCTTTAATAAATATTACTATATACTAATTGGGAGTATTAGTTTGCAGAAAAAAAAAACATTTTTTCTAGAACAGAATCAGATAAATGCCGGATCGCTTTAAATGTGTAGAAAGAAAAACGGCGACGTTCACAGGTATTTTATCATATATTTTCTATCCCTAAACTTTATTGTTATTTTCAATTGTCATCTAGATATGTGTCGACGAAAAAGCGAACCTACTGATAATACATATAGAATATGTATACTGTTTCATAAAGTAAAAACACATACACACACACACACACACATATATATATATATATATATATATATATATATATATATATATATATATATAATGGCATAATAAAGATTACAATATTGTTAATCTTAAAAATCTCAAGTTGAACACACACGTAATAAAACGTATATTAGATAACAATATATGGATAGATTTATAATACAATCGTTTTACATTTAACGTGCAAATGCATTACTTATAGTATACGAGGGGTGTGCAATAATTAATGCCCCTGACCCACTTCCAGTTGTCTGATCTAGCTGAAATTTTGCATGTGGAACGATTTATATCTTTACAGGTTATGTGGCAAATTACAGCTCTGAACTAATTGTGGTTTCTTTTTTACAGGTGAGAAATGGAGTCTATTGAATGTCGATCAGTGATCCGGTGTTTGTATTTGAAAAGACGCACACCACAGGAGACTTTTGATGAAATGAAAGAAACTTATGGCGATATTGTCCCATCATATGACCTTGTAAAACGCTAGCATCGTGAATTCAAACATGGCCGGAAGTCTGCGGAAACAGCTCCCAGACCTGGTCGCCCCTCCCCTTCTGCCATTGATGAGGCATCTGTCCGTCAAGTTGAGGCTTCTATTTTGGAAGATCGGCGAATTATTATTCGCCAAATAGCCCAAGATGTCAAGATTAGTACAGGGTATGTGCAAATTATCATTCATGACCATTTACATATGCATAAGGTGTCTGCCAGATGGATTTCCAGGATGCTCACACCATTCCAGAAGCGAGAACGCGTCGAGTGCTCGAGGATGAATTTGAATCTGGGTCCATCACTATGATCTAGAGACCAAAGCCCAGTCAATACAGTGGAAGCACTTAGACTCACAACCTCCAAATGAGGCAAAGGTGCATATATATATATATATATATATATATATATATATATGTATGTGTGTGTATGTGTGTGTATGTGTGTGTGTCTGTGTAAAAATAATTCGAGCAAATTTCAATGAGTGTGTCTGCACAATCTGAGCTTGTATATAGTAAATTGTGTTCTTATATTTGTCTTGAATAATAATTCCTATTTATCTGTATTAATTGTTGAACGGAATCTATATACATAATAGTTTTCTGCACCTTACTAAAGTGAATGTTCATACAAAATGTTAGCCAAGTGCGATTGTTTGTTTTCTAGAATGTTTCCGAAGTAAATGACTGGAGCTGTTACTAATTCTTATTAATCTGTATTAATCAATAACTGCATAAATATTTAGGTTTCTACCACTTTTCTAAAACGAGGGCTCATACAGCATATCAGCTAAGTTTTAGTCGAGCACATCTCTTCAGGAAATGTGATATTGTTTTGACTATTCGTTATGACTCTTATTATCTTTAACAATACATCGAATGATCACCATAATATTTACCTCTTGGAATTTATTATAAACATTACAGATAACATTCTTTTAGCCTAAAATAGTCAATAAGAAAGATTCGGGTATTTGTATACATAACAAGACTGAATACATGGCGAACGAGAGCTTTTATGCTATGTTGTGTATTTGAATAGAGGTACCAGACGTGTCCACTGTGTATTGATAGCATGTGGGATAGTCCATATACTGTGTATTAATGTATAACTAAAACCGCCCATCTCAAGAATTTTGCACCTTAAAAAGCTGTTAATATATTATCCGCTTCGGATGGATAGTCAGTAGGTCGGTGGTTGTTTGCTTTCTGCCTATACTAGCATCTTTCCCAAACCGAAGATTGAACCTACTCTCATTATGTTATAGTTGGAAAATAACCCCTATATAGACTTATATACGTATTTATGTATTGTATTATTTTAATGATATAAATACGCATACATATATATACGTATATCAGCATATATATATGTGTGTGTGTGCGTGTGCGTGTGTGTGTATGTGTGTGTGTGGGTGTGTACGTTTGTTCAGTTGGTAGAGTGATTGTGTCGCATGCAGGATCCTCGGGTTTCAAATACCGGGTGCGGATATGTCTGACTGATGAGCCTAAATGAAGGCGAAACTCGAGTCTTAGACTTCCGGTTCGTTGGGTGGCGTGACTCTTATGGGCTGTGCTGTTCTTTGGGCTGTGGAAATAATTATATATAATCTCTCATATTCTGAAAATTCTATAACAAAAATGGCTTGTTAGATTAGCTCTGATGGATCGCGTCGTCCTTTCGAGTTCAAATTCCCTACTTGTAAGACATCAGCTTGGAGGGCAGTTGGATGGATGACCACGCCCCTTTTCGAGATGAAGAAGGTCTATTCATCAGCTTGATTTCGTCGCGGTTTGCTTGTCCTGTGTTGATTAATAGAATGCGTGCGGGGCGTTTGCTCAGTTGATATAGTGCTTGCTTCGCATGCAAGATACTCGGGTTTCAAATCCCGGGTACAGATATGTCTAACTGATGAGAGCGAAACTCGGGTCTTAGATTTCCGGTTCGTTGGCTGGCATGACTTTTGTGGGCTGCGGCGTTCTTTTGGCTGTGGAAATTATTATATATAATCTCTCATATTATGAAAATTATATATATATATATGTATATATATATATATGTTTTCACTCCCGATTTACATATCAGTTTTACAGTTTGCAAGAGTGAAGCTCCCAATAAATTTTTAATGCATTTTTACCAGAGTCGTTTATACTGAAGTAAAACGATTTTTTTTTTTACTGAAGCTACTTTTGTATAAGCTGCATCGCCTGGTCATGTTATTAGTTACATGTAACTCGCTAAACAAAACATGTTCATGAATATGTAGCAATATATAAATACTTGTGTAAAACTAATCTCTCTCTCTCTCTCTCTCTCTCTCTATATATATATATATATATATATATATATATATGTGTGTGTGTGTGTGTGTGTGAGTGTGTGTGTATGTATGTGTTTTCTTTTTACATTAAATTTTTTTATTTAATATGTTTTAAAATAATTCTAAACATTTTTTAAATTTTTGTTGCAATCTAATTTAAAGTATTTATTTTACAACATACGTGAATACACGTTATCAGAAAATGAATCCTCAATTAAAAACTGTCCTAAAATATATGATTCAATCCGACATTTAGAATTTTGTCATAAATATGTTTATTCAAGTAAAACTAATGTGATTTCTAGAAAAATAATGATGTTTACCATAATTACAATAATTTATTTCGAAGTTTCTCGAAAGAAAACTGACCAAAAAATATTTTATTTTCAATATTTAATTGTTTGAACATTTTCATTATAGTATCTGTTTATTGTGTGTCTTATCTATTGTGCTGCTAGAGAATTCTGTTTGCTAGTGGAATGGGAATCAGTTTCTTTTATGAAGTTTACATAAAATGAGCACACATGCATTTGCCATCGCCCATTAGAAGAAACTGAATGTAGAAAAAAACTAAATATCTAAATATACTGTTTTTTAAATAAATATTGTGTTTGATTTGCTTAAAAGAGCCGCAAAGAAGGAACAAAAAACTTAAGATTTTAGATTCGGACATAATTTCCCCTTTTAAGTTTAACGTAACAAAATAACATAATTCGAAGTTGATCGAATTGTTCGACAAGTAAACATAAAGACTGCTTTTTTTATTTACATTTTTTAAACATATATTTCTGTGCACACGTCCTTATTCTCCCTACCAGTAATTCCGTTGGAGATTTTAATATGTTATCCAATATTTTAAATGTAGAAAGAATTTAAAAGTTCCATATAAAAAATTTTACAATATTGATCACATTCATTCATAAAAACAACATAACATGATCATCAATTTATTAACCATCACCAATTAGTATGAATTTCAAATTAGCAAAAAAATATTGGTAAATATTTACAATTAAACCCAGCGTTATTTACTCCTGCCAAAAAAATTAAAACATGCTGTTTTGCTATTACTTTTTGAAAGTCTTTGAAACACATCTGCAGAGGCGGAATATATATATATATATATATATATATATATATATATATATATATATATATATATATATACACCGAGGGTAGAGAAACAAGATCTTATATCTGTAACCTTTTTTTTTGTTCTTGTGATTTAGGGAGGTGATAGTTTATCAACACTAGGGGGAGGTCATTATTATATATTCTGTGTTATTTAACATCCTCTGATGATGGTATTTTAAATTAATATTAGGACTATTGCGAATTCTAGAGAGGAAGTTGCTACATTGATTGCAGTGATTAGATGACTCACTGACTGAATACTGTTCTAACAAAGGATGAAAATATAAAAATTAAATAAATTGTTTTATATCGTTTTAAAGTTGAAAGATCTCCAAGACTATATATATATATATATTTAAAAGTTGAAAATCTTCCAAGTCTATATATATATATATATATATATATATATATATATATATATATATATATATATATATATATAGTCTTGGAAGATTTTCAACTTTAAAAATATATATAAAAAATACTTATTAATATTTATATGATGTGTTGTGATACACCGAAACAATACTCTATGCCGATGACCACACACACACACACACCCACACACACACACACGCACACATATATATATATATATATATATATATATATATATACAAGACGTGCCTCATATATAATATCTTCCTTTCGCAACTCTCTCCTATCTATCTTTCAAATATACGGTTTCATATGAAATGTAGAAGTATTATGTGAACGTTCTTTTATTAGTTTATTCGTTAAAATATTTGTAGGTTTCATCACATACTTTTAACTAGTTCGAGCTGTGAAAATTCCACAGGGGGCCGGTTCCTATATTATGTATTGATGTTGGCATTCTGTAGATATTCAGTTTAATTGAGACGCTCTGAGATTTTTTTAGCTATTTTGTTTAAACTTCTAAAGTATTACCAAAGCTAATAGGGACTCCCGGCGTAGCCTGGTCGTAAAATACGGTTAAATATGATATTTAATTCTTGTTATAAGTTTAGAGCTTATATTCTATCGATTTTTATCCATAACATAAATCTTACCTGTCTGTGCAAATGTATATATATATATATATATATATATATATATATATATATATATATATATATATATGTTTGCATGTCTGCCTAAAACGTTCGACAGCATAACGGATTTTCAGATCGATATCATTTTAATGCTCAACCATTAGGACGGGAAATATCCAAAAAGTCATCAAAAATCCTAATCCCTTTTTACACTCATCTGGGCACTTTTCTACAAGGAGGTGTCGCTTTTTTTCGGTGATATGTTCGAAAGTAATCCCTTCTTAAATAATTGTGTAGCCTTAATTTCTACCTACGTAGATTCCAGTTGGTGATGGCCGCAACAGCAAGAACATCCCATTTTCTTCACCTTCTTTTCCTTCTTCGCGGGTTCTTACCTGCCTGCCTACTACCACTTTTTATTCATTTTTTATTTGCTCAACACCCCGCCGAACACCTGGACAACGCCGGGCCCCAAGCCTAGTAGATTATAAAATGCTATTTCAAAAATAAGCAATATACTGTTAAGACTTGGGTTCATCAGCTTGAATCAGAAACGAACCCCAAACTCATATATATATATATATATATACACTTGTGCCCGATATTATTCATACCCCTCGGATCTTTGAGATTTCTATAAGAATATTGCTCAAACCAGAAGGTAGACAATATTAAAGGGATTTCAAACAATAAATCAAGCATAAGCATTTAATTTAAACTCAACAAATAAATAAATTATGCAAGTTTGAAACATTATACAAAGAAAAACAATAATGGCACTAGTTCAAAATTATTCATACCTCTCTTACTAATAGTCAATAGCATGCCCTTTATTCTTAATAACTGCCTGTAACCGTTTGGGATATTTATCAACAAGGTTTTTACAAGTATCAACACTGATTTTTGACCATTCTTCAATGCAGTAGTTCTCCAAATCCCTCAAATTTCTAGGTTTCCGCTTTTTAACCTCAGTTTTCAATATGTGCCAGAGGTTTTCGATAGGGTTCAGGTCGGGACTCTGGCTAGGCCATTCCAAAACAATAATTTGATTATCCTCAAACCATTTCTTGACTATTTTGGCAGTATGTTTTGGATCATTATCCTGTTGAAGGACCCAGTTTGGTCCTAAATGGAGCTTCTCCGCATCCTGTCTAATGTTTTTCTGGAGTATCTCCAAATATTGCTCCTTCTTCATGGTTCCATCTATCTTGACCAAACTACCTGGACCACTAGCCGAAAAGGAGCCCCAAAACATTAGGCTACCACCACCATGTTTCACCGTGGGTATGGTGTTCTTTGGGTTGTAAGCTTCTCCTTTCTTCCTTCAAACGTAAGAAGCATCCATATGGCCAAACAATTCAATTTTTGTTTCGTCAGTCCACAAAATACTTGAGAAAACGGACTCTGGAGAATTCACATGGGTCCTAGCAAACTTTAGACGTGCTGCAAGGTGTTTTCCGGTGTGCAATGGAGTCCTTCTTGGTCTTCTTCATTTCAGACCATTTTCATGCAGAGTCCTTTGCAATGTTTGCCTTGATATTTTTATGCCAGAAGACTCCAGATTTTCTAAAATGTCCTTATTAGTGGTGGTTGGATTTGCATTAACACTTCTTACAATATTCCTGGTGGCTCTAGCAGACAGTTTCCTTTTCCTTCCTCTACCAATCAAGTTGTTTGTTGTGTGGTGGCTCTGGAATTTTTTGATGATGCTCTGTACTGTTGCTGTAGGGACCTCAAATTTCTTGGAAATTGACTTGTAACCTAAACCATCCTTATGTGAATTCACAATTTTAGTCCTAAGATCATTACTAAGCTCTTTTTTCTTCCTCATTCTAATAATTTTTATTCTTTTATTGGTTTTCAGTTGATATCATTTTAATTTCTGAAAAATGCAAAAAACGAAATGAAATTAATCAAAGGTTGTATAAAAGCATTCAAAATAAGAATCAAACAGAAAACAAACAGTCAGAAACTCGATTAATACTGAAAAAATAAGGGGGTATGATTATTTTTGAACATTGCAGATTTTATAAATAGCTGTATATTTCTTTTATTACAAGTATCCCGAGATTTTAAAATGACGAAAATGATCAGAAGAGGTTTATTAAGAATATGTATCAATATGGACGTAAACAATAAATTCTTACAAAAGTTACACCTAATAAACTCAATTTTCAAGGGGGGTATGAATAATATCGGGCACAAGTGTATATATATATATATATATATATATATATATATATATATATATACGAAGAACGTCTGTATGAGTGTCTGGTCAGGAATAGGCTCTTATATGCTTGACTATTATAGAAAACTGATCACATATAATTATAGAAGATGTATCGAGACACAGGAATGGGTATGTTTGATCTGGCGTACGCGCCTGGCCCACAAAGTATAGAAATAAAAAAATTAAAAATTAAAAAAAAACGTTTACAAGTGTGTTTGATATAGATGTATATAATAATACTTGGATAAGTATGTTTTAACTTAAATAGGGATGGTATAATAAAATTGTGGGGTCTGGGTTCCCGCTTGGCCTCCATAGAATGGAAATAGATACAAACTTTAATAAAGACTTTTCGTATATATCTGCGTAAGTATACTTTGATAATTATGTTTCAGTTTGACGAAATATGGTATAAGAAAATTATGGAGTGTTCGTTCGCGCCTGACCTCATTAGAAGGGAAATATGTCACAAAGTTTAACAAGTTTTTTTTTTATATATATAGATCCACAGAATATTGTGATAAGTGTTTCAGTGTGATCAGGTATGGTATAATAAATTATAGGGTTTATCTATTTGATTTTTATTTTCATCATATTTTGCTTTGGTTTTGATACCCCCAAATTCGGAGCTATCTCTTTAAAATTCTTCTTGTTCATTACCTAGGATACTTTCATAAATCAGAGACCATTTTCTGTAGAATGCTTTTGAACGCAATCTACGACGGGTACTTTTTCTAGTATATATATATATATATATATATATATATATATATATATATATATATATATAGCAAAAATGGTAATTAGTAAAATCCTGGAGAAAGGGTCAATTCCATTGCAGAGCAAACCTGTTTTTTTTAATTTTATTACCATTTTAGTTACACATATTTCTGTTACCGAATCGTACTATCGATTCAGCAAATTCGTCAGACTTTAACTTCTGTTATAATCTGACGAATATGCTGGATCGTTGATAGTATTCATTAACAGATTATTCATTAACATGATTATATATATATATATATATATATATATATATATATATATATACATATATATATATATAACTTTTGTTTCGACAGCTATAATGGAAACCAAAACAAAAGGTGTGAAACTTCCTGATGAAATTATTTATTAAAAAATAGATTACTAACGTGCCATCTGCAAATATCGAAACCGAAACCATGACGTATGAATAATTCATGATAACATTATTACTAAAAAATATAGATTACATTAGTTCCATCAGCTATAATCTAAACGGAAACGAAAATTAGGAAGAATTCTTAGTAAAATCATTTTAAAAAATATAATGATATGAGTAGCATCGGCTATAACCGAAACCTAAACTTATGAAGAACTCTTTTTAAAACAATTTATCAAAAGAACTGGAAGGACGTAAAAATTAAACGCTCCAGATGTAAGCGTCACACAGAAAATAACACACACGCTCTCGTATATCGGTGATTATTTCTCATTTTATTATTATTATTATTATTATTATTATTATTATTATTATTATTATTTTAATTTATATCATTTTTTTCATATATACATTGTACAATTAAGTTACTCTACTATGTGTATACGTGTTTCAGTTTATCACTCATTCACCAATTTACCAACCACGTCCCAAATAATATGTGTTAATATGTGTTATATATATATATATATATATATATATATACATATATATATATATGTATATACATATATATTATATTGAAGCATATATATGTGCACGTATATATATACTTATAAATACATCTATATTCATGGATTTATATGCATATAGACATATAGTCGTGTCTATGTATTTATATAATTGTAATACATTCTAACCGGCGTTGCCCTTTGGAAGCGTGTTCCCCTCGAAAAACATTAATACGGATATAGATTTTGTTGTTCTTGTTGTTGTTGTTGTTGTTGTTGTAGCTGCTGCTGCTGCTGTCTACCGCCACCCTCCTTTTGTAGCGAACAGCTTTCGGTATATAAACCCCCAACTCCTCATGTTAAGAACGGCTCTCGAAACGTAGAAGGAACCCAATCGATAGTAGTGGAAAACATCTAGTTTTCCGCTTGAGGTGTGTCAATTTTGACCGTGATCTTTCCGGCCTCCTAACTAAAAACAAAGTCGTCTTTAAGTTTTATTAAAGAGCAGATAACTTATATAAGAGCAGAAACATTAAATCTTATCCTAAGGAAATGAAACGAAACTTCTTCCGTGTATTTGTCATGTAGTTTTTTTAATTAATTACTGCAGTACTTTGTTTCAAATAGTTTATGTTGTTCTGTAACCACAAAGAAATGAAACCTTGAATAAAAGTTGAAAGTAAACCCAAAAATCAAATAAAAGAACACACCCCAAAACAAATTAATATATATTGTGTCATTTCGATGAAAAAAATAAATAAAAAGGGGGAAGATGCAATAAAATTGTTTAAGTTACATTAAAAAATAACTGAGAATAATTGAGAAAACACACGAAATGTTATATATATATATATATATATATATATATATATATATATATATTTATCGCTAGGCGTAACCCTATTTAAATGTGAAAAATTAAAACCAAAACAAAATATCAAACTGTTACTAGAGTCGAACGCGAATCCCGTAGGTTTCGACACGGCTCCGTTATACACTGACCCACTACGACGGCATCGAAATATAGCCGAGGTTTTGTTCACTTTAAACCAAATAACAAGGACGGTAATAAAATGAGGTACATCCATGACCATGGTTCTCTCTCTTTCTCTCTCTTTCTTCTCCTGTCGTTAGGATGATTTTAACTATCTATATCTCTATGCCTCTTTTTTCGGTATCTCTCACTGTCTCTTTCTTTCACTTTTTCTCTCTCTAGTGTCAGTACTCTGTGCGAATGGCAACAAACGGAATATAACTATCGCTCTGACTCTGTCTCTGTCTTTTTCTTCCACGCTGGGTGAGAATAAATACCTCCGTGCTGTTCAGTAATCGCTTAATTTTATGCAAAACGCCGGCCTCCTGAATCGGTAGACGCCATGTTGGATAACGACGTGCACGTTCATTTTAATTTACAGAATTGTAATCTGAAATAAGGGATCGATCTGGTCAAAAGGCGATCAGAATAGCAGGAATGTTATAAGGAAGAATTTATTATGTTTTTTAATCGGTGGACGGGGATTTAACGTTTGGCCTATTAGTTTATGATTTAGTTACGAAGAGAGTAATCATAAAATCAATACAATGTGTATAAATCCCTGTGGTGTTTATGGGAATCAGTAAAACGACTCCAGCAATAAGGGACAAAAATTTACACTATTCATTTTTAGGTTAATGTTATAGTGCTGGCGAAGCTCCACTGAAGGAATCTATGATTTCATTTGAAGAATATATGTGTCATAAAAGGCTTTATAAAGTTACATAAGATAGCGGCCATAAGGCTAGACTTAAAAAACTTTGTATGTAGAATCTGCTGTTGTAAAGCTACAGTGTGTTGGTCTAGAGGTGAAAACTACGACACTTTTATTATATATAGGGTCAGTATTAGTTGATTCTATTTTGGTTTTTCATTAGGACGAACGCATGAGTATGTAAAAAATGAAAATAAAAAAGCCGTGAGTCAATGTATGACATCGTTGCAGCTACTTTTGCCAGTAAAATCCAAAGCAAATTTTGTTTATATGTTTATATTGTCTATATGAGATATTTCATGTTTCTAGACCAAATACTGATAGAGTAGTTTCGTATGAAACTGTCCACAAAAATACAGGCAACAAGACACATAGACACACAAACTCACTTTATATATATATATATATATATATATAAATATTTGTATATATTTGTATATATATATATATGAACACACATATATACATAAATATCTGATAGAAGGATGTATTAGAAGCATATACGACATACATAATAGCTTTTATGATTCAAAAATCCTATATAGAAAGCTCTTATTTTATACTTGCGTTTCAGATGCCTTTAAGTAATAAATTAACGCCCAGCATTGCACAACTCGTTAAATGTCAAAATCATATAAAATTGTTAAAACACACACATATAACACAAATATAACCAAGAAAATCGGTGACTCCGTATTCTTAATGTTTTTCTGAATATGGCATTCTATAATTATTATATCCACATGTATGATGTATTTCTTTGTCAGAAAATGTATTAGGTTTGAAAAACTACTTTCATAATCGATCTAAGCATTATTAGAATCCACACATTTTTGCGAACGAGAAACACGTTCATTCATTCCATTATCATAAGCATCCGGGGTTCTGGTAGCGATGACGTCATATAAGGCCGATTCAGCATCATCTCGGCTTTTGAAGCATTTTTAGCGTAGGAAGTTGTCGAGATGCTTGAAAAAGATATAATCGGTGGGCGAGAAGTCCGTTGAATATGGCTAACAAGGCTGAGTTTCGCAGCTCATTTCCCTCAAATTATTCAGGGTCAATCGAGAAACGTGGGGGGGGGAGAGATGTCATGGAGGAGAGATGTCATGTAGGAGAATTAGTCCCTTCATATTGACAAACCTTGAGCACATAGGTTGAAGCTTCTGGTGCATTTCGTCAATTTATTGGCAGTACTTCCCCGCCGTAATTGTTTCTTTTTTTACATAGGAATACACTTATCAAGGTCAGATACTACTCGAGGATAAGGGTTAAGTGTGTACAGTAGTCAATTGGACAATATAGTAATTATCGAATTAAATCGTTAGTAATGAAATTTCGGTAAATTTGTTAACTTAAGTGGAATGGCTCACCAAGAACTTCTTTACGTTTGACTTGAAGACAATCATATTATAGTCAGATGTAAACCGGGGAAAAGGAAGACAATTCCACAGGCGTGCAGTTCTAAGAAAGAAGCTTTGTTCATGGAATCTACGTTTAGGTTTAGATACAGATAAATAGTGGGGGGATTATTGATAGTGTTTTCAGATAAACGAGTGTTTTTTGTGAAAGTCTGGCGCAACATCTTTTCGGTGGGATAGAGATTTCAGGGAAGAGAAAAGCACATTTCCTACGAATCTACGTAGTCTATTTTTAACTCTATCAAGGCAGCTCCTGCCCAGATTTGGTAATCGTACTCCATCCTTGGACGTACCTGGCTCTTATATAGATAGATAATTGCATCAGCAGTGATATATATACTGGGATGTTAGAAGGATATCACCATTTTTCCAGCGGCCTTGGCAACAAATTTGATGTACGTGTTCCATTTAAGATCAGGAGTAAAGGTCAAGCTGAGACGCTTGTCAAAACATGAGGTCTCCCCAAGACGAAAGCCATTTATTTTAATTGATGCCAGATGGGGATCAGAACGTTAATGATGTAAAAATAGAAGCTTGGTTTTAGACGCATTAGAAGTAACAAACCACGCCTTTCTCCATTGTGCCACGTGCTAAAGATTCAAGAAGCTGTGAAAGATGAGACCTGCCGCAGACCACCAAACAATCACCATAACCTGGTGTAATTTAAGCTTCTGAAAGTGTTGTGGAGCTCTTCCGGTATCTAAACGTTATACTGATCGTCGCCTGTTTGATAGAGTATCCTCTTCTGATCAGACGTCATAATTATCTCGAGAAATGTGTTATGTTAGTTGCGAAGAACGAGCATGCAACCATCTTATAACGACGATTCTTTTTGATTATCATCGAATTCTTGCGGCACCCATGTATTCAAATTTGTCGATATACCTATTTGCTTTAAATGGCGATCGACTTCTTGAGTGGTCGACCTCGAGTTCAAACGTAATGTCTTGTCTGCTTTTACGAGGATCGGCTTCAATTAAAGCTTTCATATGTTCGTTTTCAATCGCAGTCGGCCGATCGCAACCATCTTCATCTTTTAGACTTTCGCAACGATTGCGATATTTATTGATTCCCAGTTGTGCCTTACGTTCGTTAGTGGTTCCTGGGTCAGAGCATCATTTATATCACGAGCTGTCTCGGATACTTCTCGGCCTACTTTGAACTGAAACAAGAAAGTCGTGCTGATTTGAATTTTTAGCATGGTGTCGAAAGCCTGCAAAAATGAATGAAGACATTAAGTATGGTAAGAAAAAACACGGTTCATTAGAGCAGAAAACGCACTTTAAAATAATATATGAGGTAGCTTTATATATATATATATATATATATATATATATATATATATATATATCAATGAATTAATTCAGAACTCATATATAAATATAAAATATATAAGAATACGACATTGTATTTGCAACCACTTAATAGTTTAAATCTTGGATATATATAAAATTTATTTATACAAACATTAATGGCTACATATGTGCATACATGTTTCTGTAATCACCTAATAAATTTAATATACCGGCTCTGTTCACTCATTGAGCATTCTTTGGCAGACACATGTTGTTTCATTGGATGTACTTCTAGGAAACTAAACTCTACTGGCTATATATATATATATATATATATATATATATATATATATATATATATTCCTATATATTTTACATATATGTTCGACCGTTCCAGCTCCACACCATAATAAATATGCTATAATAGAACTTTTATCAAATTGAAAAGTATGTTGGGTGGCGGTGGTGGTGGGGAGAATCTTCTATATATATATAAAAGCGAAAATGTATGTATGTATGTTTGTGTGTCTGCTAACAACTTTTTACCGATGGAACAAAAATTCACAAACTTGGTCTCATATGAAAGCCCCACCCCTTCGGACGACAAATATTTAAACATTGTCTTAAAAGGACCATCAGAAGTACGACAACTGATCGATTTTCTGCAGGGGGGGCAAGAAGGTGACATTTTAATGTTAAACATTACATATTTTTAAATCGATTTATAACTGCCCCAAAAAATACGGGCGTCAACTCTTCTACATAAAGTGTACACGGGGCCGTTTATTTTGGGTCAACTTGTATTTAAAACCCACTGAGTCATGTCACGTGATCTTGACGTCAGCAAGCTGTAATGTCAGTCTTAATTTAAAAACATTTTTGTTATCGGTAAAAAGTTTGTAACCCTCACACAAGCTAAACTATGAACTTCTACGCTATGACAACGTTACCAAAGTTAGTAGCACGTTAAAAATAGTTAGATATGATAGTTAAACGAAAAATAACAAGCCAAAAATGTGAAGTAAAAAAATACGCTTATAAAAAACATTAACAATTGAAGTTTTTACAAAAAAAAAAACAGCCAGACGCCATTTTCTTTTTTAGTAGCACTCTTTAGAGTAAGGAAGACGAAGTGTGAGAGAGACACACACACATACACAAACGCAAACAGAGAGAGAGAAAGAGAGAGACAGATAGAGAGAGATGTCGAGACAGGAAACGAAATACGTAATTTAATAAACGCTACACGCTGAATCACAAAAAATGTGAAGTAAAACAAAAAAATAATACGCTTAAAAAATTATTAACGATCGATGTTTTCAGCATTACTTCATATTCTTTTTCTATCACTCTTTAGAGAGACAGACAGATAGAGAGGGAGAGGGAGAGGGAGATAGAGAGAGAGACACACACAACAACAACAGATAGAGAGAGATAGAGAGAGAGAGAGAGAACGATCGATATTTTTAGCATTACTTCATATTCTTTTTTTATCACTCTTTAGAGTAAGGAAGACGAAGAGAGACAGACAAATAGAGAGGGAGAGGGAGATATAGAGAAAGAGACACACACAGCAGAGAAAGAGGGGGGAGAGATGTCTAGACGGGACTGTGTTTTAAAATGTAAACTAATAAGAGTGATTGTATTTGTTTTTTGAGTAATGTTTGTTTCTACGAAAGATGAGACCGATGGAATTCTAAGAACATATACAGCACTTTGATCTTAGCCAAACGACCATGAAAACAGGTAATAAATGTTTTAGTTTCAAGAATTTATTTTTGTAAGACGAAAAGATATATATATATATATATATATATATATATATATATATATATATATAAACCGCAAATCGATCGGAAACTGCTTTATTAATAGCTTATCAAAACCTATAAAAATCCGTCGTTTCTTGAAAACGATTGGTTTTACAAGAAATATACATCCCTGGAGTTTATTTTGTTAAAACAGAATAATATAATATTTTACTTCTTGTAATAGAACTTTAAGTTTTTAACTAAAAAAAAAAAAAAACATTGGACTCATTTTCGTTTCATGTAAACAAAACATAAATCTTTTTAAAAGGTTTTTGAATTAATTAAATTAACTTATTTATGCCTAAAAAAATTACTATTGCTATAAGCATATGCAAAAATATTAGAACATAATTACATTGGCGCCTATATATAGTAATTTTATTCCAGAAATTGCCCTTTGGATAAAATTTCGCTAGGTTTCCACTACTAGATGCTACATACAATTGTATTGTGTCTAAACTTTTACCCACTATCTTAAGTTACAGTTGAACGACGTTACATCACATTTGTTTTTGTAATAAAATCCGATCTTACAACCTACGAGCGGCATCATCATTATTGCTCTCTAGAGGAAGTAGTTTGCTTTTTACCGCTCTGCAAGAAAAATCCCCTGATCTCCCACTAAGGACCGGGTAAACATACAATCATCAAAGTAGATTGACCTGACACCCTTATAAACTATATTAAACACTCATACAACCTCAACTAGCATTGCACTTAACTATTCGAAAATAATGATTTGTCCCTAATAATATTCCGTCTATGCTAATTGGTTGCGACCATGGAATTCTACTATTTTAGGCAGGATCGTGTAAAAATACAACTATCGAACTAAATTGGACTGACACCCTTATAAACTCTTTTAAACACTTATACAACTACAACTACAATTGCACTTCACTATTCGAAAATAATGATGTGTCCCTAATAATATTCCGTCTATTTTAATTGGTTGCGACCATGGCATTCTACTGTTAAAGATTGTAGACTAACCTACTAAAAACGAACATCGCAACTCTTAATTCATATGGCCGATCAATCGACACGTATTTTTTAAAAATATCATTTATATTTTACTATGGTCATGCTTCCTTTATTTTACTATCTGATTTTTATAATTACTTACAAGTTTCATATTCCATTACACATTATATGGGTTAATATTATTTACACAGTGTTTCATTTAAAAATACGTCGCAGCTTCCTTTATATCATATCACGTTTCAGCTTCATAATAAACCGATGCTAAAATGAACTCTTTAAATAATTCATACTTAACTATCCTCGCTTTTCCTTTATTTTTAGATTTACTTACAAGTTACACATGCAATTACGCATTATTTTAGTTAACATTATTTACACAAGCGACGTTTAAAAGTACATTACGGTTTTTGGTGGTGGCCAATCCCCAACGTCCTAATGTTAATAAAATGTTTGGAAATGACACCCCTAACCTGCTGATGTTAAGAACGTCGTATGCAATAGGCATGACCAACCTCGCCATTGTAAGAACGATTTTCAGAAAAGAAACCTCATTTTTAAGCGAGGGTACTCTCTAAATATTTGCCCCAAGGTCAACCTTGATATATGTTGTCAGCCTACCCAGGACCTGCCGGTTAACAGGTCCTGCTTGTATGTAAATAAATTCACATCATTCAATTATTTAGCACGATCTCGTAAATTTTAGGAACCATATGCTTACCGGCTGCTAACTTGGAGTGTATGTATGAGAGCCAATTGCGTCTAAATATTTATTTAAGCATTTTCCAGAATTTTAATATAACAATACGGGCCAATACATTTTTAAATAAGTGTTGATAATTATAATTAAAAGGGGCATTTATGGTTCACTATGTTAGTTTAAACTTTATAATTTTTCCTACATAATGATTGATCAATCAAGTTTTAATTTTTCCTAATAATAGTTAAAAGTAAAGAAAAACTGTTTTTTTCTATTTTTAATGAAACATACATTTTGTCGTTATATTTCTTAGTTTAAATATCATTTTAGTCAGTTATTAATTTCATAATGTCTTATTTTCCTTTATATAAAAATAAACGAGTAAAAATCCTAGACCATACTGTATTTTTCCTAATTCTTTATGGCATGAATCAAGTTGACAATGTTTTTCAAGAAAATTTCGTGGCCCTTAAAAAGGGTGTATTTGTAAATCCTATAGAGGAATCTACCTTGTTGGGATATCACAACCATCATCTACAGAAAATCATGTCTTAATAGTTATAGTTAATTTTCAAAAAGGGAGAAAAATTTTTAAAAATCGTAACGGTCTGCCGTATTTTGAAAAAAAAAAAATCCGTAATACGCCGATACAATAAATACTTATAATTTTCACACTCTTTTTGTATTTATTTTTTATTTTTGTTGTCTCGTAACTTGAAAGCATTCTTTATGGACTTAATTCATTTATAAACAATTAAAAGTATTCATATTTTAACGTGTTCATAAAAAATCATCATCACCTGAAAGATAAAAATTATTGATAACATATTCAATGAATCTACCACTTCAAAACGCAAAACGTAAAAAATCTAACGCATAAAAATTTTCGGATTTCAATCTTTTATATCGAAGGAACTCTGTGATTTTTCTTCTATACTCATTAACACCACTACCACCAAATGAGTGTGAGCTTAGCTGATCGCTTGGATTTAAGAAGTCAAAATGGGACAAATAAGGAAGGCAGGCATATAAAGTGCATTCCGTACTAATTAATCGGTGAAAGTTTTATATTAAATAGATAATTATCTACTTTTTGGTACATTTTAAAGATAGACTCAGTTTTGAAAATCGAAAACACTCCATAAATTGAACACGTAAATCAACCCATTCGCTGGAAAAATAGTGGGATCCTTCTACCGCACCAGAATATATCTCACTACTGATGCAATTCTCTATCTATATGAAAGACAAGTACGTCCAAGGATGGAATACTGCTGCTACATCTGAGCAGGAGCTTCTAGAAACAGCCTATCCTGCCTTGACAGAGTACAAACTAGACTACGTGGTTTAGTGGGGGATGCCCTTTTCTGTTCCCTGCAACGTCTCTCCTACGGAAGAGACGTTGCGAGCCTATCTTTGTTTTATCGTTATTTGCATGGCAGGTGCTCGTCTGGGCTCCAATGTCTGACCCCCCTCTCAAACCTTTCATGATAAACACCCGTCTAGCTGAAACCATTGTAAAAAATTTCCCCCACAATTTATCTGTGCCTAAATAAAAACGTAGATTCCATGCATAAAGCTTCTTTCTTAGAACTGCACGCCTGTGGAATTCTCTACCGCTTGCTTGTTTCACTCCTGACTTCATCATGGATGTCTTCAAGTCCATCAGGAACAAATTCCTGATGAACCGCCCCCTTAAGTAATAGCACTTTATCAAATCTACAATACTAATGAATAATGCAACACTATCCCCTTGATTACTGTACACAAAATAACCCCTATCCCCGATACTTGATTAGTGGTGACCTCCATGTAAACCAAAATTACTTTTGAGTCTGTAAATGATTAATTTAAGCCTTAGCAATTAAAATATAGACAGGTGCATTAAGTATAAAAGATGCTAATGCAGAAACTAACGTAATATTGCAAGTCTTAATCTTCTGATGATTACGTATGCTAAATATTCGTTAAAATTCTGATATTGAAACAACGATGAACATATTCAGTTGTAGATTATCAATTGATAATTTACTCAGCTTTATTGTTGCAATTATTTTAAATGATCGTTTTTTTAGTTTGATGCATTGAAACCAAATAATATATTATCAATAGGTTGAAAGACCATCTTGCGTGTCATATAAAATCTTGATTGTTTCTCAGTCTATTTTTATATCCTCAGCAGCGATGTGAAATTAGTATAAAATTTTACGCTATTAATACGCCTTCACGTTTATTTTTTTCCAAATACTGCTTACCTGTTTATTTGATTGGCAGAAAATGAATATTCCAATATTATTTACGAGGGGCATTCAAACATTAAGTCCTTATCTGTTTTATTCGCCCGAATAGATCAGAAGTCGTTTGGGAATGCGTTCATTACCTAAAAGTTTCACTTCCCTTTTGCAGTTATTGGCAGTGTAGGAGTCTAAAGTATTCGTCCTGTCATAGGCGTGAGTGTGAAGCAAAGATAACGTATGAAATAGACTGACGGTGACAATGCAGAAAAAAATAAATTCACAACAAAAAAGCTTCTTGTTTTCATAATACGTCTCCGATTTCGTAAATATTTCCCCCTTTTTTTTAGTTTAAGAAAAAAGAGATGTAGTTCAAGGATTAATTACTGTCTATTTCTATTACATTAGTTTCACTAAACTTGAATTTCCTACTCTGTTTATCCGCTGGGATGCAGATATCAACTATTTGACTTTCTTTTTAGTGTAAACTCATAAAATTGTTCCTCGGGCATACATTTCCTTCGTTTGTATTTTAACATCAACAGAGACTTACTTTCATCAGATGATTCATCTTTTATGAAGTTCTCGTTTACCAACTCTTTTCTGTTTCACTTTATGTATATTGTATGATTAATTTAAGCCTTAGCATATGTATATTGTATGATTGTTATGTATATTGTATGATTAATTTAAGCCTTAGCATATGTATATTGTTCTACCACCCGTTTAAATAACTGGGTTGTTAAGGAGAAGAGTTCTTTTTTAAACGAAACTGTTTTTATTTTTTTCACTTAGCATTTCCCGATATGATGAATTTAATTATAGTCAACCAAATGATATGCGTAGTAATTTTTCAGTATTTTAAAATAGTTCCTCATTTCCCTATGCATGATAATGCTTGGGTATCTGATCACAATTTGACTGAGCATTAAAGCATCTGCATAATATTCCTAGCATACATCGCAATGAGTGCTGAGATATACTGTATAGTAAAGTGCCAGTCACGAAGGATAGAGTTTAAAAATGTAAATTCCCAGATGAGCTTATTAAAAGAAAGGCAAGTAAAAAAATGATTCTTTTGATATATCAGTTTCAGCAGATACAAAAGCATCTGCATATATATATATATATATATATATATATATATATATATATATATATATATTCAATCAAGGGTTATGAATAATTATGTAACTATAAATGCATAGCTTTCAAATTATTGAGTTTAATTAATAGCAAAATATGTTTCTAGATACAACTTTTCCACATATTTCTTTTTACATAGGCATCACCACATTATCAAGGCCAAGAGGCCACTCAAGGATAAGGGTTAAAGAGTGTACAGTAGAAATTGGACAATATAGTAATGAAAATTTGGTAAATTTGATAACTTATATGGAACGGCTCATCAAGAACTTATTTACGTTAGACTTGAAGACAACCATATTGTAGTCAGCTGGAAAGCAGGAAAACGGAAGACAATTCCACAGGCGTGCAGTTCTAAGAAAGAAGCTTTGTTCATGGAATCTACGTTTAGCTTTAGGCACAGAAAAAGAGTGGGGGGAATTATTGATAGTGTTTACAGCTAGACGAGTGTTTCTTGTGAAAGTTTGGCGAGGGGGACCATAGATTGAAGCTCAGTCGAACACTTTCCATGAAAATAACGATACATCAGAGACAAACTCGCAACATCTCTTCTGTGAGATAGAGGTTGCAAGGAGGAGAAAAGGACATCTCCTACGAGGCTACGAAGTCTATTTTGAACTCTATCAAGGCAGGACAAGTCCTTTTTAGCAGCTCTTGCTCAGATGTGCCAACAGTATTCCATTCTTGGACGTACCTGGATCTTATATAGATAGAGAATAGAATCAGCAGTGAGATATTTACCGGATTGATAGAAAGATCCCACCATTTTTCCAGCGGCCTTGGCAACAGATTTGATGTAGTGTTCCATTTAAGATCAGGAGTAATGGTCAAGCCCAGAAGCTTGTCAAAACTTGAGGCCTCCTGAAGACGAGAGCCATTCATTTCAATTGATGCCAGATGTGGATTAGAATGTTGATGATGTAAAGAGAGAAGTTTGCTTTTAGATGCATTAAAAGTAACCAGCTACTCCTGTCCCCATAAAGAAACTCCATTAAACTAATAAGGTGTACAAAGTAAGACGGGTAAAGTAAGATATCAAACACTTTACTGCCCAAAACATAACTGCCAAAATCATAATTCAGCAAACTAAAAATAATGAGAGCAAAATTATCCGATTCTAGCTGGTGAATTGTAGGCATGCTAACTCATAAAGTTATCACATTCAGCAAAGATGCACTAATAAAATCTATAAGATTAACGTACAAATACAGAGATGCCAGTGAAGAAAACGTGGTTACATAATTAAATAAGTATAAATCATTTATCATTATATTTGCTGAATATAATGTAAAAAAAAAATGGAGAATTATTATCTTTTATAGCACAGTAAGTATCGCAAACAGCAAGTTGGCGACATGATTTATTTAAACATATCTTTCATAATAAAGACGAGGAAAGGCCCTATGATAGTTTTTTCTTGTATTGTATTTTTACTAACCGGATACTTTCAAATAATAATCACATTAATGATAAAATAAGAGATTTACTGTTTACAGTTTTGTTAATATTTCTGGAAATTCAACACGGGAATCATGGTTGCTGCCTAAATTCTGCAAATAAAACTGAAAAGTGATTAGCCTTCCAACGGTATAAACCCCCAACTAGAGAGGACAATCAATCGATATGATTGGAAAATAGACGATTTCATCGAATTCGAAGATAATAAAATATGGGAGCGTAAAACAATCGAGGATCCTCATTACACCGCTTTCTGGTCTATATATGTGTGTGTGTGAGGGGGCATGTGTCTCTGTCTCTGTCTGTCTGTGTGTATGTGTGTGTATGTGTGTTTATGTGTGGGTTTATATATTTATGTGTATATATGTATATATATATATATGTATATATAAATATGTGTATATACATATATATATACTATTTTAGCAAAACCAAATAAAAACTGATATAAACTGAGAACATCATATGTAATATTTCTTTATGGTTTACGATAGTTTCCTAAATATTTGGACAATTTTAAATATTATATCATTAAAATATCTCTAAATAGCTACTCATCGGACGGTGAAATACATATGTTATACGTATATAAATGCATTCGTTACCACTATTTTAAAGAAATAACCAGTTGCACACCTCTGGTCTAATTTTAATATTTTATTTATGTATTTTAAATTGCCTATGAATGAGTTCTTTAACTCATATTCGTATTTGTACTTTTATATTAAACCTCAACAGTTCCTACTTTCATATTCAATTACTCGTTCTACTTAAAAATTTTTTTTTTTCAAATTCATTTATTTTATTGATATATTCCCAAAACATTATTCTACTCCTTGACAATCTAGTTCCAATGAATGAGTTTAACTATTCTTTACTTAATTCGGCAGGGTGTCGTATAGATAGAATTTACATATAAGTATCTACTAGTTAATGTTTTACTTTATATGTTATTTTTTAAGAAGGAAATATAATAAAATGTTTATGTGAATAATATTATTCAAAATTTCTTTCCATCACTTTATTTGTCTGTCAGTAATGATTTTTTTTTAAATTTACCTTCTTACATCTTTTTATTTACTGCATATTATGTTTTTATTTTAATCCTTACTATCCAATAAACATTTGTAGTCCCGTTTTGTTGTGAGAGAGATAACTTTCATTGCCTATATTTTTCTATTTATCATTTATCGAAATTACACATATTCTTACTTTAATATTGTGACTTTAGTATTTATTCATCGCCTTTGCTTGATTGAAACTTATTGTTCTGACTTTGTCTTCTGTATATCAATGCAGGTTCAATTTCTTCTTTAGATTGCTGAAACTTATATACCCATGCATACCTCACAATTAATTTATGTTCGATTTTTTTAGTTTCTCAAGTATTATTGAAATTACTCGGAAATGTATTTATAACCAATAACGATTATTAACTGTAAACATATTTTACAGTTAATCTTATCTAGGTTATAATTATTTTAATTTTTATACGTAAATTTGATGACTTTTTCATTAATTTATTGTGCTATTCTAAAATCTTCGTATTCAATTTCACATCCCTTTACTCTATATTTCACTCTTAACATATTCATTAATTTTTTTATAATTATTAAATGTCATTTTAATCAATTTAATAAGAATTTGTTTTTATTTCGTAAAACATCTAACTACTTGTTTAAGATTTCCTCCTTAGAATTCACTAGATGATATTACAACATTTAACATGGATTACATTGTTTTATTTATTCGGTTTATATTTTCTAGCTATATCAACCATGATAATTCAAATTCTATGTTATTTCTACATAGTTCTCTATGCAAACCACCTAATGCAGTCGTGTTCCTCTTCGTTTTATAATAATTATTTCTGTTCAATCATTATTTCGATCATTATATCCATATCGATGTTTTTCTTCTTTAGTATTATGTTAAGTGATGCAACAGGGGTTCGGTATTTGTCAAGAAAAAACATACAGCCCCCCTATGCATATTCTTAATACTTATAAGTGTATGTTATAACGATCTACATTTTTATAAGTTTTGTCTTGTTCACTTAAAATGAGATTATTATAGGTATATTCTCATTAACGTACCTGTTATTATGTAAAGATTATCATTTAATGTTTGAATACCTGATGTATACTTTTTATTTAAGGATTTAAGTAAGTTTATCTTTTTAAACTTTTAAACCGTTCACACTTGTTCAACATATCAAATTCAGAGTTTTCTAATAACTGTATATGTGGTGGGCATATCCGCGTTTAAATTGTGTACATTTATTTTTCGTGTTCAATCTGTATTTTTCCTCAGTGTATTGACAGTATTCTTCGTCTCTTTATTCCAAGTGTGTAATTGCAAACCCTTAATCTTATTACTACGATTAATTCCTTCCCTGCTTGGATCATATTTATTATGTATACCTTATGTTTGTGTACTAGTATATTTTAGGTGAGTATGTGATTTTCTCCTTTGAAACATTAAATTCATTAATATATACTTCAACTCACATTACAGAGCAGTTTTACCTCAAAATATTTAAGAAGATTAAACTTTATTATATTAAATTTTAATATAGTACAATTCCGGTAATGTTCATATACTAATAACATCCAAGTTTTATTTGGCTCAATTAATTGCGATTAACGATGATCAGTTTTCCTAATCGATCATACCAATAATATTGTCGACACAATTAAGACAACCGTATATAAAATGAATACATTCTATGCTGTACATACTTATGCGTTACAATTATGTCCTAACGATCTGGATGATTTCAAATATTATATCATATAAATATTCCTAAATAGCTACTGTCAAGACGGTGAAATCCATATGTTATACATATATGAATACATACATAAACTTTAATTTAAGGGATTAAGACGGTGGGCTGACTTCTATCCCAATTAAAAAAAATTGTCGTTTTTCGACTGACTGCGAATTTAATATCTTATTCCCCCTAGTAATTTTTTAAATGAAACTTCAGCAATTCGTTATTTTCATATTCGTTCTTAAAAATATTCTATAATTATTTTCTCAAATTTAGTTATTTTATTGATTTATACAAAACCTACACTTTGAAACTCTGTTTTTTATTCATATGTTTAACTATTTCTTTATCAATCCGCCATAGTGTCGTATAAATAATATTTGCATGTTAGCATGTATTAGTAAATGTTTCTTCTTTCATACTTTATTTTCTAAGGCATAAATTATAATTAAATAATATATGTAAGTTTTATTAATAACATTTCTTTCATATCTTGTTGTGTGTATAAATTATTTAAGTTTTTTTTATTATTCTTATAAAATCTTGCAATTATCAGAGTATCATATGTTGTTTTTGATCCTGACTATCCAACAACCATTCGTAATCCCAATATTTTGTAAGACATATAATTTTCTTAAAGCATTTTTTGTAATTATTCATTGAAATTACAATTGTTCATACTTTAATATTTTGACTTTAGAAATTATTATTCGCCTTTGTTTAAATTTAAAATTATAGTTCTTACATTATCTGTTTTATATCAATTTAGGTTCAATTTCTCCTTTAGATTGCTTCAACTGATATCTTGAGCGTCATTCTGTTAGGGTAGTTAGGGGTGTACTTAGTAGCGTGTTGGCAGGGGTGTACAAAGGGGAGGATTTCGAGTTTCTTTTCTTGGGAGCGGCACCTAAAGATGTCAGTTGTTTTCTCTAATGGAAAGTGGGGCATTTACTGGGGCCGGAACTTTGGGGGGCGTTTTTATTTTGTGGTGGAGTCTGGTTTGTCAGGGAAAAAGGACTCGGAGAAGTAGATTGATTTTTTGGAGTCACGTTTTTCATCTAGATTTTCTTTGAGCTTTAATAGCTCCTTGAACTTGTTCCCTCCAGACTCTTTGCTCGTACGGATTTCCATTTTCTTCTTTTGTATGCGACTACGCTTAGGATTTGGGTAGAGATCTCTTTAGAGGGGCGAGCTTCCACTCATTTGTTTTTGTTTCAGAGAGGCTGCTTCAGTGTTGCAGATCGCTTCAAACTCGTCGAGAGTTACATTAGGTTGCGTGTCACTGTTGGTCGTGTTAGAGTTGTTCTCTGCAGATGACTTCCATATTGCGACCTTAGCTTCTGGCTCTAAATGCCCCAATACCTGAGTTTTGTGGTTATTTTGGGGTGTTGGCTGCTTCTTGGGACATGTATATATTAGCTGCCCAACTTCTCCGCATATCCAATATGACAGACGCCTACCTGCTACTACAATAGGTAAATTCTCAGTCTCGGCTTCTAGATAATACGGCATATTTAAGAATGTTTCCTTATTGAGTAGAAGGTCTCTTCCCTGCAACCTCTATTTCACAGAAGAGATGCTGCGAGTGTGCTTCTGATATATCGTTATTTTAATGGAAAGTGTTCGACCTAGCTTCAGTCTGTGGTCCCCCCTCGCCAAACTTTCACAAGAGACACTCGTCTAGCTGAAAACACTATCAATAATTCCCCCACTCTTTATTTGTGCCTAAACCTAAACGTAGATTCCATGAACAAAGCTTCTTTCTTAGAACTGCACGCCTGTGGAATTGTCTTCCGTTTTCTTGCTTTCCGGCTGACTACACTATGGTTGTCTTCAAGTCTAATGTAAACAAGTTCTTGATGAGCCGTTCCATATAAGTTAACAAATTTACCGAATTTCCATTACTAATGATTACTATATTGTCCAATTTCTACTGTACACTCTTTAATCATCATCCTCGAGTTGCACTCTTGGCCTAGATAATGTGGTGATGTCTGTGTAAAAATAGCTTAAGCAGTCCTATCTCTGGAGGCACGTTATAGCGAAGAGATTGACTACTAATATTAGAGTCCTTATCTCTGGAAACACAACCGCAGCCGACTTCTCAAAATTGATTCTCCAAATTGATAATGATCATTTTCCAATCACTACTCTACCTGACACAATTAATATTCCGACTTAGCTTGGAAAATGAGATTGTAATCAGAAGCAAATAAAAAAAAAATGAAGTTCATCCGGATCTGCAAAACAAAGAAAAATCCCCGTAGCGGTCTGCTACGTGAGCTATTATTCCGACGTTAAACAGCATTGTTTTGTTTTGTAAACGTAGGAACTGTTTTTGTTAATATCTGGTGAAATTTCCAATCATAATCTTTTTCTTCCTCGTTTCTCTTGATTCTTTAATATTTTACTATTCTAAATATAATAATCACATAGTACCCACTACTTTCTTACTTGGAAATCAGTATTTTATTATATTATAATGTAAACTCACCCTCTACCAATTTTTTTATGTAAGTATAAAAAATCGTCATTAGATGGCACTAACGTCATTTACGGCGACACGCGTAAGCATTTTCTCAAATATATAGAAAATACATTGAACATGATAAAAATTACATAGAAATAACATTGTTGACCCCAATTGCAAAATAACGTTGAATTCACTTAGACGAAATTAATTGTTTTTGCTAATTTTTCAATATTTTTTCCGCGAGTCTGTTCTGTCTAATAATACCAACTTTTTCATTGTTTGATACATTTACCGAAAGTTTTTAGCAGACATACAAACACACACACATAGGTGAGATTTATATAAGTCTCTTAAAGGGCTTGACATAATTTTCATTATAATATTTTTATAAATTAATATATATATACAAATTATAATTAATCTTTATATATATATATATATATATATATATATACACACAAATTTACCTGTCATTTTTTTTAATATGAAATCAGCCAATCTTTATAAATAAGATTTTAGCTTGCAAGGAGAGTAGATAATACACTGTGGATGTGTTATTGACAGCTCCAGTAACTCTCGTTTCTCCTTATTTGTCCCTAGGTCCCCATTTCTAATGAGTGATTTTTTTCTGACAAAAGCTAAAGAAAAGCTGCTTTCCAGATCGGTAGTACTTCGTGAACAGTAGACTGAGATGTTGGAATTTATTTTGTTTCTATATCTATCCTCGCGCCCATGTCACTTGTAAGAGTGGTGAAGGTAAATGTTTCATCTGGGCTGACGTTATCCACCTGATAATCAGGGACCCGAACTTAGGGTTAACCACTAAGGAGGCTGCCCTATCAGCAGGTGCAAAGTACTGGTGATCCTATATTGTAATATAGTGAATGGATATTGGACAATGCAGTAGATTCTGGTGGGGCCTCTCGATGCCATACTTGTGGGTAATTGTTATGGCTTTACCTTATCATGTGCTACAAAAACGTCCTGTCGTTTTCACTCTTACTTTTCCTCTGTGTCCTGCTCTAACCAAATCTGTCGACCTGTTCCACATATCTCAAAACCTTAACAGGAAATATCTTTAAAAAAACACAAATTAACCTAGAACTTCATCCTACAACGTAGACCCCTACTACTATATCTCATCTAACATCAGGGGTCTACGTTCCAAATTCCAGAGGTTGAAACCCAATTACAGGAGACAAAACCGGGCATATTCGTTCTCAGCGAAACTGGCAGAGGGCCGACTACTTCCTTAGATGAGTTCATAATTAAAGGATACTCTTATTTAACATCTAAATCTGACCCCCAAAGTTGCCATGGGCATGGAATATGGGCCTACTTTAAAGATGGATTTCCATATGGTAAGGATATCTCTAGAGAAGACCCTAATTTACCTTATATGTACTTTCGGGTTGCACTTGCTTACACCACCGAATTTATATTTGTCCCTATATCGCCCACACAATAGCGGAGTTACTATCCTTAAGAGTATATCTGGGAAAATTGACCAAATCCTGTCTGCTCATCCTTCGGCTAACTTTAAAATTTGCGGTAACTTCAATGTTCATAATGTGGAATGGCAGACCCATTCAAAAAAGACAGATGATGAGGGGAGGGTCTGTTATGATTTTGCCATTACCTATGACCTCACTCAGATTGTTCACGAACAAACGCGTGTGCCCGATATTACCGGTCATTATGCAAGCCTTCTAGACCTTTTTCTTATAACTTCCCCTGAGCTATGTTCATGTTCCGTTCTATCTACTCTGGGATCCTCCGACCACTCCGTTGTATCAGTTAAGATAAAAATGAAATGCAATGTCTTCAGACATATCTCCTCACCGTACTGTATATCGATACGCTATGGATGACTGGGATAGCTTCCTATATTCATACCTGATCTACCTCCGCATTCCATGATTAAAAAGGATGTGTCCTCTACTGTATCATACCTGACCGAATGGTTAATTGTAAGCATAGACCGATTCATACCATCTAAAAAAAAGTCCAACAAAAACCTAAGAGCCAGTCATGGTTCTCCCCAGAATGTGCTGCTCCCATCGCGCACAGAAATCACTTTTTCCATAGCTAGCAACGTAATAGATGTACTGAGACTGAAGCTGCTTTCGAGATAGCCAGCAACTCTGTAAAAGCATAATAAAAATGCAAGAGCGCTATATGATCAGTCCGTTAGATCCAAAGAAGCCGAGCAGCGACTTGGTTCCCACCAGTTTTGGCAAATAGCAAAGAGAATCCTGAACAGAAGCGTGCGTTCTATCTCAACCATCATCAATAGACCTGAGATCAGCTCGTCAGAATCAGACAAGGCCAAACTATTTGCCAAGAACTTTGCAGCTAATTCTACCCTATGCGACGAAGGCCATCAATTTCCTGTATTTCCTCCTATAACCGACAACACACTATGCAACACACAAATATCTGTGCGTGAGGTCGCCAAGCTAATCAATAACCTTGATTCCAGTAAAGCAACTGGCCCAAGTATAATGTTGAAAAAGCATCGACCGGAACTTGCCCCCATACCTACAAAACTGTTTAAGTGTTGATTTAAGGATAAGGGCTTTCCAACACCCTGGAAAACTTCGTCAGTAATCCCTGTATTGAAGAATTCAGGTGACAACACGTCTCCTTCTTAGTACAGACCAATAAGTATCCTGTGTGTCATGAGTAAGTTGTTAGAATCCATATTAAATAAAGAAGTAGTCAATAACCTCAGCACAAATAACCTCCTAAGTGACATGCAATATTGTTTCCGTTCTGCTTGACCTATAGCAGGTGCTAAGTGTTATATCTCATAAGATTAGTGAATCCCTTTACAAAGGCTTCCTTTCCAGGGTAGTTGCTCTTGACATATCAAAGGCCTTCGATTATGTATGACATAAGGGCCTACTTAACAATATTTCCAGCTACGGTACGACTGGGAATGTTTTGTCAATTATTAAGTCATTTCTCTCAGATAAACTCAAAAGAGTAGTGGTAGATGGGCAGAATCAGAAGACCCCAGTATTAATGCTGGAGTCCCTCAGGGGTCCATCCTTGGCTCAACTCTCTTATTTACATCAAGGATCTCCCAAAACGCATACTTAAATCATTCGTTGACATCTATGCTGATGACACGACCATCTATGGCAACACATCAAAGGCCGTAAATGACAAAGTTCTCTCTGATTCTCTCTCCTGTGATCTTGAGCACGTGGTACAGTGGGAGAAGAGGTGGCTGTTTACTTGTAAGGCATTTAAAACCAAGCTCCTATCTTTACATCATCAACGCTCTGATTCCCATCTAGTATCAATTGAAATGGATTGCTCCCGTCTTGGGGAGGCTTCCTGTTTTGACAAGCTTCTGGGTTTGACCTTTACTCCTAACCTGAAATAAAACACGTACATCAAGTCTGTTGCCCAGGTCGCTGGGAATATGGTAGGATCCGTCTACCGTTCCAGAAGATATATCACTACTGATGCAATTTTCTATCTGTATAAAACCTAGTACGTCGAATGATGGAGTACTGCTGCCACGTATGGGCAACAGCTGCTAAAAATACTCTCTCCTGCCTTGCCAGAGTACAAAATAGACTTCGTGGCTTAGTGGGGGATGCCCCTTTCTCTTCCCTGCAACCTCTCTCTAACAGAAGAGACGTTGCGAGCCTATCTTTGTTTTATCGTTATTTCCATGGCAGGTGCTCGTCCGCGCTCCAATCTCTGGCCCCTCACCTATCTTTCACGAAAAGCACCCGTCTAGCTGAAACCACTGTCAGTAAATTTCCCCACTCTTTATCTGTGCCTAAATCTAGCCGTATATTCCATTAATTCTCTCCCGTTTGCCTGTTTACCACCTGACTACAACATGGATGTCTTCAAGTCCAACACAAACAAATTCCTGATTAATCTCACCTTTAAGTAAGACGCTTTATTAAATCTCCAACACTAGCTATTACTACAATACTTTCCCATTGATTATTGTAAAGGCAATAAAACTTATCCCCGAGTGGCTTCCGAGCCTTAATAAGTGGTGATCTGCATGTGAAAAAAATTGAATCGCTTGAACAACTGGATAATGAGAGAATTTCCAGGGGAGTTAAACGAATATAAGTTAGTTGATTCAGCTACTTATGAAGACGACGCTATTTACTACACTGTTGAGTTTTTATACTCTTTGGAATTATCTGGAATGCCTCCTCACATATTTTATCTTACAATTGGATCCCAAATAATGATTCTCCTATCATTGGAACCGTCAAAACAACTAAGGAAATCAGATGTGTTCTTACAGACTGCACACGAATGCGATTGAGGCCACCATTTCTTGTCATCCCTACAAAGAAAAAGCAGTCTACTGCCAAGGATCTGCTTAGTCCTTCCTGACTCGGACTTTCATTTAAATTCTGGAGTCCAGTTTCCTGTGAAGGTGTGTTATACAATGAGCATAAATCAAAATCAAGGTCAGGCATTAAAAACAATCGAGGTAAATATACATGTGAATGTTACAATCATGGCATCTTCTACGTCTATATCAGCCGGACAGGAAGTTCAGAAAATATCTACATGATGGCTCAAATCAAAGCAACAGAAACGTGGTCTATCATGAAGCTCTTTAATGGAAAGCTGTAGAATGCGATAAAATGAAAAACGATATGACCTTGATTGTGCTGAGTTTTAAGTATTGAATCTGGTAGATAAAATTTACGCAATAAGTTCAAATTTAATTCCATGAAAAAATTACTATATGTTATCATTAAGTAACAGTCATCTTTGATAAAGTATGTTCGTGATACTAAACAAATTGTAACCATATTGATTTTTTTTTGTAATTGTTACAATTTTTATGTGTAGCAATATCAATGTCAACTTTGATATCATCCACTTGCTTTAAAGTTGATGGTCGGATTTCAGCAACTTACACATGCAGTTAAAGACTTTTGAACACCTTAAGCAATAGTTGCTCTTACAATATCCACTAACTTGAAGGGTGCTCACTAGAAGATACCCGAGTGTAGACTAAAGCCCGCGCGACTCGCGGGTATCTTTGCTTGTATACTATAATACAGTGTATTTTGTAATCCGCATCTACATTTCCATAAGAACATTTCCAAACAATTATTTGGCGCCGGGTTTTGAATAAAGTAAGAGTCTATATTTTCATTCCATCGTAGAATAGCTGTATGAAATTTTCAATAAAACTTAACTAATTATTAAGACAGTATTACGTGTGATATATCATCACTGCAAAACTTCCTAAATATTAATCAGTATAAAATATCGTAATGAAATATTTCTCTTTATGTTTCTGTTTAGTTTAAATGTTACTAAATATAATATTATCACTATAATAAGATAGTAATAATATATTTGCATATTTATTTGCCAGTTAAAAAGAACAATTCTAGATTACGTGATGCTTTACTTATTCAACAAAATGCGTGTTTTTCTCAATCTTGGAAACTTACATTTTTATTTTATTTGCCTCCTTTGCACCTATTCCCCCCAGCTTAAAAATCAAATTGCCATT
This sequence comes from Euprymna scolopes, assembly GCF_053919585.1. Classification (NCBI taxonomy): domain Eukaryota; kingdom Metazoa; phylum Mollusca; class Cephalopoda; order Sepiida; family Sepiolidae; genus Euprymna; species Euprymna scolopes. The sequence continues at coordinate 53,073,154 of NC_136499.1, read as the reverse complement.
TATACTAAAGGTCAAACTTTATTGTATTGCCGTTTACCGTTTGTAGATGGAACATTGACAGAGTAAGTAGCTAGGGATTGTTTCTCACACAGACATACGGACACACAATTCACTAAAATGTATAAATATATATGCGAATGAAAAAAGAATACCTAAAATAAATGATAACCAATGTTTCGTCAGTTTCAGAGGAGAGGAAAGGGATGCTAGGTAAAACTGCTGAGAAAACAAGTTACAGAACACAAGCGAGTGAGGAAGGAAATATCTTTAAGGTTCATTTCTACATTAGAAAATATTTTGTAAATGTGCGCGTAGGGAGCTTTGATTATTCGATGTATATATACATTACAACTTTACTTATATATATATATATATATATATATATATATATATATATATATATATATATATACTAGCATTTCAGCCCGGTGTTGCCCGGGTGTTTGGATGTGTATGTTGAGCAAAAAGAAAAAGGGGTAGTAGGAAGGCAGGCCCGAACCCGTACCGCAAAGGAGGGAAGGAAAGGGGTAAAACTTTACGTTTATGCTGTTACGACCACCGCCAAACAGGAAGCGACATTTTTTTTTAAATTAAGGCTAGACAATCTAAAGGAGAGGATAACTTTCAAAAATATCGGCGGAAAAGTGACCTTTGTAGAAAAGTACCTAGTTTAAGGGGAAGATATTAATGTTTTTTTGCCAATTTTTCGATAATTGTCGTATGAAAGACCGAATTGATCCTGGTAAATTCCGTCACCTCTATTGAAAGTTTAAGATAGACATGCAAACAGACATACATACATAAATATATTGGTGACTAAAAAATTTCGACCCAACCTGATGAAAAAGCTTACCCTATCTCTGAATACCCTTTATGTCAAATTTCAAATATTTAGACCAAAAATTTTCTGAGTAATTTGGAAGAGACAGCAGAGGTCATTTTTTAAAATTTTACCGCTATTATGACTCCTTAAAATGATTTTTTTTAGGCTCACACCAAGTTATTAATTTAGATCCATGTCCAAGGGACCTATATCTAACATTTCAATTGTCGAATGAGTTAGGTAGAGTTCTCAAAGGTAAAATCGTTGAACTTTTACCCTTATCGCGAAATTTCTGGCCAAACACCGATCACATCGATTTCCCAAATCTCAGTACACTGTATATCAAATGTCGAGTCGGTACTCTAAAAATTGACAGAGTTATTGCGTAGGGAAATGTACACAGACACACACACATACACACACAGACACATACAGACACACACAGAGAGACACGTTCACTTTTATATATATATATATATATATATATATATATATATATATATATATATATAGATAGATAGATAGATAGATAAATAGAAAAACAAAATATATACGTGTAGATAAATATATATGGAAACAGTTTTGTGTTTACTGCACACTTTATACGCTAATAATGTGCAAGTATAAATCATGAAGAATATCTGCATGAATATAATTACACGTAATAGTTGACTAAAGATGATCATTTCATAAGAAAACCGAAAAAAACTAATAAGGAATTAATTAAAATGAATGTTTAAAAGAATATGCAAATTAGTTAGATCTTTTGCTAGTGAATGCAATTCCACAATCAAGAGATAAGAAAATTGTATTTTTTTTAATAGATAGTGAAGAGAATTTCTAATATGATACACACAAAAGAAAAACGAATTTCTAGGATATATATATATATATATATATATATATATATATATATATATATATTAGAAACTAAGGACCTACCTTCATGTTTTTCTCTTGGATTATTATATTTCCTATATTAGAGGCTAAATTTTAGACTTCTTTTGTCTTCGTGATGGTGCTAGAATTTAATATGAGTGCTGATTCTACAAGTATTCGTTTACCTCTATCTGGAACTAATTAGACAGTTTTTGCATTTTCAAAGCTAAACCAGTAATCATGTTCAGCACAGTGGGAGAAAAATGCGTTTCAGTGATTGTCGTTTTTATATCTCTTTTATGTTAACTGAGTCTAATTTCTAATTTACGATGTGTTTCTCATGTATATGTTTGGTGGCAGTTATTATAAGGGATAGAGTATATGCCCGCGTTGGAATCGGAGGTTCATGGGCAGTGCCTAGTAATTTGTAATTCTTAGTTTATGATTAATGTTCTTTGTATCGTGTGTAGACCAAGTCTCTTTAAGGTGCTGCAAATTGTTGTATTATAAGTATGGATTGGTATCAGGGGAAATGTAAGAAGTAGGGATGCGTCTCCTTTGTCATATTTTAGTTTGCTTATGTTAAAATATGTTTCTGTGGCTTTTATTACAACTGAAATAAACTTACATTCAATTCATTAATTCTATTTACGGACATGGGAAACTCCGTGAGTGGGGTACTATCCAGCTCATTTTTAGATATTTTAGAAACCAGCTCCTTTAAATGTAGATTATCCTCAAACACTATATACTTGAGATATATTGACTAACTCCTTATTTCCTCCACCGTAAATACACAACAAAAAATACATTCAGTTGAACCCTCTACAAAATTCAAACACGAATTCGAACAAGATAGCGCCCTACCCTTTCTAGATGTACTTAATATAAAAAACGATCTAATGGTCGGGATACACCGGAAAACTACTTATTAGAACGATTACTTACACTACAATTCGACCCATATTGATAGAATAGAAATTACCATTATAATCGGCTTTTGCTGAAATGGCTTCAGAATCTTCAGTCCCCAATACCTTGATGATAAAATCCTGCATATCAAAAACGCACTAAACACATTATAATATCCGACGTATTCCATTCTTAATGTGAAGAAAAAAAGCCACAAAAACATATTTTAGCATGAACAAACTAAAACATGAAACAGCAGACACATCCCTACTTAATAGATATCCATTGATACCAAAAGTGAAAAATTATATAATTTGCAACACACATAACAGACTTGGCATACAGACGATACAAACAAATTCATTAACAATAAAGCAAACATTAAACACCACTAAGAACTCCTTCGAAACCAGCACATCAAACACAAACATATACTCTATCACTTGAAATAACTGCCACCAAATACATATAGTAGAAACACAACGTAAGTTAGAAATAAGATTCAGTTAACATAGAAATAAACAACTGCAACCTCTGGATCGACCTTTTCTTTCACTGTGCTGGACATAGTCACTAGTTCAGCTTTGCAGATGCGAAAACTATCAAATCCGTTCCACATAGAGCTAAACAAACACTTCTAGAATTATTCCTTATTTCAATACTAGAAACATATTCTTAACCGACTATAAAAAATAAGATATTAACTAAACAAATGAATATATATATAAATAAACACGATATAACTATTCAGTAAATAGGCATATATATATATATATATATATATATATATATATATATATATATAGTTTTTTTTTTAAATAGTTATCTACGGGCATGCATGTTTCGGGGGCATACCTCTCTTTAGCGTAGCTTGACTATTATTACGAATCGAACCACGGCCCTTGTGCATTTCAGTCCAGCGTCTTAATTCATTAGGCTATGATGCCAACGACATTTTATTTGAACGTAAACAAATAATATTTTATAAAACATGGGCGACTTTCTAAAAAAAAAAACAATAAAACACCCGATCTCCAAGGTGGAAACTGTAACCTTAATATCGTTTAAAAATCAACAAATTCTACGTTAATATATAAAACGATAAAAACTAAACAGCAAGCGGTCTTTGGCATCATAGCGTAAAGGATTAAGACGCTGCACAGTAATACATAAGGTTCGGGGTTCGAGTTTTAATAACAATCAAGCTACGCTGAAGAGGAGTAGGACCCCTAAACATGCATATCCGTAGATTACTTTTTTTTTTAAATAATAATGAATAAATAATAAAATATTCTTTCTTTCGTCCAAATAAAAAATAGGCGACTTTTAAAAAAAAAAAACACTCGATCTCCAATGTAGAGATGCTAAGCACACACACACACACACACACACACACATTATATATATATACATATATATATATATATATATATATATATACATGTATATATATGCGTGTGTGTGTATAAGTGACGTTTAAATTTATATATGCATAGAATAATAATATAACCCCCCCCCTACACTAATAATTATAATTTTTTCCAGTTCAGGAAGGAACCTAAAGTTATTTTCCTCGTCAATCGCATATGTTTTATAAGCTGTTTTCGCAGCATATTTAACTAAATTTAGAGTATGTCCTCTGAAATAACTCCGGAAACGTAATTACCATTTATTTATTTATGTTTTCTTTTTTATTCGAATAACGTCAACCGTCTATGTATATGCGTTTGTACATATATATATATATATATATATATATATATATATATATATATATATATATATATTTATATATATATATATATATAGATAGATAGATAGATAGATGGATAGATAAATATATACACATACACACACACGAACACACACACACACACTCATATATATATATATATATATATATATATATAATTTTATTATTATATTTATGTCCATGAAGTTATCTGTATCTATATTCAGTATTTACTTGGAAAGTCCTCGATACGTTAATGAAGCTATATATCACGCTTTGAAAATATATGACAATTAAGGTTGGTTGGTTGTTTCTGTTTTACGGCATATCACCCTTTTTCGGGTTATTTAATGCCGAATCTAGTTATTTTGAGGAACGATTTTTAATGGAGTTTTTGTTTTTAAGTCGGATTCTATTTAACCCATAGTTGGGACCCTAACAGATACTATCACTCCAGGTCAGAGTGGACCTGGGATCAATGGCAATTAAAGGGTGGCTCCACACTCCCCAAGACCCGCAAGGTGGGGCCTCACCATCGGATTTAGTTTAAGGTCATAGACAATTAAGGTGCACAGAATTTTTCGTGTTTCATCCTCCTGGTGATTCCTCACGCTTTATATATATATATATATATATATATATATATATATATATATATATAGATAGATAGATAGTCATATATGCGTGTGTGTGTGTGTGTGTGTATGTAGAGGGAGGTCTATCTCTCTTGCACTCTTTCTCTCTCTCTCTGTATATATATATATATATATATATATATATTATCTATATCTGTATATAATTTTTTTATGACCATACTTTTATTAAACATGTCAATAATACTGGGCGCAATGCTATTAATATCATTAAGTGTTGGCGTATCTTTTTTTACTGTAACATAAAGAACGGAAACTAAACTACACTTTAAATGTATTTTACCTTTTACTTTTATTATATATTTCAAACCCAAATAAGGCAACAAGGTGTAAATAATAGATGCGGGTAGAGAAATATATTTTAAAAATTTATGATGACGCTATTCGGTCGACGCCATTCAAAATAAACGTCGCTAACAAGTGGCAACATCGTTTAAAATGTCGAGAAGAGATCATAATTTGTACTAGATGGTAAACAAAAATGTAAAAAGTAGTATAAAAAGCATAAAAAACCAATAATCTCAACAAACACACATAAGCTCTAAATCATGGTGGTGTTCGCAGAAACGGCTTACCTAAATTTACGGATACTGTCTCGAGAAATTTTAAGTGGGTATCTCCAGCGTGCTCTGGGTGTGATAAAGAAAATGTTATCGGTGTAACAAACTACAATATTGCTTCCTCAGACTTCATCAATGGATGGCTTTTAAAAGTAAATTACGATCGAATTTGTTCCGTTGGTTTTCAACATCCCAAGATATACGCATTAACTCAGGGCTATTAATAAAATATTCTCATGAGAACTTTTCTTTCAATAGTTGTTTTCGCCCAAGTAGTTAGCCGTTAACTTACACTTGGTTTCGGAATACAGTTCGAATTTTGCATTCCTGATTATTTTCGTTTTGCAGAATGTATTTGTGATGTTATAGCCTCATCGATACTTGTTAGTTATGTTATTAGGACAAATGGTGTATTCACCAATGCTTTTTTTTAATTTATCGGTATTTGTACCGATAGTGTCTACCGCAGTTACATAGTTTTCATTTCCAAACAATATATTTCCTGAACATACAGGGTGAGTTGAATTCAGTTTCGAAGTGAAGACGTAATATACAGTTTTTGGAAATAAGTTATTTTATGTCTAACGATGAGCCATTCTTTTATTGGCTTTCAAGAGCAAATGCTTTTAAGTCAATTTCGTAAACCTATGTACTATTTCTGCTAAGAGAATGTCATTTTTGCCATACATTCATCCAGTACAAAACCTCGTGGATTCTTACCACAATAAAACTTAACCCTGCATTGACTTATAATTTAAGAGGTGAGATTAATGGCCTATTACTGATCTTAGATGTTCTCGTCGAAAGAACTGGCATAAGCTTTCTCACCATCGTATATATAAATCTTATATTGGCAGGTCAATATATTCGCTGGGACTCTTTCTCCCATAACACCAGAAACATAAATTTGAGTAAAACATTACTACACAGGGTTTTGCTGATTAGATCTAGTACTAAACTGCATACTAAACTCCAAAAATAACTAAGATGTTTTGGGCGATAAGTTATCCTTTACACAATTGAATTGATAAATGTCTAAGGGAATGAAATCATGGCTTTTAAGGGTGAAACATTGCATGCCGTAAAGAATATCCGATATATGCTTAACTTCCGTGTGGGAGAGAGATTGCAGGGAAGAGAAAAGGACACCCCCACTAAGCCACGAAGTCTATTTTGTACTCTGTCAAGGTAGGATAGAATGTTTTTAGCAGCTGATGTGGCAACAGTACTCAATCCTTGGACGTACGTGGCTTTTATATAAGTAGAGAATTGCATCAGCAGTGATATATCTTCTGGGGAGGTAGAAGGATCGTACAATTTTTCCAGCGACCTTGGCAATAGATTTGATGTACGTGTTCCATTTCAGGTCAGGAGTAAAGGTCAAGCCCAGAATCTTATCAAAGCATGAAGCTTCCCTTAGTCGAGAGCCATCCATTTCAATTAATGCCAGATGGGATCAGAACGTTGATGATGTAAAGATAGGAGCTTTTTTTTTAGATGCATTAAAAGTAACCAGCCACCTCTTTCCCCACTGTACCACGCGCTCGAGATCAGTGGAGAGAGAATCAGAGAACTTTGTCATTTGCATCCTTTGTTTTGTTGTCATAGATGGCTGTGTTATCAGCAGAGAGTTCAATGATTGATTTAAGTATGTGTTTTGGGAGATCATTGATATAGATCAGGAAACGAGTTGCTAGAGTATAAGTACTTTTAACCCAGAAGGAGGGTCAAAATCAGAATTTTTACATGTGAACTGATTAGGAGTTTTAGATGATTGTCTTTTATTTAAGATAATTTTTATTATACTTGTTTCCTTGTGGCAATTGGTACGTATACTTCATACTTTAAATTTATTATGAACTGCGAGCAGGTCAATGCATATTATTCTGGCTAAAAATTCACGCCGTTGGTAAACTGTAGTGCCACGTATTAATCGATGCGGATAGAGTCCTCTTCATGATACTCAGTGAAAATATAACCTCCATGTGTTAATATTAATTGTTTCTGCAGTGAGAAAAAAGACGGATATCCGAATAGCAATACATGTATAAAAATATATTTTGAAACTGACTGAAAATAAAACGAAAACGAAAACAGAACACTACGCAATAAACTAAATTAATCTTAAACAACACTTTTTTAATAAATATATTATTTAAATATTTTTATTTATTTATTTCACATTCGAATTCCACCAATTGTGACTTGTCAAACTCGAGGATATTTATTTCAAACTCGGAAATAGTTAGAAGCATTAACGGCAGTTACATTTTATCAATTTGGGAAGTTTGCTTTTGTTACTAAGGCGGGAGGGGAATTCTTAGTAACTCGTAATTGTATGTTTAGTATCGCCCATATAAAAATTGAACTTAAGCTTGCAAAGGGAATATAAGACATCACTGAATACTTGTCCTACGAGTGTGTCTAACATTCAAATAATGGCTATCTACATGAAGTGGATGGCCTTTTTTGGTGTAAGTCAGTGTATTTCTATTCCTGTTTATAATTTCGTGCAAATATATTTTTATAAACTTGCAAAGAAAGTATTGTGATTTATTAGCGGATGAATAATTGTTGTTAATCATAAGAGATGTAGAATTACAATAATTTTTCTGTAATTCCTTATGGAAAGATGTGTCGTTTAGTAATTCCATGTCATTTCAGTTTATTAGTTGGAAACTAAAACAGAAGCTCTATTTAAGACTATACATAGGTTTTGTGAATATGAATTTGGATGTGGCCATTGGTAACACACAAAAATATGTCGTTGAAATTAATACGCGTGCTTTAGTAGTCGTGTCTTGCTTATTATATTATGTTGTGACGATATTAGAAACTGAAAGAAAGTGCATCATTCTCCCGTGCTGTAATATGAAGTAGATCTGCAATTCTGTGCATTTTAGGAGGTTATTTAACTAGTTTGTTTATAAGTAAACACGGAAATATTATAACCTTATTATGGTCAGTTCTCGTGGGGATTGTATTCTTAGAATTTTTCCAAAATGCGGACGTAGAACTTCAGTTATAGGTTTTAAATATATTTGTTCTATCAATAAGTTAACTGTTTATAAACATTTAAAACGAGACACTTGCGTTAAAAGACCTTTAACATCTTCCTTATTTGCCTATATATATATATATATATTTATATATACATATATATACATATATATGCATATGTAAATATAATTCTATATACATATATATACATGTATATATATGTATAATTATATACATACATATATATACATGTATATATAAATATAATTATATATATACATATATATATAAATGTATATGTAAATATTGGTATATATACATATATATACATGTATATATAAATATAATTATATATACATATATACATATATATATAAATATAATTATATATATACCGGTATATATAAATATATATATATATATATATATATATATATATATAACAAATAAATAGTGAAAAAACATACTTAACCAGAACAGTCCTTCAGTGTTCACAATTATGGGTACAATTGGCGATTAATAATATTGTTTCTAACACAACGTTAAACCTTAGAATTAGCTCCTTGACAGAAGAGAATCATATTTAAGTAGACCAGCCAGAATTCATATTCATTTAATTTGCAATCGACAATAATCGTTGAGAATAAATGTATTCGAATATTCCTCCCCTAATAGGCACATTATATTATTAATTATATTATATTTTTTGTTATCATAACTAATTCCATCACCATAACTTTATAAGTCATCCCTAAAATAATTACAAATATATTAGATACTAATTTAAAGTTATCTCCCCTAGGTCATTAAATTAAAAAAATATATATATCATGTTAAAAAAAATAGCAGTTATCTTCTTTGCATTTTAAAAATTAACGTCCGAACCTGACACCGGTTAACATTTCCATGAATCCAGCGATTTTTTTTTAATTTAAAATAAACGGTACATAATTCTTTCAAGCATTCGAGCCCAAAACACGGAAGCATGCATACAAAATGTACTTAACAAACTAAACAATAAGTCATCTAAAGAAATTTATTTATGTTTTTTTTCTCTCCTAATTTTCTATATTCATTATCAGCATAAAATTCACGACTTGTTTCTTAAGTTTTAAATATTTTCAGGGCAATCCACTTAACTTGCTACAAAATACTAGATTTATTTTGGTGTCTTAAATACACCTGGCCCTTTTAGTGCTGCAGAGGAGATGAATATTCGAATACAATTATTCTCAATAATTAGTGTCCATTGTGAATAAAATGAATATCGTTTCATAAACGATCGTACACACACATTCATTTTGTTTATTTTTCCCGTTGAAACTGATTCATAATTTATAACTATTAATCTTATAAACACTATATCTTTACACAAACACACACACAACACACACACATATACATACATATATATATATATATATATTTATATATATAGCTCGAGTTTCGAATCCTGAGTTCGGATGAGTCTAACTGATGAGCCCAAATAAGGGCGGAACTCGTGTCTTGGACTTCGGTTCTCGACTGTATGGGTCTTTTGGGCCGCGACGTTGTTTGGCTGTGGAATTTATTAATATAATCTCTCACATTCTTAAAATCATATATATATATATATATATATATACATATATCCATATATATATATATATATATATATATATTAACAAGAAGAATCGATTTTCACCGGAAATGATCTACGAATACTTTATTGCCATCGAAATCGGTGACAGCGAACATATTTTAATACTCCCTGCAGTTTCCTCATACACTGTAAACTATATTGCACCGTTGAGCCTTACTGTTGCAGAAGCAAGTTATTAAATGTTAAAATGATAAAGACAAACATCGTGGTTAAATTTGTCTCTAAACAGATACATGCATTTCGAAATCGCCCCTGTCATTTCAATGAGCACATTTTGCTCGTGACCTGATGAATCTTCTCACATGAAGTTGTCATCTTAATCTATATAAGGTTATGATTTAGACACAATCGCCTTTACTTTTTATCATTGGATTTCTACAATTACCGATTATCGATACTTATCAAAGAATTCTGATACAAAACCGACATTACAATGTTGCCAGGAACATTAATTTAAACCCCTTTCGAATAATATAGGGAGCTATCTTACACATATATACACACGACACACAAAAAGAAGTCCCTGTTATATAATTGTATTAATATTAAATTGACAGAAGATGTTTTAATTTTTATTTTAAATAATGAATTTTATCAAAAGTTTTTTGCCATGATACCTCAACGTTATATATCATTTTAAAGAGCGTTTTTCGCTCTATATAATCGTCTCTGTTACGGCCATTTTAAAACTATTATTATGTTTTACGGAACATTGAATACGAAATGGAAATAAGCTAATTCGAACAATTTTCTTATTTCAACTCAATCTAGGCCAAAAAGCCGCTGAAACATTTTGCGGTATCAACGAAGCGTTTGAACCAGGAACCACTACTAGACGCACAAGACTGTGTGTGTTTAAGAAATTTCATGAAAACGACGAGAGTCTTGAAAATGATGAGCGTAGTGGTCTGCTATCGGATGTTGACAACTATCAATTAAGAATCTTACGATTCCAATCCGCGCACGATCGTTCAAGAACTTGCTTCTGAATTAGATTGAACGCATACGACAATTCCCAACTATATCTGAGAGATTGTATAGGCAAATGCCTGATCAAAAAAGTGTCTCACTAATTGAACGACAACTAAAAATATATATATTTGCCATTATGAAATGTCATTTACGGAAAAGAACAAATTGTTTCTCGACCGAGTTGTAATTAGCGGTTAAAAGTGGGTTCTGTACGACAACTGGTGACGCTCGTCTCAGTTGTTACACGCCAACGAAGCTTCCCGACACATTTCAAAGGTAGGTTGCGCCCAAAAAAAAAACGTAATGCTGATTACTTGGTGATCTACGACCGATCTAAATGATTACAGTTTTTGAATGTACGCGAAACAATTACGTTGGAGAAGTACGTCCAACAAACGGATGATACTCATAAAAAAAATCAGCATCAACACCCAGCATTAGTCACCAGAATAGACTTCATTCTCCACCACGACAATGCCCGACCGCACATTCAAAATGCGCGTCTGCAGAAGTTGAACGCAATATTCTTCAAACCTCTCACAGATCGACTACAACTTTTCAATCATCTCGATCCCTTCTGCATGGGAAATGCTTAAAAAATCTTAACAGTATGAAAAACACCTTCATCGCTTTTATTGTTACAAGAACGTAAGATTTTTACGTTACTGGCATAATGTAGAGAATTTTTAGCGTGCACGATAAGCGCGTGTGTCATTCGTTCAAGTAAAGAAAAAGAAAAAGTTTTAAACTCGAAAGCTGACCGACACGAGACAAAAACGTGTCTTGCGAATTAAGAATATAAACACCAGCATTTCTTCAGTTGGGAACGTCAGTATGGTTTACTTTGCAACCTAGTGTCAGTTGAACAAACTTGTTTGCAATAACATCGAAAAGGAAACGGGGCAGATTTTGTGTTAGTGTGATTTCTGTATCGACTCCTTAATTTAAATTGGAGATATTAAATGTTGAGTTGTTAATTAAAAACGCTTAAAGCACTTTGTATATGGTTATTACTATTACGCATAATTAATTAGCAATTTACTTCAGGCGGTAAATTTGAATTAAGTTAAACGACTATAAATGACACCTCATTGAAATAATCATCTGTGCATATCTGCTAATCCATTTATATATATATATATATATATATATATATATATATATATATATACATATATATATTTAAAGTTTTACTGATCTAAAAACAGTAACAATTCATCCGCATTCTTTAATTACTAATATTTTTTGTTGAATTCATATTGCTAAGTTTGTTAAGCTATTTTATTCATCTAGAAACAATATCAACTATTTCCCTGCTAGAGAAATTGGCCCCCTCAATTTCCCCCTAAATTCCACAATTTTTATTTTTCTTCTGCTATTACAGACTGAAGTTACACACTATAAATAAAATTGGATTAAACATTTTTTATAACTATTCTTGTGAGGGTTCAGTTTTAAATAAATTTCGTATTCAAATTAGTACAACGTTATAATTGAAAAGTGAACTCCCACGTGAAAATTAAAAAAAAATATTTCCAACTTCTTTTTAAATAGTCTTGAACTTAAGTGTGTAATCGATGGTATTAACAGAAAAATAGTTTTTAAAAAGTGAAACTTGTTGAATGTACAAAGAGGGATAATCGTCCGCCTTTGTTTTTCCAATATTTTAAACAGACTATTATTCATTTGAAACTGTGCTACCAGCTTTTTACAAGTAGCTCAGTTTTTAATATAACATAAGTAGATCCTGATGTTTATACCGTAGTATAAAACTTGCAAAGTGGGGGTTGTTATATGGTTGTTATAAAAATGGAACGGAATTTAAATTTCGTTCTGTTTGGATCGTGTATTTTTTTTATTAACGTAGCCTCCAAACACAAATGTGATCTCAAAAAACATTCAACTATCGCACTTTATTTATTTTTATTTATAAAAATAAAATTTTATTAACAAAAATTAAATAATTTAATTTTAAACGTAAAAGTCTGTTTTGTATACCTTTTGGTATTTTTTTATAGAAGTCTAACTCACCGTTCACATTGGAAATGTCGACTATTATAGTTTTTTTGAGTATGCTTACAGCGAATAAACACCCCAACCTCCCCATGACTAGAACGGCTATCAGAAGAGACAACTCCAACCGAAGCATGTGAAGAACGGCTTTCGGAGTAGACATTCCTTACCTTGTTAGCATAATGGAAAACCAAGAAAAGTTTATATGTCGAATGTGAACAATGAAATCGACGTAATGTAAGTTTTTTACATAGATATCACCACATATCAAGGCCCAGGGGCTAATCTAGGATAAGGGTTAAAGAGTGTACAGTAGTCAATTGGACAATATAGTAATTATCGAATTAAATGAAAAACATGTATGCTAGCATACACACACACATATATACATAATATATATATAGGTAGATAGATAGATAGATAGATAGATAGATATGTATGTAGGTGTGTGTGCTAGCATCCATGTTTTTTCATTTAATTCGATACATAAAAGTCCTAGCTATCCCTAAGCCAATAACATTTTGGGAGTGTTATAGAATTTGCTACACTTCTTTTAAGCACTTACTAGTACTCTTGAAGCAACCTTAATTTTCGTTAAGTGATGTTAGCAAAAAGAGCCATGCAAGCATACATTATTTCAGTTTATAATATATATGTATATATATATATATATATATATATATATATATATATATATATATATATATATATATAAATGATCAAAAAGAAATGAACCATATTCGAATGTTATAAAATAAATCAGTCGATTTAAAAGAATCACGAATTGAAATAAAATCCGAAGCACTTTTCGCCAGACAAACTTGTCAAGGATGTATCTGAAAACCTTTTTCTTTGTAGAAATACCAATAGGGCACCTTCAGCCTTTGACAGACTATTGATACACAGGAAACGGGTGTCTGCGGTTTAAATTTCTGCGGCAGAATGTGCGAGATCTCTAACCACATTTCTCCTGAGTCAACAGCATTAAATACTAGTTGCAAGTGATGTTACAAGAAATGGCCTCCCTTTTCTTGGAAGTAAGAAAAACATTAGATAAGTAAAAATGAGATAAGATAGACCGAGATTCGAACCTCGTAAGCAAGTTTAGGGTCAGAAATGGAATTTTCGCATTGTTCAGTTTTCACATAAAATAGTTTAGATATGTTGTTTGAAAAGGGATTTGATTATTCAATTCTTTTTTTATGATCACTGAATTAAAATAAGGTCAGACTTATCTATTTTATAACATCCGAGTATTGTTTATTTCTCTTGGATCTTATATATATATATATATATATATATATAATTGTGTGTATATAAATATATATGTACATATATATGCATATATATATGTATACATATACATATATATATTTAAATGTTCTCAATATACTAGATAGAACAGGTGTGTTTAATTACACTGTTTTTCGGTGTTATGAACTATATCAGAGAAGATGGAGTATTATATTTGATATATGATCAGTTAATTCCAAACAACTCAAGGTAATACGCTATACAATAGAATTTCATCGACATTACTGGGGGATTATTATTTTCTCTAAATAGAACAACCCTACATATAGCAGGTGTTTTTAAACGTGTTAGCAATACTCCTTAGCTGTAACGGTTTCGCCTGCATTAAAAAAAAATGTAAGAGTTTCGCCGGTTGTCGAAAAGAAGCTATTTTCATCGCTAATCATACCTGGTCGAGAAAGATGGTCGTTTATGTTACATAAATGAAGAGAAGATGACACTTCATTACTGCGTTTATGTTGGTTGTTGTCAAATTCCTGAAGCATATATTAGAAAGTTTTTTTCCAACCTCTTTTAAGTAGCTAAAATTTATCGTATACGGTACGTCTAATTTAAAAGCAAATTCTCGAACAGGTGTGCGTGGACTAGCTTCGACTTGGGCTTTTAATTATTTGTTGTCAACATTCGATTGCCGACCACTACGCTCATAATCTTCAGGATGCTCGGAGTTACCTCCTGTTTTACTCTGTATTCCCTAGTATGTCCACAGCAAAACCCTTCGTTGATATCTGATAGCTGTTTCAACCCGACCTTGAATTGAAACAAAAAAGGTTGCAATTTTGGTTTGTTTTTCTATCTTGTATTCAACATTTTGCAAAAATACATTTTAAAAGGATGATAGTTTACTAAATAAGATAAATTATAAATAAAGTAAAAGTCTTATAAATAATATTATTTTAAATACATTATTTTAAAAATACAATTAAAAATTCGGCAAGAACTTGCTGATCAACGGATTACTTATCCATATTCTTCCATTAAAAGATAATACAACACTATATCAAATTGGAATTCTCTCTACATTTTTAAAACATATGTTTATAATTGGCTGCTCACATAATTAAGATCGAACTGCAGCGTGTCTATTACTCTAGTTGCATTTTAAGTATGAAAATCGGCAATACTACTTCGTATATAAAAGTACATTTGATAATAATACGTACAATGTTATGGAATGAAAAAATAATTTGTTACAAGTCGTTTAATTTAATTATTTAAACTTAGCAATAAGTGAATGTGTTTATTGTCGTTTTCATATTATGTTATACATATTATGTTATACATTGAGTTAATCTTATATAATAAAAAAAATCCGGTGTTTATATGCTTTTTATAAGAAGGTAAAATCGTATGTATTTATTTAGATTTGTGTGTGCGTTTGTCGAATTTTGAATCATTCGTTTAGATAAAGAATTGCCTCCCACTACAGATTAATTTTAAAGTACTTCATCCAAAATACTGTACATGACAAATCTACTTGATAGAATTTTTATTATAAAACGGATACAGACGACAATTTTCATCTTTAAAGTTCTTTTCATGTTTCGGTAGATATAACCACCGACCTTCTTCAAGTGTAGCCTGTCAAACACAACCATCTTTTTGTCAAAGGTAAATAAATATACACGGAATTTCAAACAGAATCTTTTTATTTTGACTGCAAGTGTAGCACGTCTCGTTCAATACGCCATCATCTAGAATTTTATGTTATTCGAAATTGTAATCTGAGTGTAAGCTACAGTCTGAATGAAAAATTTAACCTTAAGCAAAAGGGGACATTTACGACTTTATTTTACATAGTAACTCATTTAGTCTTCTTGTATGTTATCCCTTATATACGCCAACCGAATAATGCTTTTGATTATGATAATAATTTATTAGAATTTAGTTTTAGTAGCACGAACCCATACATCCTAAGAAAACTTATTATACGCATGGACTTCCATTACAGGTGGTTTTCTTTTTAATACACTTACATACTTTCTCTTTCCATTATTGGCATTCTCTGAAACTTCATATACTTTGTTTGGTACATACATTATATTCTAACGTCTAGTCCAATTAATTCCTAGCGTTATTAGCAGATATATGTTTCTATAGTTTAGTCTACAAATTTAGATCGCCAGGGTCAACAATTTATTCCCAAGAAAACGTTGATAATCAAAAGTGAAAGTCTTAATTTTTTTGTGTTGTTTTTAATTTATAAATGAAGATTGCAGCATTGTTTAAAAAGATTTGCGCAATCCGGGAACTATAAACTAAGTAGGGATATTTCTCATACAAACGTATTAGGTATTTGAAAATCACAATAAAGAAAATTCACAACTACATATGTAAGCATGAGTATACTAGATTTACAAATTTTTCGTAAAAACAAATTGTTATTAACTATTAAGAAAATACATTTAAGAAAATAATTTTACTAAAATAAATTGACTAAAGATGAACTAACCAGAAAAATAGATTTCATATAAAACAAATAATAAACAATAAAAAACACTCATATTTCTCTTTTTCTCTATCAATACTGCTGTATGTTTGTTTAACTTTATATAACTGTCTATCGGTATATACCTTACATACATTTAACAGTTATGTAACCCGGGTTACAAGAAAAACGTGTTTGTGTTTTTATTCAACATAAATATATCTCTTATTAAAAATTCATGACGTTACCTATTATTAAGTAGAAAAATCAACTATATTCTACACCAACCATCCTAAAATTACTCACCTATCCCAATCATCACACATTTACATAATGAATGTGTTTCGCCATACACTTTAATATTTATATACAGGGTAGCTTTGGTGTCCGACGTTGCCTGGGTGTTTGGAGGTGTGAGTTAAGGCAAAAAAATGGTAGTAGGCTTGCGGGCTCAAATCCCTATCGCGAAGGAGGAAAAGAACGTGAAAAAAGGTGATGTTTTTGCTGTTGCGTCTATCTCCAAAACGGAAGTGAGGAAATCTAAAATTAAGGTTAGTCAATCGAAAAGAGAGGATGACTTTCGAAAATATCGGCGAAGAAATGTGTTATGTTGTGCTATAATTATTATTATTATTATTATTATCATTATTATTATTATTATTATTATTATTATTATTATTATTATTATTAAGTGTTCTTATTAGTAAGGATAAGAGTCTTAAGTGTGTTCATGGAAGTAAGAGATCTTTGAGGTTCATGTGGGTGATCATGTTGTGAGATATGGAGGCATAAACAGGTGTATATAAAGAGAAGTGAGGGTTTATAAATGAGAGAGATTGCATATAAATACATTTTGAGAAGGTGTTTTCATATCTAGATAGACATACCGATAATTGAGAGGTTTGTATTGATGCCGATGGATTGACTATTTGGCATTTATGCTTTGACAGTTCGTATGGACGGGAGTGTTTATATAACATAAATAGACACATTTACTTTCTAACACATATATTTTTAGATGATGAATTTCAAATGGTTTTTACACATAAATAGACAATACTTTTTTCATGTAATGATGGACACAGGAGACGGCAGTTATAAAAACATGATGAGCATGTATTCTTCCACTGACCGGTTGGTGGTTTTGCGTTCAGGAATTCAAAGCTTCACATTCTCATGTTTCAAAAGTGAGCGTCTCGCTTCTAGACGTTCTACCACCACCTCTGGACCCAGACTCTCGTCTGACTCTGACTCTCTGCCTCCCTTCTTCTGATTCTCTAACTAACTAACTCTCACTTCCTATATTAAGAAATCCATGCATGTCCGGCCAGCGTGACCACAATTCACGTGCCATCAACATGCGCGACCTGCACGTTTTCGAACATTCTGATTTCCCAATAACCTATTTTCCAATATGTTAAAAACATGTTTATTAAATTATCTTGAATAGTTGCATTCCTCAATTGAATTTTTCATAACAGGATTGACAACGCACATTCTTTTCTTGAAACTATTTTATCTCTAAGGTAAACAATGGTTTGTTTTACATTCCATTTTCTAATTCTCTCTCGTAATCTATTTCTAAACCTAATTTACGAGGTTCGAATGTCGTCTATTCTATTTCATTTTCATTTTAACTAATTTTCTCTATTTTTATAATTACATGAAAAGGGGAAAGCCCTTATCATGTAACATCGGGACTCCTCTTTGTAGAAAAGTGCCAATTTGAGGGAAGAGGAATTAATGTTTTAGCTAAATTTTCGATATTTTTCGTCTGAATGGTCGAGTTTCACAACGATTCCGATATCGTGAAAAGCCGTTGCCTCTGTCGAAAGTTTTAAGCAGGCATACAAACATAGTACATGAATTAAAACAGACATATGAGATGTATGTCATAGACTAGCAGGGGTTCCCAGCGTGGCCCAGGTCTTTGTAAGGTTGAAAAAAGTGTTAGTAGGCAGGCAGGCAGGCTCGAACCTTTGACGCAAAGGCAGAAAAGAAAAGCTGATAATTTACCGCAGCGATATGACGCGAGCAGGAACGAACATTGTTAAAATTTATTAATGAGATAGAAATGATTGAGAATCACGCAGGCGCAGAAATGAACGTCAGGCTGTAGGCCAGTTACACTTTTATTTATTAATTTATAAGTTATACTTGTTTCTCCACGATGTTGAAGAAAACCAACTTCCCCCATATAGGAGGAACTCTGAGAGTGTCTAAAGGAATAGTTATTGTCTAATATAGAGGTCCCCCCCCCAGCTGACTGCCTTTCTCGGCACCCCGGCCGGGAAGACCGAGAAGCGAGTTCTTTGCTTCGATCAGGTTCGCTTTTATACGAGAAAGACAAACACCGGGGACCAGGTATTTTTTTAAAAACGCGATCAAAAAAACATATATAGGGAGAGAGACGACGTCTGTTCACAAATCAAAGATATTGCGAACTCCTAAATAGTAGTCTTGTCGATAACTCCAACGAAAAAAATCCTTTCTTAGACATACACAAACGTGCGTTCCCATTTTTTCTTTTTATATTATAAATAACATAGGAAAATAAGAATCTGATCAAATAACATACACAATGTTATATATAATGTTATCGATGTAAAATATCATAAACTAGAGAATAATTAAACATTATGCAGTCAGTCAAAATGAAGTGAGATAGTTCACAATAAGAGAAAACGATAGTGTGAAAAAACATTTTCTTAAATATTATTATCTTAGGTTTTAAATGAAATTTCAATCAGTACATCACGAACAAAGCGCGAAACATTTTCATATGCACAGTAATGCATTGTTTTAAAATTTATTTTGTTTTCCATCATCCATATATTTTAATCAAATTTCAGTTAGAGAAGAATTAATAGGTGTGGAATTATATTTTTAGAGCTGACAAATTACATTGGGAGGTAAAACAGCCGTATAAATAAGAATTTTCTTGGTAAAGACGCGATGTGTCTTAATTTTTCAATTTTGTTTCTTTTTAAAGGTATTGGGTGTTTATGTTATTTCCTGTTGGATACACAAACTTGCGACAACACACATACTCAAGCACACACATACCCACACATACCCACACACACGCACATGCATACACATCCTTCTACCGCTTTAGAAGATATCTCACTAATGATGCAATTCTCTATCTATATAAAAGCCAAGTACGACCAAGCATGGAGTACTGCTGCCACATCTGGGCAGGAGCTGCTAAAAACAGTTTATCCTGCCTTGACAGAGTACAAAATAGACTTCGTGGCTTGGTGGGGGATGACCTTTTCTCTTTCCTGCAACCTCTCTCCCACCGTGCGAGCCTGTCTCTGTTTTCTCGTTATTTCCATAAGTGCTCTGAGATCCATTGTCTGGTCCCCCCCGCCAATCTTTCACGAAAAACACCCGACTAGCTGAAACCAGTGTCAATAATTTTCCCAACTCTTTAGCCGTGCCTAAATCAAAACGTAGATTCCATGAACAAAGCTTCTTTCTTAGAACTGCACGGCTGTGGAACTCTCTGCCGCTTGCCTGCCCCCCTCCCGAATTACACTTGGATGTCTTCAAGTCCAATATAAAACAAATCCTGATGAACCGCCCCTTTAAGTAATGACACCTATCAAATCCCTAATACTAAGTATTACTACGATACTATACCACTGATTAGTATACACACAATAACCCTTATTCCCGAGTGGTTCCTGTGTCTTGATAAGTGGTGACTCCTATGTAAAAAACACACACACAAACACACACACACATATATATATATATATATATATATATATATATATATATATATATATATGAATATATATGCATATGTGTGTGTGAGGGGTGTAAATGACAAAAGTCTATATTCCAAATTTCAGGATGTTGACATTTATCATTTATTTATATATGCCCTGTAATAACATTGGTTTTCATAACTTAAAGGGCCTTTATGAATCAATAGTTTAATGTAATAAAATACACCTATTCCCTTTTAACAGACACACACACAAATATATATATATATGTATATATATATATATATATATATATATAGTTATAAATTTATATATGAAATAGCTATCTAAAGCGACAAATACATATGTAGATAATTTTTTTGGTGGGGAGGGAATGAGAAGTTTTATAGGTTTAATAAAGGCGTAGTGAAATTATATGATTCGTCCCTTGAAATGATTAGTTGGAAATAGTATCTCAAGTTTTGTACGACAGACTATTTGCTAAAATGCCATTCATGAGCAAGGAATTCTACCACTGAATCATTATACACTCTGAGTAACTGATACTTAAAACATACTTTACATTTCTTGAGGATCGTCAAGTTCTTATTAACCATTCTACCATTTGCAAACAGAGGACTATGCTTTCGGGTTAAATAGTTATGATCCAAAATTCTTAAATAGGTTTTTCTATTGTACATATATATATATATATATATATATATATATATATATATATATATATATATGTACATATATATATGTACATATATATATATATATATACTAGAATGGTTTGCGCATTGCTCGACATTTAAATACAGCCATATTATGTACTTATATATGTATATCCTCGAGTAGCATCCGGGCCTTGATAATTGGTGATGACTGTAAAAAATACTAAAGAGCTATGTAGTCTAGCCATCTGTGCATTTTAAGATGTTAGATTATGATGTGCATGCTATTTTAACTCTATCACGTACTCAATAATGGCATACAAGTCTATCCTCTATTATACCAGCCTATACTATAATGCCTCCTTCCTCTTGTTCATTATGCTCAGTTCCAAAAAACACCAAGACCTTATTCTAATCGTCAGGTTCATTAAGGCGTGTTCGGATCTCGTCGGTGAAAAAAAAAGTCATTCATGTTTATCTCAATGTATATTTCTGCGTATGCCATTTACAAAATTATATGTCTTGGAATCAGCTGAGTCCATGCCAGAGGGAACTTCATGGTAATGGAGGGAATTATGTCGTTTCTTTTAGTTTAAAACACTTCAGCAAACTCAGTAAGATTTATTGTTCGCCTTTTTTTGTAGTTTTTTTAACGTACCTTACACACCACATTTCTCATACCTCTGGTAGTAAGAGTTCTTTAAAGGTCAGCATCTGATTGTGTTTTTTATGCAATTACAGGTCCTAAAAGAAGCTTCTCAATTTTTCAATATGGCGTTATATTTTCGCAGCAATAACATAAGAAGAGGAACCTTATGCTGATTTTTAATGATAGTTAGATTTTCTATTCACATCCCATTATATGGGAATATACAAGTACCTATTGTTTTGCTCAACTGAAAATAGAAAATAAATTTATAATCAGCAATAAAAAACACAGCAAAATGTAAACCACCTCAATAGGGTTGCCATAATATATCGCGAGTTTCTGTTAAATTTCATGAAAATCTGTACACGCCAAAAAAAATACTAGTTAGAAAATCATTTCATCCAAAGCATGAAAATTGTTAAACAAAATGTTGTTACTATAGACTTTTAAAATAAAGGTACAAGATTCTATTTTAAATTTATTTATCTTCAATGTGCACTTTTATAAATTTTACAAAGTAAGGTATAAAGATTTAATTTAAATTGAATCACATAATTACTTTGGATTTATTTTATGTAATGTACATTCTGTTGCACTTTAATTAAAATCATTGAAAAGTTTATATCTATATCATTAATTGCTAGATTAAAGATAATGTGCACCAGGATAACGAAGAGAGTTGGATGCAGGATGGATCCTTGAAGGATACCACCATTAATACTGTGAGCTTCATGTTTCAGCCCATAAGCGACTGAACTTATGAACCTATCAGAAAGCTGTAGATTTCGTAGAGTTGATATTTACGCCATACCATATCAAAAGCATTGGATGTGTAAAGAGTAATTTTACTAAAAAGGATGCCTTCGTTGAGATATTCACTAATTCAAGGACATCCGCTGGAGATCTAGCAGAATGGAACCTATATTGCATGTAAACGAGGAAGTTTTTTTTTGTTTTTACTTTCGTGGTTGCCTACTTCTCTATTTAAAACGAATTCTAACAACTTACTCATGACACGCATGGAGGCTGATTAGTTTGTATTTCGAGGAAGATGAATGATCACCTGAATTTTTTGTACAGAACATACTGCTGATTTTTTCCATAATGTTGTGAGGCAATTATTCTTAAGACAACGCTTAAACTTGTAAGCATAGGAGCTAGGTCTGGTGGAAGCTTCTTGAACACTATAATAGCAATGTCGTTAGGACAAGTTGTTTTACTGGAATCTAGGTTTTTGATTAGCTTGCCAACACCACGCACATACATTTTTTGTCGCATCGTGTGTTTTTAGACATGAGAAAATTCGTGGGGGGGTCGGTGGCCCTGATCGCATAAGGTAGAATTAGTTGCAACGTTTTTAGAAAGTGTTTGATTTGTCTGAAGCTGAGGAGGTTATCTCAAGTCCATTGATGATGGATTAGATAGAGAACCCATTTCTGTCCAAAACCTTGTTTTTTATTTACAAAATTGGTGTTAACCAAGCCGCAACGAATCTACTTTGGAATTTACAGTTTGAACATACAACTCCCTCGCGCTATTTATTACTTGATTACGGTGTTTCCTGGCAAACTTGAAGGTGGCTTTTTTTCTCAATGCATCTATTACGTTGGAAGCAATGGAATACGGGATTTCTGTGCGAAATGGGAGTAGCACATTCTGGAGAGAAACACGTCTGACTGTTAGTTTTTTTGCTGGAATTTTTAAAACTGTATGAGGCGGGCTACAGCTACAATTAACCATTCCGTCATGTTTGATTGTAGGCAACGCATGTATAAGTACGACTATTTAAAATATGTACTAATGTGGAATGGCGTCTGCAGTATTTTTGAAAGACGTGGATTCAAAATTTAAAAAGGCGTTTATTTCGAGAAATATGGCGAGCGATACACAAAACGTAAATTGACAAAATGAAATTCCAACGAACAATTTTTTAAAAAAGTATTTGGGGGGTTGACGGGTGGCAAGTGTAAAAAGAAAGGAATAGTTTAGCAAGTAAACTAATACAAAACTGGAAGAAACCATACTTTTTAAAATGATTACTATTCTTTTTTAATTTTATTGCTTGCGAGTAATTCCCGATTGTATTATTTTGCTAACATTCGACGCTAGTCGACTCATGACTATTACAAAAGTGTTCTACAATTGAATGGCGTCGGAAGTACTTTTTTAAGAATATAAGCTTAACTTGCTTAAAAATTAGATATAGCATTTATATTGAGAAATGATAACAAGCCAGTCACAAGTCGCAAATTGGCAACAATAAATTCCAATAATAAATTTAAAAATTAGTAGTTGGAGAGGTGACGTGAAGTAAGGAAAGAAGGAAAAACTTTTGTGTATATATATATTGACACATAACTTAAAGAAAATAAAAACTATGAATGATTATTTTTTGGCATGCTATAAATCAATTACCATTAATTTGGAAAGACTATTTGAAAACTATACTAAAAGTGAATGGCATCGGCAGTTTATTTAGAAAACAGAATGTAGGCAGACGTTGATTAAAAAATTTAGAATTAGTTTATTTTGAGGAAAAATAGCAGGTGCATCACAACAGGAACATTTATTTCGAAAACGCCTCGTCCTTATCAATCAACCTATTGTATCTTTTATAAAAAAAATATTTTTAGATAATACCCCAGATTGAAAGTTAAAATTTACGAGTAAAGCCTCATGGTACAGTTGTATTCTAAACAGAAACATTAATTTCGAACACAATCCTGCTTCATAGTAATAACCTACCGTTGATGTTTCTGCTTGCGTGGTGATAAACTTTCCCAAGTTCACTTTGGATTTAAGGATACAAACTTAGTTTTGACTTTGCTCAAACTTGTTTTCTTTCTGTTTGAATTGTTTTCTTTTATTATCGATATACAATCTTCGATACTTAACAGAAGCATTCTGATACAAAACATATCTAAAAAGATTCCCATGCATATAAATTATAACTTGTGTAAAATATCATAAAAATCGGCAAAGACGTTTCGGTCACCATAGGGAACGAAATCTTAGATACTCATACAGAGATACACAAAATGTCCTTTATATATTAGTAAATATTATAGTCCACCGTAAACGCATACACAGCTGAACCGACTTTAGTAGCTTTAATATATATTTATGACATGGACACTACTGGAAAACGGTTGTCTTACATTTTCACGTAAATAGACGTTTAAATCAAGACCAACTATTGAACGCAAAGCACAATGGTGGTTTAATAAATTTCCGGACGGCGACGAGAGTCTTGAAAATGATAAGCGTAGTTGTCAGCTATCGGATGTTGGCAACGCTTAATTAAAAGCCTTAGTCGAAACCAATCGACGCGAAACAGATTGAGAACTTGCTTCTGAATTTTTCGAAACATATATGGCTATTTTTAACTACATGACAGTGATCCAAGAGGCAACACCTTGATAAATGACGAATCAACCCTTTTTTACGCAACAAAAACGACACAATCGGGTTGTTACTTGCAATGAAAAGTGGATGTTTTACGACAACCGACGAGGCGCAGCTCAGTAGTTAGAGGTCGGCAAAGCTCCACGACACTTCGAGAAATATGAGATGCACACAAAGAATGGCATGCTGGCTTTTTGGTCGTGGTCGACCGGTTTTATCCGTTACAGTTTTTTCACTGTAGGTGAAGCCATCACGGCGCAAATGGACAGTCAAGAAATAGATAAAATGCATCAGAAACTTCGACAACTATACTTAGCATTAGTCAACAGAAAAGGCTTAATTCTCCTCGACGATAATGCCCGACTGCATATTGCTAAATCGATCCCATAGTAGTTGAACGAATTGGGCGACACAGCTCTGTGGCATCTATTATACTCTCCAAACTTCTCACTTTCCTACTAATACCTTTTTAGCATCTCGACAACTTTCTGTGTCAGAAATGCTTTAAAAGAAGCGATATCATCTACGCCTTCAGCCTCTTCATCACCACCAGAACGCAACACTTTCATGATACTGGCAATATATACTTGTTTTGCATCAGCATAAGTGTTGTGATTCTAATGGTGTTTATGTCAATCAATACATGTTTTTTTAATTTTAACTAGAATATGTTCTATTGAATCTAAGTTTAAAACCATAATGACTTCCTTGTGAACATTTTATGTATATAATATAAACCTGAATGTCTGTGTGTGTGTCTGGTCACGAATAGGCTGCTCTATGCTTGACTATTATAGAAAACTGATAACATATAATGATAGAAGATGTATCGGGACACAGGAATGGGTATGTTTGATCTGGCATAATGATGATTCATTAAAATTGTGGGGCCTGATTACGCGCCAAGTCCACAAAGTATGGAAATAAAAAAATTCAAAATTTAAAAAATAAACGTTTACAAGTGTTTTGATATAGATGTACATAATGATACTTTTATAAGTATGTTTTAACTTAAATAGGGATGGTATAATAAAATTGTGGGGGCTGCGTTCGCGCCTGGCCTCCATAGAATGGAAATAGGCAGAAAATTTAATAAAGACTTTTCATATCTATCTGCGTAAGTATACTTTGATAATAATGTTTTAGTTTGAAGAAATATCGTAATAATTAAATTATGGGGTGTTCGTTCGCGCCTGACCTCCATAGACTGGAAATATGTCACAAAGTTTAACAAGTTGTTTTTAATATTAATCCACAGAATATTGTGATGAGTGTTTCAGTGTGAACAATTATGGTATAAAAAATTATGGGGTTTATCTATTTTATTTTTCCTTTCATCATATTTTGTTTTGGTTTTGATACCCATAAATTCGAAACTATCTCTTTACAACCCTTCCTTTTCATAACCTATAATACTTTCATAAATCAGAGTCCATTTTCTGTACGCTGCTTTTGAACGCAGTCTACGACGGGTACTTTTTTCTAGTATATATATATATATATATATATATATATATATATATATATATATATATATATATATATATATATATATAGCAAAAATGGTAGTCAACGGGGGATACTTTGTTTTATATATATATATATATATATATATATATTGTAAGTTAAAATATATATGGCGATAAGGCTACACAGAATACTCCGCGTTTCATCCACGCTAGGATTCCTCAGGTGTATATAAGTATACACACACACACATATAAATATGTATATATATATGTATATATATATATATATATATATATATATATATATATATATATGAACTGAAAATAAAGCTTAGCTTACCAACTTTCCTTCCTTGTAATTTAAAATAATAGTCACGAATATATATATATATATATATATATATATATATATATATATATACTAACAGAAGTACCCTTCGTTGACTGTTCAAAAACAGCCTACAGAAAATGGACTGTGATTGATGAAAGTATGATAGGGTTTTAAAGTGGCTGTACTCAAAAATTTTACCCTAAGCAAAATATGATGACAGTAAAGATAATTTTCGCGAAAATATATTTTTATGTCAACTTTGTTTCCATTCGTAGCCAAGAGTGACCAACCAAATGATGTTTCCTTCCACAGAGAAAATTATATACATATATAATAATATAAATATACAAGAAATAAATGTTACCGTAGTTAATAAAAGTTACTTTTATAGTAGAAAAGTTCATTGGTTTGTATTTTTAAGTATTTTGTAACATTTTTTTTAATTTCACGAACCGGTTTTTAATAAAATAAAAATGGCAGTGACGTTTAAATGGAGAGCCCGTTTTCAATTTGAAGGAAGGGCACCTGAGCATTATGTGTTAAAATATAAGAGTGTTCCGTCAACGTAAGGAATATTTATAAACATATTTTAATGTTTTCCTTTATTTTGTGGTTGAGGAATATTCGATTATTGCATGTGTAGTAAATATAAACATTCATTAAAGTCGTTATAGCCCCAAATTTTGTTTTAATTTCGGTTCGCTGTAATTATTTCAAGTAAAGAGCATTAAAACCATTGCAAAACAAACACAAAAACAGTACTTGAACTTTTATTGCCTATGGTAACATTTATTTCTTGTATATTTATTTTTTAGGGTAGTCGTTTGTTGGCTTTTCTGCTAAACACTCTTACTAAATAATATCGACGAAATATCGAAAAACAATTAAACAAAAACAGTTTTGAAAAATACTGAAGCTTTACTTACTTTAGTAAAATAATCCGAAACAACAAAATGGCATATTAAAAAAGTAAACACATAATTATTTTCGTTTTTTTAAAGACAAGAATCAATATAAATATGAATGAGAATGAGAAGAAAATGGTGCCATTTTACAGCAGAATAGCTTGGTTTCAGTTTTACAGTAATGAACGGTGTAGTATTGTGCCATCGGACTCAGGGCTGTACTATTGTAATGTAAAAACCACACAGAAAGGGTTGTAATCAACCGAATTCCTTCTTGTACACTGACAAAAAAGCTTAAACAGATATATAAATAAAAATAAAAAGGCAATGTAAATGTTTTTAAAAAGACTAGTGATCACGTGAGCAGGATGTTTTCCTCCTTTTGATACGATAACAAATAAAGTTTTTTTATTTCTTTTTATTTATCTATTTATCTATTTCCGAAAGAGTGCCACGTGCAAGTGGAGAAGAAAAAAAACAGAGGTATGCAAAATTTGTGTCGAGAATTGTCTAAAGTGCCGATTTCTTTTTTTGGCTTTAACTTTAATAAGAACGTAAATTTATGAGGTGAATTTATTCGACACAATATGATTCAACACAAAAAAATAAATAAAAGCTAATGAAAATTAGGATTGAAGTTAAGGGGTTATTCTGGACCCTAACCTCTTAAAAAAAACTTGTTAAACTTTGTGACATACTTACATTCTGTGGAGGTCAGTCGCGAACGAACACCCAATAATTTTATTATACCACATTTCTTCAAGCTGAAACATAATTATCAAAGTATACTTACGCAAATAGATATGAAAAGCCTTTGATAAAGTTTGTGCAATATTTCCATGGCGCGGACGCAGACCCCACAATTGTATTATACCATCCCTATTTTAGTTGAAACATACTTACCAAAGTATTATTATGTACATCTATATCAAAAACCCTTGTAAACGTTTTTTTTTTTTAATTTTTATTTCCATACTTTGGGGGCTAGGCGGAACGCAGCCCTCACAATTTTTATGAACCACCATTCTTCCAGATCAAGCATACCCATTCCTTATCCTCGATCCTCGATATATCTTCTATCATTATATGGAATTAGTTTTTTTTTTAAATACTCAACCATATAGGAGCTTGTTCGTCACCAGACAAACACACACGCGCGTGTATATATATAGAGAATAATCTTAGTGGAATATTGTCTGCTTGAATACTGCCGATTATTACCGATAATCGATAAAAAAAATCATTATTTTAATTCATCTATCATTGATGAAGCCATTTTTCAGGTCGTTACTTAGCAAAAATCATAGCATAACGACCCTGTAAATTCTACGTTGGGCTTATTTTTTTTCGGGGGGGGGGCATGATGTGGTCTGTATGTTAAAACTCCGCATATAAATTTCGTTTTTGTTCATTTTCTACGAAGATTTTTATAAGACATATTGTATGACGTTGACTTTTGTTTCAAAACCGCACGTAAATTTCTTAAAGTTTTTTTTTTCATTAACCGGAAAGAAGTTTATATAAAATACATTTATAAAAGAAACAGTAGGTTCTGGAGAGTGCAATGGTGAATCACATATATTTTACTAGTTACTAAGTGACTGCAATGAGGCATGTGAAGCGTCCTCGTTGAATTCTTCGGATTTCGATGACGATAAAAATATGGGATGTGAAATATTACTTGATCATCAATTAATGCCGGCTTTCCCTGCTAAAGTATATATATATATATATATATATATATATATATATATATATATATATATATATATATATAAAGTAAAAGTGTCTGTCTGTGTGTTTGTCTGTGTGTCTGTAACTGTATATTTCCCTATGCAATAATTCTGTCAATTTTCAGTCTACAGACTTGAAATTTGATATACAGTGTACTGAGATTTGAGGTCATCTTTGTAATCCGTTGTCGGCTAGAAATGTGTCTTTTAAGGAGTGGACGTTCAACGATTTGCCCTTTAAGAACCATAGGAAACTCCTCCGCTTATTTTAGGTATAAACACTGGAAATCTTAGACAGGGATATGACTTTAGACAGGGATATGACTTAAAAATTTTAGACAGGGATATGACTTAAAACTTGGTTTGAGCCCAAAACAATAAATGTTAAAGGGTCATAATAGTGGTCAAATTAAAAAGAAATACCGCTATTTTTATTTTTACTCAGCATACACCTCCAAACTCCCGGGCAACGCCGGGCTTATATGCCAGTATATATATATATATATATATATATATATATATATATATATATATATATATATATATATATATATATATATATATATATCACAGACAAAGCGTTTCGCAGTATCCCACCTCTTCGGTGCGGTGCTGCTTTAAACGACGAATTGAAATCCGACCGGCCATGGGACCATCAACGCTTCTAAATGTTATTGTATTTTGCTGCTCCGAAGATTTGTAACAACCTCTCTGGTGAAGTTACGTAAGGACCCATGATCTCCTTGAAAACTTTTGCTCATGTTGTCTGATACTTCGAGAGGCCGTTACATTGAATGTCGGTATGCTGAAATTTAATATCGAAGCCGCCTATGCCAGAAAGAAAAACAAACAATAGAAATTCCATTTTACTAAACTTAAATTCACAAATATATTAGACTTTGTACAAATATATTTTTCCATTCGTAGTAAGTTTGAAAAGTCTCAAATCTCTCTTCTCTGCGGAGACAGCACTTAGACGGGTCGATGAAGGGGTATGCTGGTCACGTCTTAAGGGAGCGGTATTATTACTTCGAGTTTCGCGGACAAACTGAATTTTTTCGAGCGACCTTTATTTATTAATTGCAAACACTATAATTAACATCTCCTTTCTAACCACAATCTAATTTGAAGTCTGAAACACTACTTGAACCTCATACATAAGACATAGCCGAATATACCATCGGCATACCCTCAATTCTTATATTGCTGTGAACAATCATACTCAATATGACCCTACTTCATATATACGCCTTTCACTCCACCCTTAATTCGCCTATACTGAGTATCTAACCCATTAATAACTACATATTTTTATTTAAGAGACTCTTCCATCTTTTACCATATTTATATGTTTTATATGTAAACTATGTATTTTTTTACACATTTCTAAATGTTTGCTCCACACCGATATTGTAAATGTACATATTACTATACCCATTACCCACACAACCTCATCTTAGTACTTTAGTATGTTTCAATTCTTGTATAACTAAATTTTAACTATGTATAATTTAGATGAAGAAAAAACCTGGGACTCGATGACGGTTTGCAAATGACCATATATTTATTTAACCCCTTTTTTACCCCTTTATTATATATATGTACATGCATAAATGTGTATTCTTTTGTATGTGTACTTTATGTTCGTACCTATTTGTATTTGCATCTGTATATTTGTACGTCTCTTAATATTGTCTTACTATTTTATAGGATTTTCAATTTAATGCCTAAAACCTAACTCCAATTAAAAAATGATGTGATGAACTTCAATTGATAACTAGTAAAATGAATACTTTACATAACACAAAAAATATGATAGAATTTAACCCCTTTTATAAGTAATTATAATGACGATATTAATAACTGCTTATCATTAATTATATACACATATTTTCATATTAACAATTTAATTTAAATTCTCTTAATAATTTCTTAATAATTCAATAATTGTCTTTAATCGAAATGTTTATCTAAAATATTAATCATTTAGAGTTTTAATATCCTAATACTATTCAATTAAATGTATACTTATGTCTGTATAATAGTATCTATGTGCATGGCTTTATATCTGGAGAGGCCCGTCTGTGTATATTTATTGCATACATACGTATATATGTAGGCGTACATATATATGTAGTTGCTGATATATATATATATATACACATATACGTACATATATGTGTTTATGTGTATGTATATTTGTATTTGTATATGTTTATATATGTGTGTGCGTGTGTGTGTATATTTGTATAATATGTATATATGTGGGTGTATGTGTGTATATTTGTACGAACTTTTATATATTGATACCTCTGATTATTTGTGCATATATACATATGGTTGTGTAATCTTGCGTGTGCGTATTTTCTTAAATGTATATATTTGCGTGTGTATATGTGTGTGCCGCTTTTGCATACGTATGTATGTATTTGTATATTTGGTATATATATATATATTTATATATATATATAAATATATATATATATAAATATATGTATATATATATATATATATATATATATATATATATATATATATATATATATATATATATATATATATATATATACAGATGTATGTCTCGGTATGAATATATCTGCAATAGTTACTCACCCAATCCCGAAACTAACGTATAAAGACACGTAACTCCTGGTGACAAATACTTCACGTGCAAGCTCTTTCCCCCCTGACAAGTTCAATATAAACAGAATCCCCGCTACATCGACTTTCCTATACAATTTACAGTTCCAGTAAAATTCGGACCCATTTAATTATTTCAGATTTATATCTTGTTATTAAAAACGTTGAATGATCTTCCATTAGGTTCTAATGCGGTCTTTCCCTTTTTTTATCCCCGTTCTTTAATCCCCTTTCTATCCTCTCTTTTAGAGAGCTCGCAACTTTTTATGAACTTTTTATGATCTTTTTATACTTTTTTTTTAAAGAGCTCCTTTTTCCTTGTCAATTTCTCTCTAATCTTTCCCATTTTTCTTTTTGGCTTCGAGAGGTTCTAGATCGCCTGAGGAATTCCCTTTGACTGAAGCAGATGGTTATTGGTAGCGACCATATGTAACTGTTTACCCGCAAATAATAATAAAACTCAATTTCCTGCTTTTTTTATTGAGCACTATTTATCAACCTCGTGGTCTTTATTAGTTCCGACTTTTTAACACCTCAAACCTTAACATATATATATATATATATATATATATATATATATATATATGCAATTAATTTTTACTTGTGTTCTAAAATGAGTAATAAATTTTCCAATATACCTTCGAAATATGTCACTCCACGGTAACTACATGCACATACTTAGCATCTAAACCAGCAATATTCGAGGAAAGCGATAAATCTTAACTCCTTTACGCCATGCAAGTTCAGATTTGCTTATCGTGTTGTCTGATTTTTCCTTGTGATATCGCAATCTTCTTAACACTCAGACTACTCGTATATTTAAATTATATGCTATGTATAGGATATGATCGAATACAAATTTCAACTCGAATTCGCTATAAAATTACATACATTATAATTCACTCTGTTACGCATAAAAAATTTTAATGATAATTACTCAACTTCGATTAAGCACGTTTTACATTACAGTAAACATTCTGTCATATTGTCTCCTCGTCGTGTAAAATGTAATATAGTCAGATGTTTTAGGTTTTTAAACCACACATTGCGTAGTTATGTTAAATCAACGATTGGAACGAAACCATTTTAAGCGTAAGAAGCCTTTAAAACCTCAACCAAAAGCAAACACATTTCTAATGATATTACATTGTTCGAAACAAGACATTCATCTCGTGTGAATAGAGCTGAAGTCATAGCCATTTATTCAGAAAGAAGCGTGTGATATTAATTCTGTCCATTACCCTTTCGCTCTCTATATTTCGTCTTGCCATTTTCTTGATCTCTCTGTCTATCTCTCGCCAGCCTGACTCTCTTTTCAGTATTGAAACCAATTCCTTTATTCTATTGTGTCAATATTTTATTTCTTGATCACGGACAATGTTGTCAATATTTTGCATGAAGCGCCTTACTAGCACTTTAAACAAAGCCACACTTCAAGACAAAAGGTTTCTTTGTGGTGAAACTCATGCAAAATGGCAAGCAGCCGAGATAAACATATTTCTTTTTTTCATGTCTTAATTTGTCACATAATTCTTTAGACTGGTCAAGAATGATTTAACTTTATTCAGATTCAGTTTTGCTATCTCTGCATAGGAACTATGTAAAGACAACAGATGCGGTTCACGGCGAATGGAGGAGCAGAATTTACTACTTATGATTAAATAAGTTGATGTCTGTGAAAATTTCAGGACTGCCTTCTTGGTAAACACTAGATGCATAGAGCCGGTCTTGCCCGGTCGAAAGAAACTGATGGGCCGAGGGATTAGTCACGTACTATTTAAAATATACCGAATCCCCAAACTTGTTACGAAATGTGACCATATGTTGGATTTAGCGAAGTACGAAATACGTACATTTCTGTTTTATCGTTCTATAGCTTAAACAGAAAATAATTCCCATTACTTACATAAATAAACCTTATTCCATTTTAACTCAACTGTTGTCAGCTATTTTTAACTGTAGATAAAATGAAATAAATATAAATTAAAATAAATAAACTTTAATAAATATTTAAAAATGGAACCATTTAAACGTTGTCATTAAATGTAAATTTGTTTGGAATACATGAGCATATATATATAAATCTTGCTGGAATAAAAGTGCATGAAAATTAATTTGTGAAACAGTGAAGTTTTAGGGCATATTAATTAAATTGTGAAAAACAAACAACTAGGAAAAATACGACTTTACTATAATACAAGATTCAAACGAGTAAGCAAAGACGCCAGGGCACTGTACATAGTCATATAATTATTAATACATTAGTTACAACGTTGATAGAAGGCCTCTTTTTAAAAGATTTGCCAATCACAGTCATTTTAGTTTTGTAAACACAGTTCTTCCAAATGGCGTCAGTCCAGTTTTAATCTAAGTTTACATTACGCTCACAAATCCCTGCAAATATGTATACTACATGCATTCATACTAAAGGTTTCTTACTCTTATTGTTGTGGTTTTTGAATCTATTGACAAATAGGGAACGTGTCTCCCAAAAGTCTTGTATAGTTTTGTTATATATGAACGTACGATGCGTTCGTAAGGACATTATATTATTGCACTATTAATTAACAGGTACTACGCTTTGATTCGGGCTTGAAAACCGGTTTTTATGATTTCAGTTAAAAAAAAACTCCTCGCAAAATCTTCATCAGAGAATAAGTTAAACATTTACGTTTCATTTTTTAATAGGCGGATGACGATAATGTATGTAGGAAAACAAGGTACATTAAAGTAGTTTTTTACACTAAACTGGAGAAGGAACTTCTTTCATCGGTCAGCATTATTTGATATTAATGCAGATGTCTAGAAATATCAGAATAGAAACTTCGTGTTTCAGGTGAAATAGATTATGGTTTAAGATGTATCTTTGGTAAAGTTTAAGTTAAGGTAAAAAAGGTACATTTTGCAACTGATCTCGTGGCCTATTCTTTTTCTGGTTAAAGTTGGTAATTTTTTATCAGATGATGCAATGCATGATTGTTTCCTTAAAATACTTCACGATGCTGAACACATATTTACGGAAGGTGTTTTAAACGGCAGAGGTACCGTTTAATAGCTATTAAGCAAGTATGTTCATTAACTTTTTTTATATAAAAAAGTATTGTCAGCAAAAGATTATTTACGCAAACAGAACACATAGATTGTTAGCAGTAGTTGTTTCTTAATTAATTCTTGTTTTGAATATTATATACTCATATTATAGATTGAAATTAGCTATATCATTTTGTATGTAAAAAAATAATTGACAGGGAAATATCATCTACGTAATCCGAACAAATATATTGTTAGCAGTAGTTGTTGCGTAACCAATGCTTGTTTTGAATGCTATATACTGACATACTTGTTTGAAGCTCAGCGGACCATCTGCAATGAAAATAAAGATAGACTAGAGATAATCTCGTTACGTCTCTTATATGAAAAATATTACATAAGGATGAGAGGAAATTCTCACAAGAATACAGATTCTGAAATCGTGCCAACATTTGACCACAAGTCACATTTACAAACTATTTGCAATTTCTATAGTCGTGAATGAAGTATATTCTGGAGCGGTAGATTTGTTTGCGGCTTTTAAATAAGAGTATACCTATTTATTTAAATATATATATATATATATATATATATATATATATAATTTTACATTTGAAATACCATCATCGGTTGCCGACATATCCGTATATCTTGTTCAGTCTAAACACAGCTGATTTTAATAAAAGCGTCAAACAGTATAATGAAAGAAAATGATTGTTTACATTACATTTAAATTACTGCGTATTTGTACGGATACGGAAACGAAGAGTACGGATGCAATTCAAAGAAAATGCAAAATGTTGAAACCGGTTATTTAAAAAAAATGACACTCGAGTTTTAAAATGTAGTGCTGCGATTTTTCTGCTAGTCGATTGGCTCGTTGATATGTAGTGAGCACAAGTGCAACTGGTTCATTGGAGCATATTATGAGTAATGCACTTTTAAAACAGACACAAGTATCAAACACTGACATTTGCGAGCCAGTGGGAAACGTATTATTTTTTTAATCTTTTGATGAAAAATGCTTATTCTCTTTATTACGATGGTATCTAACTTATATCGTACCTAAAAATACTTATTTTTATTATTGATTTACTATTGTCTTATAGTTTTATTTTATGTTTCTTTACGTGCTACTAATTTACTCTGAAGGCATTATTAACATCAATTTATTTCTCCACTTGCTGTCACTTATATTCTGTTACCGACAATGTATTTTAGCCCTTCCCGTGATTTACTACTCTTCCTACTCCTTATCAACACCTCCTTTCACATACAGCCTTTTCTATCACTATATAAAACTCGCTTCTATTTAATTAATATCATTACTAAAGCAATATGGTAAACGGCTTTGAAACCTAGAGGCAATGTACGTTTCTCTTCCTTACAACCGCTTTCCCATAAAAGAGACTTTATGTGTCACTGTTATACCATTAATTTTCATGGCAAGTACTTGACTGAGTTTCAATTAACCCCCCTGCAAAACATTAACATTCGACTAGCTACAACCACTCTCAGCAATTTTCCTAATATCAAGCCATGCCTTTCCCACACTCTTTATCTGTACCTATACCTAAATGTAGATTCCATGAACAAAGCTTCTTTCTTAGAATTTCAGGCCTGTTTTCCAGCTGTCTACAATCTGATTGTCTTTAAGCCTAACGAAACAAGTTCCTGATGAACTGTCCCCATGAATAAACTTATTTACAAAATTCCCACTACATTTTCGTCGAAAGGTTTAACCATAATCGTTTGTTGATGTGTTTTTTGAAAAAAAAAAAAATGCTATTGATCATTATCTAGACCGTTATCCTCTAGTGGCCTCCAGGTCTTGATAAGCGGTGATTACTGTGTAGAAAAAAAGGTTAATACGCTTTACATACGTATTGCCGTTATCCTTCCCTATCATTTTTATCACCGCTCTAGTCTCACACATTGATACAAATTGTGAGATTCGTTTTCAAAAAACACACATCACCAAACGAATATGGTTACACCTTTCGACGAAATGGTATCTATCAAACTTCAATGATGCATTTGTGTCAAAATTCATTTTAATCACTTTCGTTTTATTATCTAAATTTTCGGTAATTTTCATGCCAATCATACGAGATACTTATCAAAGGTATTTTTTTTTATCTTAGATCAACTTACTGACATTCGTTGCAGATATTATAATTGAAAACCCCCAAATACGTAATGTCAAACTATTGTAAAGCAATATTCCTTAATTGAAAACCACGCTTTGCTATTTGTTGAACATCTATAAGAAAAATAACTAAATACATGTTGTAGAGATAGAGAAATGTGAAATGTAAATAGTAGGATTGTAGAATACATTTCCTTACCCAGAGTATAATTACAGTGTAAGAGAGTGCAATGGATTGATATTTATTGATGTATGATGATTATACATGTGATATGATAATACGGATTTATGACAATAAAATAAAAAGAACAATGACTTTTAATGAAAAGAAAAACACTAGCGATTTAAGCCATAACAAGTGTACAATTAAAATATCCAACATTTTAATAATTACGTCACGTAAACACGTAATTTGGCAAATCACTGATGATTAAAACGGTCCATTAGGTTAAATAACTATTTAAGGATGGACAATTAATAAAAACATGCATATGTAAATATGTGTATATAATGTGTTGGATGTATCACATTATATTTAAAATAAAAATAAAATAAAAATAGTAACATTAATAATTGAAAAAAAAACACACACACAAAAAAAAAACGTAAGACAAAATAATAAGACACCAACAAAAATAAAGCCGACAAAAACCAACCTATAGATTCCGGACGAAAAACGTGGGTATGGTGGAAATAAATTGAGAGGCGGAGAGGGAAGAGAGAAAAAGAAAGCCAAGAGTGGTGAATGAAAGGATGATACGTTCTAAGTAAAGACTGTATTTTTGGAAAGCACCATCCGTTGATGAATTAATTCACAAGTTATTTATTACTAATTAACTGAAACATACTAGTGTGTGTGTGTTGGCTATCGAAATAATTATGCAAAAACAAATAAAAGGTGTATCTTTTTTTACTTTGTATTGAACACTAATGTATAAAGGTCGTTATTTTTCATTCTATGAAAATTCATTACTTAGAATAAAAATATTTATTTTTATATATATATATATATATATATATATATATATATATATATATATATATATATATATACTAGCAGTTCAGCCCGGCTTTGCTCTGACCCTATGTACTGTTCATATCGTGCCCTACGTGTGAATAGACTTTATGCAAGATTTAAAATGTTAAGACCCACATTTTCTGAGTAATGTCTTAATGATTGCAGAGGTCATTTTTTTTAGCTTAGACCCCAATTTTGACCCTTGAACATTTAATTTTTTGATCGCAAATTAAAATACAAAGTTTTGCATAAGTCGAAGTTCACGACATCTAAACTTTCAAGTCTTTGGACCCAAAATTAGCGGAGGAATTTGGTAGAAGCCGCAATGGTCAACTCTTTTAACTTTGACCTCTTGCCAACCAAATTTTCGCCCAAAAACTGATTATAAATCTTGCTGCATGTCACAATAGCTTTTTATGTAAAATTTAAACTGTTTAGACCCAAAATTGGCTTCATAGTTTGCTAGGGATAGCAAAGCTCAAATCTTTCGAAATTTTACCCCTTTGCAGCCAACTTTTCAGCCAAAAAATGATAAAAAAGCTTGCCCTATGTGGGAATACACTTCATGTAAAACTTCAAATGTTTAGACCAAAAACTGGTTAGGTAATTTCATATTTCATAGAGAGGTCAATTTTCTTTAAACTTTGACTCCAATTATGACCTCTTAGCATTTATTGTTTTGGGCTCAAATAGAATTAAAACGTTCGAACTATGTTCAAGTAACCGATATCTAAAATCACAGGTTTTTCGAACCAAAATTTGCGTAGGTGCTTGGTAGAGTTTTCCAAGATCAAAGCGTTTAACTTTGACCCTTTAACAGCAAAATATCTGTCCAATACAAAATTATAAAGGTTTTCCCAAATCTCAATATTCAGTAAGTCAAATTTCAAGTCTGTAG
Source organism: Euprymna scolopes (assembly GCF_053919585.1). Taxonomy (NCBI): domain Eukaryota; kingdom Metazoa; phylum Mollusca; class Cephalopoda; order Sepiida; family Sepiolidae; genus Euprymna; species Euprymna scolopes. Next base: position 53,033,603 of record NC_136499.1, on the reverse strand, counting down.
ACCGAAAATTAACAGTAGGTAAATATGCACAGATAGACACACACACACACACACAGATACATTTTCAATTTTTTCTTTTCTGGACGCTGTTCAGACTCGCAGTAGAATCTACATTACCTCTAGTTAAACTCTCGCTTATTATGACAACAGGTGATCAGTATTAATCTTTATTTCTATCACAGTTAAATTATATGTCTGTCCGTCTGTGTAGACTTCCCTATCAAACTAGTCTGTAAATTTACAGTCTACTAACACGATATTTGACGTAAGGGGTATTGAGATTTAAGAAACAGTTTATAATTGATTTTCGGACAGAAATTTGACTGTCAAGGGGTCAACGCTGAAAGATTTGACCTGTGAAAAAACTACCAAACTCCTCCGCCAATTTGGGGGTTAAACACTTGACATTTTACTTGGGAATGAATACGTGTTAAATTTATTTGAGCCCTAAATAATAAATGAAAGTGGTCGAAATTGGGGTCAAAGTATAAAAAAAATGACTTCTGCGGTATCCACCAAATTACTCAGCAAATTTTTGGTTTAACATTTGAAATTTTACGTAAAGTATAATCAGACATGTGGTAAGCTACTTTATCGTGTTTTGGCCGGAAATTTGGCTGATAAGGAGTCAAAGTTCAGAAGATTTAACCTTTGTTGTCTCTAGAAATCTATTCAACCAATTTTGTGTCTAAATATTTGAAATTTTACATAAAGGCTATTAAAACATGCTTTTTTAAATCAATTTTTAGGCGTGAATTTGGGTAGTAAGAGGTCAAATTTTATAGAGTTGACCTGTGCAGACCCTACAAAATTACTCCACCAATTTTGGGTCTAAACGCTTGAAATGTTAGATGGAGGTTTCCTGGACAGGAGTCAAACTTTTGTATATATATAAATATATATATATATATATATATATATATATATATATATATATATATATATATATATATATATATATGCACATAAAGTTATGAACAATAGAAAAGCCGGGCTAACCTGCAAGTGATGAATGAAATATCGAAATATAATCATACATTAAAATCATCAGGCAATATTTTATTATTTGGCGAAAAGTTATATATATATATATATATATATATATATATATATATATATATATATATATATATATATATATATAGGTGTGTGTGTGTGTGTGTGTGTGTTGTTTGTTTTGGTTTTATCGATATGTTTTGAATGAATTCAATTATTTACGAAAGTGCATTTTTACCTAAATGCAAGTTGCGAATAATTTTCCCTGTAACCAATTTGGCGGTGTATGAATTATTTAAAAATATATAATTATCCACTGACATGGGTGTCGACGTCTACGACTCATCAAAGTGGCTGAATATAGCGGGATTCGAAATCGGGATCCCACGGTAATCAGCCTAAACCCCTTACCTCTGATCAGCTCGCCAACTGGCTGGATATACCGCGATTTACTTAGATGTTGTTTGTTTCATTATATTTATATATATATATATATATATATATATATATATATATATAATGCCTAATGCTAATCGCGATCCTTATTTCAGATGTACGCCACCTATTGAATTAGGTGTTCATGTACTGATATAAATAAATTTTGTAAGGAGAATACAAAAATTACAAGATTGCAATATCAGTCATGTGTTACATAGAAGATAATTGAATTATAATTCCATACATGTACTCACACACAGACACACAGACACGCACACACACACACACATATATACATATATATATATATATATATATATATATATATATATATATATATATATATATATATATACCTATTTGTGAATTATTCCACGGATTTCTGCCTTTTTTATTAGTTTGGACCATCTTCCAATTACGCGATTCCCTTGGATTTTACTTGTGACAATGGAATTTTAACCAATTTTCTTGAATTCTGTGTTTTTGGATTTTACTGTCATTGGATACTTTACACTTCACCAGACTATGCATTCACGTGAAATCACACTTTTATTCACCCTATTCCCTCTGCTTCACTTTTTTTTATCAAGTAATATCTATGACTTACTTCTATTTTCTTTAAATACTTTTGCAAGCAAAATCCGATTCCAGATTTTGCTAAAGCACACGCTCTGATGAGAATGAAAATATTTCTTAGAAACTCTGCGGATAAAGGACTATCCACTTATTCAGTGTTTCCTTTTTTAAAATTAGATGTGTTTAACTTTTTTTCAAAGTGTATTTTAACATGTTTTATTAACTATTTGTTTATATATATATATACATATATATATATATGCATATATATATGTGTGTATATATATATACATATATATACATATATATATATATATATATATATTAACGTGGGTGTTATACCGATAATCGCGACAGATCAACAGATGCGCTTTGATAATATATTATTGTAAATATTGCTCTTTCGACCTCACAGCATTTATACTGATATCCGAATATATATTTATATCTTTGTTATGTTAACTTAGTTCTGATTAAAGTATTATATTACGTTTGGACGAAGTAGTGTAAGCTCATACATGCGTTATATGCAATTATCTATTTCTTTGATTGATTACCTATCTGAATCATAACTAATTAAATATCAGCCCATATGCTTAGTATTAACCGTGTACTTGTTTTGTAGCTTCAGCAAAAAATATCACTAAGAATGGATATGGGCAGATGTTTTTTTCCTCCAGCGCTAATTCTCTAATCTTTATCTTATCAGGAGTATCAAAAATTAACCTTGTTTGGATTATTATTAGGTTGATGCAAAATTAATGTCGTTTTTTACATAAAGTTGAACGTCCAAAAAACGACATAATTGTAACACATACCTAATATTTTTATCTGGTAATATAGACAACCCCTCTTCCAATCATAAGTTTTATTAGCCATAATGACTAGCAGTTAAGATGGATACTTCTTTTATCAACCAGGAATTCGCTAACAATATCAAACAGCAGCGGAAATAACGTATTTTTCTAGCAGATTTTAATGATTGTTCGTGATTTTTAAAATATTGTAATCTTGCGCATAATGCGTATTAACTGTTTTCCATTTATTTTTTATAATCATCAACATAGTGTTGTCCTTCATTAGGTTCATTTATAATTTAAATGCGTTGAAGTATATTTACAGTCTGTTAATTTGTATGACATAGGCATAATAAAAGTAGGGGGTTGCTGTATAGACTGTCAGATGGAAGAGATTTGCAGAATAAAAATTAAATGAACTTACAACATACGCACCACGGTGTATCTATATAAATTTAAATTATGTCTATAGTTTTATAATCGTTTGCATAAGATCTTTTTTATGCAACGAAAATGTAATTTAATGACAAAACAATCAAGAAATTTGAAATTGCTAAAAATATTTAACAAATTAAAAAAGAAAACAGCTTGAAAATCATTACTTATATGGGCAAATAATTATTGTGAGAATGCGGACTATCTGAAAATAAATCGATCTAGTTACATTGCTTGCCGTATTACTTATAAATATTACGTGGAACTGAAAGACTTTCAGATTTAAAGTTTATTTTCGTTAAATAAAAAAGTTTATATTATTCCTTTTGTCTTCGTTTTTGTTTTCTCCTACGTCTTCTCGTATAATTTCTTCTCTCTTATTTTCTAATAGTACATATTCATGCAAATATCCTAGTCCCGACTGTGAAATTACTATTTCAGTTCATATTAATTAATCAAAATATGCAGCGTACAGTGTAAATTTATATCGTTTTTTTTTTTTTGTAAAATTGTCGTTCTGTACCTTACCATACATTCTTTTGTCACGAATAGTAAAAAAGTAAAGTTATTTTGACATCGGTAATCTGTGTTTATACTTATAAAGTTGACTATTTTTTCGCTTTCACGTTGAGTTTAGAAGCCGATTTTTTCTATAAAATTATTTAAACGAACTTCTTAATGTACTCGATCAGGAATGTGCGAGCGACTTTATGAATATTGATTAATTTTGCATTTTTAAATACAAGTATCCATTAATTAATAATTAATTTTTTATGGATTTTTATAAAATGTCTGGTGACATTTAACTATTATGCGTACTTTGTTTACCCATAATTTTTATATTATACATAATTGCTTAGAATTCCAGGCACTCACACACACACACACACACACACACATATATATATATATATATATATATATATATATACATATATATACATATATATACATATATATGTATACATATATATTAATACGTAGGTTTAATAAATTGTGTTTAGAAACACTTCGGAAAGTAAACACAAATCGAGGTGATGTCCTTAATTTCAAAGAAAAACTTTCCTTCTCGTAAGACGGGGAGGAGTTACCAAAATGCAGAAACGAAATTGCCCTGTAAAGTATTAACAGGAACTAAGTCTTAAACAGATCATACTAGCATGAAAATGAAATTAAGAATACCAAAACTGATGCAGTGGGTTAATAAATAAACCTCTGTGAATAGGCACAGATAAAAACTCCAATCTGTGACTTTAACCAAAGAAAAACGGATTTGATGAATAAGTACAGTAAGATAACAGGAATGTAAAATATTGACCTAAAATTAACGCTGATCAACACTTTGGGGTACAGGAGACTGATCACACAGTTATCATTATAATATATAGTGGTAAAACTTTTAATTAGGGCAGTGGAGTTAGGGAGGATGATAGTCTGGGTGTCATGAGAACCTATCGTTGTAAAAATGGAAATAAGGGCAGGGGAAGAAGGGAGGATGATCATCTGGTTGTCATAGAAAGCTATTGTTGTAAAAATGGAAATTAATGCAGTGGGGTAAGAGAGAATGATTATCTGGTGGGCACGACAACCTACCCTTGTAAAATGGAAATTAAGGCAACGGGAGAGAGTTTATTAATGTTATATTCGTTTTGTGTCATAAAGGGAATAGTGTCAAGAAGGAGATTCGTGTACGTGATCGTCTAGTTTCTAATCTTATTGTTCATGTCTCGTGGGTGTGTGTTTGTGTACATGCATTTCTTAACATACCATTTTCATTCATTCAGTTCGGCCTGTTGGATGAAGAATTCACTCCAAGATGATAATAAAGGTTTTATGTTTTTATACACCTTCCAAAGGTCGACACAGAATGGAGGTGAACCTTGCTTGTTTGATGATACACGTCAGCGTCCTCCCCAGCCCAGGGGGGGGGACAGCTGAAAAGCCGTCTGTCTTCTTCAACACCCGAAAACCAACTGCCAAGAAAGAATCAGCTAACCTCATCACATGACACCACGTCATCTGGTTAGTTGACCCTTCTTTTGCAAACGTGTCCACTATCCACGTTATTCACCTCTCTCTCTCTTTCCCTCCCTCTCCCTCTCTCTTTCTCTATTCTCTAATAGAGACACAGAGAGAGAAAATAGAAAGAGTAAGAAAGCCAGAGAGGGGGGGAGAGATGCTCGTTAACATTAAGTCAGTGGAAATGATTTGCTGGAATTATGGGGAGAGTTAAGGAGGTTGCGGATGAAGTATTTAAAAAAAAAACGACGGAATGCTAGTATATTTCGATAAAGAATTTATTTGGAAAATTAAAGAGTTTTACTGAGAGTTTTAGTCGATTATCTTAGTTAAAGAACAAGTAAAAAGGATTAATTGTAGAAGAAGGCAGCTGGAGCCCGCAGTCTCTTGCTACAGTTCACAGTGCAACTTATAAATAAAAATTTAAAGTGCTATGTTAAAACTCCTGTACAATTTTTTACATAGGCATCACCACTTATCAAGGCCAAGAGGCCACTCGAGGATAAGGTTTAAAGCGTGTCCAGTAGAACGTGGACAATATAGTAACCGTTAGTAATGGAAATTCGGTAAATTTGTTAACGCATATGAAACGGCTCATCAAAAACTTGTTCACGTTTGACTTGAAGACAATCATATTGTACTCAGCTGGAAAGCAGGAAAATAGAAGACAATTCCATAGGCGTGCAGTTCTAAGAAAGAAGCACAGATAAAAGTGGGAGAAATTAGTGGTAGTTCTTTCTGGTTGACGGGCGTTTCTTGTGAAAGTCTGGCGAGGGGGGGGGCAATATATTGGAGCTCAGCGGAGCACTTGCCATAAAAATAACGATAAAGCAGATGCAAACTCGCAACATCTCTCCTAGAGAAAGAGGTTGCAGGAAATAGAAAAGGAGGACACCCCTTATGAGGCTACGGAGTCTATTTTGAACTATTTTGAAGTCCTTTGTAGCAGCTCCTGACCAAATGTGGAAACAGTACTCCATCTTGGACGTACCTGGCTGTTATATAGATAGAGAATTGCATCAGCAGTGAGATATCTACGGGATCGATAAAAGGAGCCCGATATTTTTTTCCAGCGGCCTTGGCAACGCATTTAATATAAGTGTTCCATTTACGATCAGGAGTAAAGGTTAAGTGCAGAAGCTTGTCAAAACATGAGGCCTTCCCAAGACGAGAGCCATTCATTTCAATTGATTCTAGATGGGGTCAGAGCGTTGATGATGTAAAGATAAAGCCTTAGTTTTAGATACATTAAAAGTAACAGACCACCTCTTTTCCCATTGAAGTACTTGCTCAGGACCAGAGGAGAGAGAATCAGAGAGAACTTAGTCGCTTACGGTCTTAGATGTGGTAACGTAGATAGTAGTGACATCAGCATAAATGTCTACGAATTATGTAAGAATGTGATTTGGAAGATCATTACTGTAGATCGGGAAGAGAGTTGTACCCAAGATGGACTCTTGAGGGACTCCAGCATTAATACTGAGAGCTTCTGATTTCTGCCCATAAACCACTACAAATATGAACCTATAAAGGAGAAATGATTTAATAATTGAGAAGATATTTCCAACTATAGCATAGCTGAACATTTTGTGAAGTAAACCTTTATGCCATACTCTATCAAATGCCTTAGATATTTCAAGAACAATTGCTCTAGAAAGCTAGCCTCCGTCGAGAGATTCGCTAATCTTTTGAGATATGACTGTAAACACATCTGCTGTAGATCTAGCAAAACGGACATCATATTGCGTGTTAGTAAGAAGGTTATTTTTGCTGAGATGGTTGATTACTTTTGTTTTTAACACGGATTCCATCAAACTTACTCATGACGCACAGGAGACTTATTGACCTGTACTGAGAGGGGGGATGAGCGATCACCTGAATTCTCAAATACAGGAATACTGATGAGATTTTCCAGGATGATGGGGAGCAATTCTCCTTAAGACAACGTTTAAATAGTTTTGTAAGTATGGACTCTAATTCTGGTTGAAGTCTTTTAAGTACTATGATTAGAATATCGTCAATGTTTTGGATTAGCTTGGCAACGTCATGTACAGATATATGTATATCACATAGCGAGATTTCTGATACAAGAGGAAATATTGGAGGTTGGCGGACTTGGTCGAAAAGGGTAGAGTTATCTGCAAAGTTCTTGGCAAAGGGTTTGGCTTTGTATGATATCGAAGAGATTAACTCAGGTCCATTGATGATACTTAGAATATAGCATACAATCTGTTCAGGATTCTGTTTGCTATTTGCCAAAACTGGTGGGAACCAAGCCGCTGCTAAGCTACTTTGGACTTGAGGGGCTGAGCATATAAGACTCTTGCGTTCTTTATTACTTTTTTACAGTGATTGCTGGCTGTTCTAAAAACGACTTTAGTACACCTATTAAGTTGGAAGCAATGGAAAAGGGGATTTCTGTGCGTAATGGCAGCAGTACGTTTTGGAGAGAACCACGACTTGCTGTTAGGTTTTTGTTGGAACTTTTTTCGAGGGTATGAAACGGATTATACCTACAGTTAACCATTCCGTCATGTCTAATACTATAGAGGACACATCCTTTTTAAACATGGAACGCAGAGGTATATACGATATAAATGTTTGGAAGCTATCCCAGTAAGCCATAGAGTATCGATATACTGTACGATGGAGAGTTACATCTGAGGACTTATTACATTCCATTTTCATCTTAACTGATATAACAGAGTGGTCGGAAGATCCAAGTGAAGACAGAATGGAAGCTGAACACAGTTCGGGGAAAGTTGTAAGAAAAAGGTCTAGGAGACTTGTATACTGGCCGTCAGTATCGGGCACACGGGTGAGTTCGTGAACAATCTGAGTGAGGTCATAAGCAATGGAGAAATCATGATAGAACCTCCCTCATCATCGGCGTTGTTGTAGTGAGTTAACCATTCCACATTGTGAAATTTAAGTCTCCACAGACACGAATATTAGCTGAAGGATAAGCAGATAGGACGTGGTCAATTTTCTTAGTTATGCTTTTAAAGGTAGTAATCCCGTTGTTGTGGGGTTAATAGACAGCAAATATATATGCAGTAGTTTGAGCAAGTACAACACGGAAGCACATATATAGTAAGTTAGGATATTCTCTGGAGATGACGTTACCACATATAAAGTCATCTTTGTATATATACCTATACATGCATATATACCTATGTAGAAGCACACTCAAATGCATACATGCACACGCCTTCTTTTGAGTCCACGGGTGAGAGAGGCAGCTGATCAATGGGAAAGGATAAACGCGTAGGAAATATATATATAAATGGTGTAGCATAAAGTGCTGAGGATGTGAAAGGAAGAAATCTATAATTGATGGGAATTGGATTTTTTAGAAAATTATTTAAAATTAAATGATTTCCAATTGAGTTAGTTTTATGCTTGAAATATGAGACTAGTTCGCTTTTAAAATGTATTAGATTTTTGTTCTGGAGGAAGTATATATATATGTATATATATATATATATATATATATATATATATATATATATATATATATATATATATATACATACATATAAGTTACTTACACGTTTATGTGCTGAATTATTTTAATTTATAAGATATTTTGACATCGGAAAATCGTTGGACTTTGTTAATAGTTTGTATAAATGGCTGCTATACTCCCAAATTAAAAAAAAAACAGCTGCCCTTACAGAAGGTAAATCGACTAACTTCTAAGCTGCGTGGATATATATATATATATATATATATATATATATATATATATGTATATATGTGTGTGTGTGTGTGTGTTGATATATATATATATATATATAACAAATTGCGTAAGATTCATCCTATTTATCGATCTGGCGACAAGGCCCCACTCTTTCACAGTAGAGATCCCTTGATGTAAGAAAGCCTTCTACTCTAATAGTTTCTTTTTACGAGAGATATTTACCATAATTGCCTTCGCACTTTCAACCTTCTCTTTAAATATTTGTATCATTTACGAGTAATACATACACATACACATACCCTTCCCATACACACACCCATATATCTATATATCTATAAAAGGGGGCATGTCTTTGTACCTGTCTGTCTGTGTACCTTTCTGTCTGTGTATCTGTGTGTGCACATTTCCCTACTCAATAACTCTGTCAATTCTAAGTCTACAGACTCGAACTTTGATATACAGGATACTGATATTTGGGAAAATCGATGTGATCAGTTTTCAGCAAGAAATCTGGCTGGTAAGGGGTCAGAGTTCAACGATTTGGCCTTTGAGAACTCTACCAAATTCCTCCGGCAATGTTGGGTCTTTACACTTGAAATTTTAGGTATATTAATACTTACTAGAAATACTTCCCTCTTCATCCGAAACATCGCACAGGGAATGTAAGGACCAGAAGAATAAAATAAAGGAAACGCCTTTTTCTATGACCACATGTCAAACATGCAAACTTTTACCTTGTTTTTATTTTTTTTTCATATTCTTTTTTTCTTTTAATTCTTTATCTTCTTTCGACTTCTTTCGCTCCTTCTCTTTCTCTCATATTTATAGCTTACCGAATATTAGCGTGTAATGTTCACAAACACACAAAACACACAAACACACGCACAAACACAGAGAAAACATAAGAAGCTCATGTTTATATGTATTATCCTTTCGGAAACGATATCCTTTTATTCATACTGAAAGGATATCCATTATATTTATGCTGATAGAAAGATATATCCAAAACTATTTTATTTATTTCCCGATTGATTTCTTTTTAAATGTCGAATGAATAAGAAAAAATCGTTTCCGAAACGAACGTACATATAAACATGATGCTCTTATGTTTTCTTCTATGAAAACTTAATTGATAATTTCACACGCTTGTATATATAGCTCTAAGAAATTAATTTATCGAGCTCATCATAACTGCAATATTCAGAGCATAGCACCTTTAAATATATGCATTTGCTCACTTAGACCCTCTCTCTCTATATATATGTATGTATGTATGTATATATATATATATATATATAAAGAATAAATGGTAAACAGTTATATTCCAAAGTTCATGATGTTGACTATCTTATAATTTATTTCTTTAAATCAGTTGATTTATACAATTCATGACGTTATCTGTTTGATATAATAATTAAGTGATTGATTTTGCGTTTCGAAACAGATATTGTTAATAATTGTATAAGTCAACTTATTTAAAGAAATAAATATTAAGATAAGCATCTTATAATTTGTATTATGTATTTTGGAATATAACTTTTTGTCATTTATTCTATATATTGCTCTGTAATCATATTGAGCTTCTTATATAAGGATTGATATATAATAAGAAAATATCTTTTCACAGAAATGTAAGCCATGTTTAGTTTCAGAACAGTTTCAGATGGTTCGTTTTTCTAAACAAGTCTTGAGAGGTGATTGGTTTGCAGTAGATGGAACAGTTTCCGATGGTCCGTTGTTCTAAACAAGTTTTGAGAGATGACTTTTTTGCCATTTTTTTCCACAGTTTGACAGTTCCACAAAGCAAAATATTCTTACCGTGTCGAGACGAAAAAAACAAATCTGAAATTGCTACAGAAAAGGTTTAATACTTATGGAACAATTCTGGTTTCTGATTGGTTGGTAGCAGAACATTAATTAATTCGATTCGTCAGTTCCTAGCAGCATCGTTTAAAAATAGAATCCTCCGACTGTGTGGGATCATACGCCATTATACTTCGCTATGATGGTATTTATTTGCTCCCCCACTGAGCAAATTAGGCACAAGGCCGTTTTTAATGTGAGGTAAAAACCAGCTCCCCTAAAAGTAGGCAAAAAGGGGGCACTCTGGTCACCAAAAATAATAATTGTCCCAGTATAGAGGGTTTCCCCTCCATTGACTGGTATACTTCGCTATGATGGGATGTGTCTCCTAGCGGCTTCGGCTGTGGGGAGACAGGGTAGTACAAGTCAAGGATTCGTCACTTGAAACTCAGCCCAACAAAAAATTGCAGGAGTGCCTCTTCTTTAGGGGAGCCTGCGGGGTTCCCACTTTCCGGCCTTGTGCCACATAATGCTGATGTTGGCAGCATTTAAATATATACCCCATTATACGTCCATATTTATGGAGCACATATATATACACTGTTACTGTAAAGAATTAATAACATTTGTGCTTCTGCAGGTGTTACAAATTGTTTCTTCTTTATCTTCATATGAAATTGATTATCAGAATAAATTCCAGGCGAAATATGTATATGTATATATATATATATATATATATATATATATATATATATATATATATATATATATATTTATATATATATATGTATATATATTGTTCCTTATTCATATATGATCACAATTACAACATATTTAGGATTTTACACCAATCATTTTTAGATTGCTTAAGTTTTGCATAGCTGAAACTGGTTAATACTAAACTATTAATTATTAATTAAGGACTACCAGGTGTCTTCTTCTTAACGGCATAATTTACAGTCAGCCTGCACGTTCGCTTTCTACTGGAAGTGAGTAGTGCCTATCAAAAGGGGAGTGTTTAGTAAATATGCAATTCTTTCCTCCCACTTAAACCAGCCATCCGTCATTTCTCGAGGTGACACTTCTCGTTGATATATAATAATGATATATGAATAATTCACAGATTATCAGCTTCTTATGATATTTTATTAATAATGTGGTTCATAAGCTTTTTCATCAATGTCTTTTTATTTATATGTAGAATCATATTCACTTATGCATAAATATGAATTTCGTTTTCTCATAATAATACATCATTACATTCTACGAAAGTGTTTATATATTTCCTTTGTACAACTTCTAGAGAAGTCTTTATTCCAAACGCTACGTTCTCCATCATATCCACTATTAGTGGTCTTTATTTACAATATTCCACTTGGTGCAAGCAACTTCTTTAAAACTATGAGACAGATTATCCGTTGACATAACATGTTACTGGCTAATTATCTGAGAAGCTAAAGTTTCATCTAGTCTTCTCTCTGTTGCTCTCTACTTTGTATCAGTGACCGCTTTTTAAAATGTTATTAAATTAAGAAACTATAAGATTTCCAATTAGGCAATAAACGCTTTTTTCTACTTTATCAAATACTTATATGTACATAAACACTGTCCACATATTCCGACATAGTCACATTCCCCTCGTTCATATCTCATAATTTTCCTCGAATTGTTTTATTATACACAACCATGTTTTTATTCCTGACTTCAAAATTCAAGTGACTTTAAAAAAACAAAACAACAAATTACAAATTTCTTTCAACATGGAGAAGTCACTCATCGGATAGAAGTGATTTTTTGCCGATTATTATCTTTGGATATTTTATGTCTCTTGTATCAATAAAACCACAAGCAATAAAGTAACAACTCCCCACCCAAAATAAAACAAAAATAAAACAGGCATCCGCATCTGATGAAAGCTGTCGTGTGCTATTGATTTCCGAGAAACTAAATGTCTGTAGTCAGAAAATTTCTCTCATTTTTTCCACAAATCTTGGCCAGTCTGCGCGAAGCCATTTCTAAAATTCTTTCCTTTTACTAGCGCTTCAAAGTACAATTTGTTATGCATTTATATTTTTTTCTTGTGTCCATGCGTATTTTTTATCCGCTTGGTCCGTGAGTTATAATTAGGTTTGAAATAGCATAGTCATCGTAAACCGCACAAATTCATTCTATAGAGTCATTTTTATGTCTACACATTACTATGTACTAATCCTACTTTAAACAATTATTCCAATAATGTGGTCTTGAATCGGTCAAATCGATACATTATCTATTATACTACGTATCGATATGGCTGAGTCAGAAATGAATAATAAAAAATAAAGTTCACAGTAAAGTACAATTAACATTCTGCTAAAAACAGTGCATTTATTTTGGTATCCAGTAGAGTTAATCAAAACGTGATAATACAAAAGCTATATTCGATCCATCTGTGCATTTTAAAATCCTCTTTCATTTCAAAATGGTAGAGCTAACCAAAGTAGCTCCGAGCTATTTAATAAGAAATCTAAGTGTAATAGTATGTGGAACATCTTTTTTATTAAAACATCTACCTCTCCGTCTCTCTATTTGTCTCTTTATCGTTCTCTTTACTTTTCTGTTTCGACTATTTGGTTTTAATTTTAAATATTGAACAACATTTTATTTTTTTTTCATTTTATTAGTGAATTACATGTTAAATGCAATAAGACATGATATAAGCATAAAACAAGAATACTATGACAGAAATCAGAGGAGGATCTCTACGTAACAACGTTGGATATATCGAAACAAAATATATCGTAAAAAAGGCAATAGAAATAAGCCTTGATGATTGAAACAATAAAAACAATATGAAAATTACGGAAAAAACGCTGCAAATGACATCTAGGCGTTCACCTTCTGCTCAAATAGAATAAAATGTTCATAGTATCAAGTAGTCCTTATCTAACAAAATATGAGTTTGTAAAGATCTACGAAGAAAGAGATAATCCAGTGTACTATATTACAGTTATATTAGAGTAATATAAAATACGATTACATAATATTATTTTATGTAATTAACCATATTATGTTATTACCCCATCATATTAAAAGTTGTTATTACTCTAATGATTTTAGAATTGATAAATGCGTTACCAAATTCAGTTAGTTCTTATAAAACAAATAGAAATATATTACATAATAATGAAACAAACAACCAAGTCTAATCTATATATAAATTCGTATTCCTGCCTGTTTGTCTGTTTGTTCATAATTTGATTAATGTATACAAAAGATCCGTTACTTCATTATTTCATTTATTTCTATATATATAGTATGTTTCTTGCAAAATATACAATATACAATTAATATAGTATGCTTCTTGCAAAATATACAATTAATAGGTTACCTCATTTTAATATTACAGTAATGGATTATCAATTTTACTAAATATATGTATGTTAGTTTATATTTCTAGCGAGAGAATTGTTTTAAGTATTCTCTTAAAGATTGTTATGTAATCAACTTTAAATAACACTTATATTGATAATATATTGAATTAAAGTCATTTGGAATTATTATTCCCGACGAAACACAGCCATTTGCCCTATAAAGTTTGATACAAATAATTAAGGCAATTTCTTGCATGAAAAATCAATTCCGTGTTGAGAGAAATTGTTCTTTTTTAATATTTAAACGAACAAAAAATGAAAACACATACGAATGAATAAAAGCTTTCATGTGTCTTGTTTTAGCCAGTGAAATGAACGCCATTTCTTTCTTAAACATCACTTAAAATCACGTAAACGTAAATATTTATAAATATGATTTTTCCCGACCATAAAGTGGTCGGTCGTCCTGGTACAACGGTTAAACACGTTTAGCAGATTATCTTTTCGCGTTTCAGTTTCGAATCTTCCTACGCGGCTATTTTTTTTTCGGTCGCTCTGGCACTTGCTGTTATTTTTATTGATTACAAAGTCGTTTTGTTTCATTAATTTATGTCTTTTTTTGGTGGGGGTCCAGCCATGCGCAACAAGAAGTGCTCAATATATGGAGAATAGATTTTACTCTTTGTGTCACTTCTTCCAAAACATCTCGTAAGGAGGGTATCACGTAGGTCTTATTATTATTATTTTTTGGAGGGATTACGTTCCAATAATTTTAGCCGTTCTTCTATTTTTGAAATTTTTGCGGGGGTATCTACGTTGGCCATGATGAACATGATTAATATCCTTAGTATAGCAGGTGTGTTAAAACGGAACTTCATGTCGACCCGGATAACGCTGTGTACCAATGCTAGTATATATATATATATATATATATATATATATATATATATATATATATATATATATATATATATATACTAGCATGTGTGCCCGGCGTTACCCGGGTGTTTAGAGGTGTGTGTTGAGCAAAGAAAAGGTGTTAGTAGGAAGGTAAGCTTTAATCCGTACCGCGAGAGGAAAAGAACGGGAAAAAACTGACGTCTTTGTTGTTAAGACCACCGCCAAAGGGAAGTGACGTAGGTTTAAATTAAGGCTAGACAATCGAAAAGAGGGGATGCCTTTCGAAAATATCGGTGAAAAAAGCAACCCCATCTCGTAGAAAAGGGCCATTGAGGGTGAAGAAAATAATTTTTTTTTGCCAATTTTTCGGTATTTGTCGTCTGAGGGGTCGAGGTTAAAAATGATACTGATCTTGTGAAAATCCGCCGCCTCTGTCAAATATTTTAGGCAGACATGCAAACATACATACATACATTTATATATGGGTAACTCAAATTTTCCATCCAAACCGATTAAAAAGCTTGTCCTATCTCGAAATACCCTTTATGTAAAATTTCAAATGTTTAGACCAGAAACTGTTTGAGTAATTTGGTAGAGACAGCAGAGGTCAATTTTGTTTTAAATTGACCCCTATTATGACCTCTTAATATTTATTGTTTTGGGATCAAGTAAAGTTATTTAGATAGATTCATGTCCAAGAAACCTATATGTAAAATTTCAATTGTTTCTACCCAAAGTTGGCGGAGGAGATTGGTAGAAATCTCAAAGGTCAAATCATTGAATTTTGACTCCTTAACAGATAAATGTCTGGCCGATAACAGATTAAAAAGATTTTCCCAAATCTCAGTACTCTGTATATAAAATTTCGAGTCTGTCGACTGAAAATTGTCAGATATATTGTGTTGGGAAATGTATACAGACAGACAGATAGAAACTTTCACTTCTATATATATATAAGAGTGTTTTTATTTAATAATCTTTTTGTACCTTTTACATTTTGGACTATTCAATGTCATATCACACTCGGATTTGTATACGAAAGCTCTGTAGAAGTATTCGTCTACTTTTCCTGTGTTTTGAAAGTACTTTAAACTGATATTCTATAGTCGTCTTCAGGCAAGTTTTTATTACTGTTTTGTTTAAAATATGGTTGCATTTACATGGTGCAGTTCTAATTACATTTAAATTATATGAAATAGTGATCCGTCTCGTGTGGAACAAATACGTTTTTACGTGTTAAGAACGTGGCTGAAATAAATGTACAATTGTTTAAAAGTGTGATTTACAAAATTGTATGGAACTTACAGGTTTTTTTATAAATTTAAATTGCAACACATATATATATATAGAGACATACATATGTAATTGTATGTGCATATATATAATTATGTACATATACAAGTATATATATATATATATATATATATATATATATATATATATATATATATATATATATATAGTGTCGCCTTCTGGATTGAAAGTTTGTTTGTAAAATCGCCATGAACACTAGCATATTTCTAATTAAAGTAAAATAGAAGCAGGATAAATTACCGAGGAATAAAAGGCGAATCCAATGAGTTGTAGGTTGTTTAAACAGTTACATTCAAGCAATCAATTTCGCTTAAATCTGCGGTTTTCGAAAAAGTGATGAGTAAGGACTTTATATATATATATATATATATATATATATATGTGTGTGTGTGTGTGTGTGTGTGTGTATGTGTGTGTGTATATACTATCAGGCATCCCGGTCGTTAAATCCACATAAATATTATATATTAGTTTAGTATATTGAATTAATTAAACACATGACGTTGTGCTATCCGCGTGAATCTAAACAAAACTTTAGCAATCCCAACTAAAAATCTAGATTTATTCTTCAAGCTTTTTACCGTCGAAGCATTAGACAAATTGGAAAAATACTCTCCAGACCTCTTACCTATCGACTAATACATCAGTACTGACCATCGAAGCACAAAAATTAGGAACCCGTCATTTCTGGAAAATCTGCAACAGTGTAGTAAATAATGGGCAATCAACAATTCTCCCACTATCCAACAATCAGGAGGTTGTTTTCTCAGCAGCGAGAAGGCTAACATGCTTGCCAGTCGACTTGCCTCCAAATCCACACTGGACCCTCACTGACTCTCCTTTGCGGACAGACGCCACACTAGACGATCTGAAAATCATCCTTTATCAGGTGCACGCTATCATAAAAATCTTGATACTGCAAAAGCATATGAACCTGACCTCATCCCGGTTGTGCTATTAAAAATGTGCTCCGCTGAAATAGCTCTAGTTCTCTCCAAACTTTATATCACATCCACTTATGCATCTTGCTTTCCTGCTTGCTAGAAAACTACTTCTGCGGTACTAGTTTTCAAGAATTCTGGCGAAAGAACTGACCCAGTAAATTATCGCAGCATTAGCCTCCTCCCACTTTTCGTCAAAATAGTCCATAATTAACCAAGTTCTAGTCCACTACCTTACAGATGTTAAACTTCTGACCGAATAAGAATATGCATTTAGGCAAGCCCGTTCCACAACAGACATCCTAATTGTAATCTCTGAACGTATATACCATTTTCTGGACAAAGCAGGAGAGAGTTGAGCGGTAGCTCTAGATATATCTAAGGCTTTTGACAGGGTATAGCATGAAGGTCTTCTCGGGAAAATCAGATCATACAGTATCACTGGAAGAATACATGACATAATTAAATCCTTCTTATATAAGAGAGAAATACAGGTTGTCATCGATGGTCTATCCTTGGACGTCTATTATTCCTAATATTCAGAAATGACCTCACTAACAAAATTGTCTGTGAAATGGGTATATATGCTGATGATACCACGCTCTATAACAGACACGACAGGAAAACAAATGGACACATATATAAAGAAATGGCAGAAACACTAGAGGTTGACCTCCAATCTGTAGTGGAATTGAGATAAAAATGGATGGTCACCTTCAGTGCTGCCATGACTGAACTTGTTTCCTTCAATAATTACAAGAAACATTCTCTACCACCAATAGCAATGGCCAAATACTCTTTACCAAGCCACAATTCGCCCATGTATGGAGTATTGTTCTCATATTTGGGCTGGTGCATCTGCTCTTAGACAAGGTTCAAAAGAGAGTCGCCAACCAGATTGGTCCTGAACTGTCATCTAAGCTATAGCCTCTGCCTCATCGATGAAATGTCGACTCCACCTGCCTGTCCTACCAATACTTTAACGGTGAATGCTTCAATGAACTGCAAGGACTTGTACCCCCACGACGTAAATACCCCCACCAAACTCGACAAGCAGCTAAATCTCACCGGTTCACAGTAGAGATCCCTAGATATAAGAGAGCCTTCTATTACAGTAGTTTCTTCGCCCAAACCGCTATACTTTGGAACTACCTTCCGGGTCCCTGCTTCAACAACTGTCATGACACGCAGAGGTTCAAGTGTAATTTGAACCCACACTTTGCTGTCCAACTCCAAACATAGTACCCCTGTAGCTTATGTCCCTGATTGTAGCCCCCTTCATCAAAGTGGCATTGTGCCTTGTTTGGGATGAAAATGTAATAAAAATAAAATTAAAACATACCTTTTCAAGCATCTCCAAAATTTTCTGCGTAAGTAATGTTAACCCACGCCATATTTTAAATGCCACAAAACGCAATATTTTTACGTTACTGGCATAAATAAAATTGTTTAGCGTTGGCAATACAGTGTGGATCATGATGGCCTTATTTCGATGAATAATGTTTTGTTTGAACATAATTAAATAGTTAAAAATCGATAGAGATGCTATAATAACACTGTGCAACAAATTTGAATTGAAAAAAAAGTACAAGACATATAAGACCTGTTTCGGTGTAAGAAAAGTATGCTGATTCCAAATCTGACATTTATTTCTCTGGATCAGGTACCATTTTCATGTACTTTATTATTAATTATTTTGAGAAAAAAAAAACACCGGATTCACCAGTTTAAACAACATTTGTCCTCTTAACTCTCTTGTGTAGAGTGTCATCATCATTTTTTATATTCCAGCAGTAGTCTGCCAACATACCAGTGTTCCATTTTCCTTTAAAACGTTTTTCTATTAATGAAATATCTTGATGGAACCTTTCGCCATGTTCATCACTCACATGGCTAAGATTCTCAGCAAAAACATCCAAATGAGAGTGGAGCACATGAACTTTTAGAGACATGTTACATCCCATATCATGAAAATGATGCAATAGATCATTCACAACTTGCACATAGTCTTCTGAACGATGTTTTCCCAGGAAGTTATCACAAACTGTCTTGAATGACTCAAAGGCACATTTTTCTTTTCTCGTGAGATGTGTGTTAAAAGTTTCATCAAGAACAATTTTTCGAATTTGGGGACCTATGAAGATACCTTCTTTTATTTTAGCTCGACTTAATGAAGGACACTTTTCTGCAAGATATGCAAATGCCAAGGAATCCTTGTCTAGTGCTTTCACAAACTGCTTGAACAAACCGAGTTTAATATGCAAAGGTGGTAAATGGATTCTATCACTTTGCAGAAGTGGTTTGTGTTTGATGGTCTGTTTTCCTTGCTCAATTTCATCTCTAGCAGGCCAGTGCTTGCGTACATTGTGTTCAGCTCTTGCTCTAGAGTCCCATAAGCACAAGAAGCAACAAAATTTAGTATAGCCTGGCTGAAGGCCAGTGAGCATGGCTATAACCTTGAAATCTGCACAAACATGCCATTTATGGACTTCATTATGTATGCTTGCTAAAATTGTTTTTAAATTTTCATATGATTCTTTCATGGTTGTGCTGTAAGCTATAGGAACAGATGGCAGGGTGTTCCCATTGTAAAGCAAAACAGCTTTTATAGTAAATTTTCAGAAAAGAATGTATAAAACGCCCCTTTATGTTTAAAACATTAAAATACACAATAATCCGGTCTTTATTGTAGTTTTTAGTTAAAAAAATATTTTATTAAATGGATATCTATTTTTAACCCTCAAATTTTTTCCCGTGCCCTACAAATAAGGTTCTGAGGCAGGTTTTAGCTTCTTTTCCTTGATTTTTCTAGCCTACATTAAAAAATGCCTTTCTTAACGAATACCATGGCTTTTCGGAAGGTGGTGAACACCAAACCATGTGCTATAGCATTATGTTTTTACTTTTGAAAAAATTAGCCCTTGGTCTAGAAAATATTATGCTAACCAAGCTCGCTCTGTCATCTAGCTCTCTTAAATTTGGAAAAATAGCTCATTTCGGCTGACTTTAGCAAATAAATGATTCAAATAAATGATTTAACAAATAATGTACATAATATGTGTATATTAAACTGAATTTTTCTCTTAAGATTTATAATTTAATACACATAATATGTGACTGCAAAGTCGTCAGTAACCCATTTTTTACGTTTTTACTGAACTTTACGACTGTGGCAATTTTGCACAAATTATACCTAATTCAACAAAAAGAAAGCCAGAAATAAAATTTCCACGTTACTAGGTATACAAAAATTGCTGCAGATATCCTGTACTTTTTTTAGTGTTGCACAGTGTAATTAAATATATATGTATGTATGTATGTGTGTATATATACATATGTGTGTGTAAATATATATATATATATATATATATAACTGCACATATTCCGTAGGCCTATATATATATATATATATATATATATATATATATATATATATATATATATATATTTGTTTGTGTGTGGGGGGGAGTTACGTACTCTTTGGTGTTTAAAATGTAGGAATCAGCTCTCAGAAAAATATGAATAACCGAACTATAAGCTCGTTTTTTTCTTTTTTTTTTTTGCAATATAACTTATGTACACTAAATAAATAAATAGAATTCATATGTAACTCAAGTAAATTATGAAATGAGTTTCGACATTGCCCTACACATTTTGTTTACTAAAATCATCTTTGTCAATTTTTTTTATTATTATTATTTTGCAGAGCAGGTACTCCGCAACGTATTTCTTATTCTAAGTAAGTTCAAATTTTATGGTATCTTATGACGAGTAAATTAAGTAAAGTACAGGATATTTGCACATTATTTTTCAATCCCATTGTTAAGAATAGGGTTATAAATATTAACTCACTTGCTTCAGCACTATGCTTTCCGTGCAGTAGTACAGAAATTATAAAAAAACAAAAAAACAAGTTATAGCAAGTTATATCACACAGGTAAAACGACGTAATAAAAACTATTTGGAAACATTGTATCTACCTTAAGGAAATTAAGCTATAGCTTTTTTCGTATAATTATTGTTTATAAACTGCCAACATAGTATCCATTTATGTATTTTCACGTGTACATTCAGTATGGTAGGTGCTTTTTACTAAGACGTGTTTAAATATATCGTCCTAAAGCGTTAAAAACTTTACACAATTTAGAGAAAACGAAAATTACTATTACTACAATAATAATAATAATAATAATAATAATAATAATAATAATAATAATAATAATAATAATAAAAACACATGAAAATATTTACTTTATTGGTAAATAAATATTTATTTTTAGAACATATCGTTCTAGGTTACTTATATTTAAGATTTTAAATGATTCAATTTTCTATACTAAATAGGGAAATGGTCTTTAAATGTATAAATGTCACTTAATTTACAATTTTTGTTTGGAAATAATTTCTCTCTTTAATTGTACATATTCAAATGCAAATGCATTCCCTGTCTTTCTGAAAAAGAAAATAGCAACTTTTGAACTATTTGCAGAATTTCTCTCCGCAATTGGATCCAACAGAAGAACTTCCGATCGTGATCTTCAGAGTTTGTTACGTGACGTCATCAGATTACATGACTTTGCACAAGGGCTATTTTTACGAGAGTCACGACAGGAAATATCGGCACTCAGGAAATGTCACGGCGTACGCGAATAAATAGAGTAAAAATGATTCAAGATTTACAAAACCCATTCTACCATTAAGTCAAGAAAGAATTTCCGAAGCACGCATCTAAAAAATGAAACACTTATACGATACGATGTGCAACGTCATTGTATTGTCTACACTATCCCTGGCAAATTATGACTTCATATTTGATGGGCATTTATTTATATTAAATATTAATCTCCCTTTATTGTTTTCTTCCTTTTCTATTTATTCAATTAAATTTGATTCATGTGTGCTGCATATTTTCACATCAGTTATTCAGCTTCGGGTGCTAATGCACTTTCTGATCCGCGCTATTTTTAAATCGTCTTTCCAAGTTTAATTAAAGTTTTAGGATATGTTTTTTTTTTCATTCAATTTTAAGGTTAAAGTACAAAATAGGTGTAAAACATTCTCCCCCTCCCCATGTTAAGAGTGGATTTTTAAATATTAACCTTATTATTTCAGCACGGATGAATTATTGCATGAGTACTGAGTTTCGCAACCTTTATTAATTCTATTTAACCTGTATTAAATTAAAATTTTATAACGTGTTAATATAGAACCATGTTCCTCGGTTTCTCATTCAATTCGATAAAAATATCTGTTTACTTAATTCTTTATTCTAAGTATTACATTTAATAAAACGGTTACCATGAAATTTATTACACAGTTTACTAGTTAAGGCATTATTGGTATTTTAAACAAGATTGATTTTTCATGTTAACTAATGATTTTGTTTTTTTCTTTATTGCTGGTTATGGTAAATTTATTTAGTTGCTACTATATTTATCTCATCTGATTTTTTTTAATGTCTCCAACCTAATCCATCCTTGTGATCTGTGATTCTCTTTCTGAAAACGTTGTTATAGCTTAGTGTTTTTTGGGTTTTTTTCTTTTACATGGAGGTCACCACTTATCAAGGCCCAGAAGCCACTCGGGGATAAGGATTATTGCGTGTTCCGTAATTAATTGGATAGTATTGTAATATACGTTAGTATTGGAGATTTGATAAAGGGGCATTACTTAAGGAAGCGGTTAATCAAGAATTTGTTTATGTTGAATTTGAAGACATCCAAGTTGAAGTCAGGTGGGAAACAGGCAAGCAGTAGAGAGTTCCAAAGGCTTGCAGTTCTAAGAAAGAAACTTTGTTCGTGGAATCTACGTTTTGATTTAGGCACAGATAAAGAGTGGGTAAAATTATTGATAGTGGTTTCAGCTAGACGGGTGTTTAACGTGAAACATTGGGGAGGGGGGACCAGAGATTGGAGCCCAGGCGAGTACTTTCCATGGGAATAAAGATAAAACCAAGAAAGGCTCGACATGTCTCTTCTGCGGGAGAGATATTGCAGGGAAGAGAAAAGGGTATCCCCCACTATGCCAGCAAGTCTATTTTGTACTCTGTCAAGGCGGGATATGCTGTTTTTAGCAGCTCCTGCTCAGATGTGGCAGCAGTATTCCATCTTTGGACATACTTGTCTTTTATATAGTGTTTATTAAGACAAAGTATAACGTGTTCTTTATGCAGTGTGAAAGCCTTGTTGACAAATTACAATTCAGGACAAGTATTTAGGGACCAGGTAAGCCTATATCTTTTGCCCATTATCTCTTATTATGACAAGCACCGTAGAAAAATGTTTACTAATGAGTTCCGTAATGCTGTTTTCACAATTAAGATTTAAAAGTAAGCGACAAAGATTCAATTAATCAATGATAAGTAGTTGGACAAAATATACCGCCTTGGTAAACCGATATTACGCCCAGCGTCTGAGACGTTTTACGGTGATAGAAAGATAAAAGAAACGTACAAGTTTTAACAAACACACGCGCTATTATGGGCAGAGATATACAATGGCTATTATACTGTAATATGCATGTAAACACTGATCAGAAACAAACGCTTATGGACATTCATTTTTCGATTATACATCTTATTTGTGCAACTTGTACTTTTTCACCACGCCGAAATTTCTACATTATGAAATCTTAATTTCTAAATCAAAACTTTGCCATTTAAATAGAAACTGGAAGTGTGTATGTGTAAATACACACACACACACAGACACACACACACCCACACATACATATATGTATGAAATTTTACGTGTATGACCAATTTTTTTTCCAAATTCACGATTTTCAAACAGTTATATATTTTAATGTTCAGCGTGTTTTTTTAGCACATTTCTGAAGACGCAACATTCGTCTACATAATATGGAACCCACGATACATTTTAATACAAGTACTATATTTATTATATCATGATATTATATAACAAAATAGATTCACCATAAGTCGAATAGTATGTTAGCCATTGACGGAATATAAATGTACGAGTGATTCCTTGTGTATTCGATATTCACTGTAAACTTCCACTTTCGAAATCGACAAATACGATGGATATGCAGAGAGCAGCGAGGTAGACGGGTAACGGGCCCGACTGTATGATCAGAGACCTATCTGTGGACTTAAGCCAACCCTCATATATATATATATATATATATATATATATATATATATATATATATATATATATATATAATATACATATATATATACATTAGGAAACTTTGCGAACTGACTAACGTTTCGAAAGTCTTTTTCTCCGAGCTAATACAATATGCGTTGACGTACAGTAGCTTCTTCTTGATATATATATGTAATTAAATTTATAGAAGGTCAGTTGAAAATGTTTTTTTGATGATGCGGCCACTATATCAAAACTTCATTAAATAGAGTATGTTTTAATCTTTTACGTGTATTATCTCGTAAGGTGTTTAATGTTTGAAGTTGTTTCCGGAAATATGAAATTAAAAGATTTGTGAAATCTTTATCATATATTTTTTTGTTTTTATTTCAGGGGTTGTTTTGTTTAAATAATCTATGTTTTAATATTCAAACACTAAACTAAATATAATAAATTATCAAGATATAACTTTCAGATAAATTCAGTTAAAAATTAATTCGCATGGTTTTTGTTTTTTTTAGAAATCAATTATTGAAACATCGATTACGGACATTATACGTGCAGTTTTTAATCCGAAACATTAAACCATTATTTGCTCTACTATATATTTTGTAAATGAATTTGTTAGTTTTATTAAGTTAGACGCACTACATACCTAGAAAGCTGAATGATTAAAAATTAACTGTAAAACTTAAATGATGTTACTTTTTGTTGTTGGATACTACATTAGAGTCTTCCGTTCGTGCACACCTATAAATATTAATTGAGCTTATTGTATTATTTTATTTTTATTTTTCAAAAGGATATTAGCTAATCATTGGAACTCCATGGATCAAGGAAAAAATTCTAAATATTTTTGTATACTTTGTAGAACAGAGTTTAACTCCAATGCTGTCATATATATTACTATTTATAAATATATATAGTTTAAATATATAGTGACATGGTACAATATACACATTTTCTAGTATTTACAATCGGCGTGTTTCAAATATTTTACCAGGCATATTAAATTATGACTTCAATCGTTTTTACTAGCAATGTAAACATCTAATATATATATATATATATATATATATATATATATATATATAGAGAGAGAGAGAGAGAGAGATAGAGAGATAGAGAGAGAGCGATCTATATATATATATATATATATATATATATATATATATATATATATATATATACTAGGAAAAGTACCCGTCGTTGACTGGGTTCAAAGACAGCCTACAGAAAATGGACTTTGATTTATGAAAGTATTAGCGGGGGTACCCGGCGTTGTCCGAGTGTTTGTTTCCGGGACGGGGGGGGGGAGTTTAAAAAAATGTTATGGTAGGTAAGTAGGAAGGATCAAACCCGGAGTCATGAGTTAAAGTAGGAAAATAAAGTGTGAAAAAAAAACATCTGCAACGTTAACAGTTCGGCCACCAAGAAAAGTCCATTCCATTTGTTTAGGAAAAAAAAAAAACGACTACGGTAGGTCGGCGCGAACGTGAAAATATAATGTGAATTGTCCAGCACGCTAACCACTACGCCACGGAGCAGTGCAGCTTAGTTTAGTGATTTTAAATAACTTCACATGAAAGAACTACGAAGCCAAACCGGTGTTCTCTTCTCAACTTTTCCTTGTGAACGATCCTCAAACGGTGTTAAGTGGTGGCAGGGGGTGGAGGAATTTATTAGAGAGAAAATATTTTACCACTTCCATTGATCTTAACCGATTTTGGCCGTGACTTCTCAGCAGAAAATGTATAGAAATCTAAGATTATCGAGGAATTTGAGAAATAATAAGTCTATAACACACCTCAGATATTGTTCTGCCGTTTGTGCATATTATATTTGCATGAAATATCTTGATTTTTAATCATATTAATGTCAAAATCAGACGGGAAAAAATGAGTTCATTATATTTATATAGAGAAGATGATAGATTATGAAAAGGAAGGGTTATAAAGAGATAGCTTCGAATTTGGGGGTATCAACCCCAAAGCAAAATAGGATGAAAGTAAAAATAATATCGATAAACCCCATAATTCATTATACCATACATGGTCAAACTGAAACACTTATCACAATATTCTGTGGATCTATATTAAAAAACCTTGTTAAACTTTGTGACATATTTCCATTCTACGGAGGTCAAGCGCGAACGAACATGCCATAATTTTATCATACCATATTTCTTCAAACTGAAACAGAATTATCAAAGTATACTTACGCAGATAGATATGAAAAGTGTTTATTAAAGTTTGTGCCTATTTCCATTCTATGGAGGCCGGGCGCAAACGCAGACCCCACAATTTTAAGTTGAAACATACTTATCAAAGTATTCTTATGTACATCTATATCAAAAACACTTGTAAACGTTTTTTTTTTATTTTAAAATTTTTATTTCCATACTTTGTGGACCAGGAGCGAAGGCAGACCCCACAATTTTAATGAACCACCGTTCTGCTAGATCAAGCATACCCATTCCTGTGTCTCGATACATCTTCCATCATTATATGTAATCAGTTTTTTTAAAGTAGTCAACCATATAGGAGTTTATTCGTGACCACACACACACACACACATACACACACAGACATTCAGCTTTATATTTATTTATATATATGCATATAAATTACGGATAAAATGTACATATAACTGTATTATATTATCAGAAAAATATAGAAAAATAAAGAAAATTTTATAAGCCGTGGAATTTTGAAGCTAAATAGTTTTCATCATCGGAATAGAAGCGTCTGTGTTATACAAAATATAACGTGTAGGCAAAACGCGTATACATATTGAATTTACCCTAGTTAAAGCTTACATATCAATCATGCACGTAATATTCTATATAGTAAAATTGCTTCATTTGTCCTCTATAGAAAACGATCTTATATCTTTTGAAAGACAGCCATTACATAATCGTCTCATTATTTGATGTTGATGTTGCCCTTACTACCAATCGCTTTCATTTGTTATCATAAATAATTATATTAATTTATAGGAGCGTAACATTTATTCAGGCGTGATCGTTGATAGTTTTCTCCTTAATGCGACCGGAAATATTATAACATTTTGCATATCTGTTTCTAGGAGACCGTCCGTATTTGCTTTCTCCAAAGATACATCCGCTATTTCTTTTTTTGATTTGTAAAAATAATAATCACACTCTCAAAAAAGTCCGGATTCTCCCATTGGCAGTACGCATGCGTGTCTAAGAAAGAGACCTTATTATTTTTAAGTATTTCCGTGCGCAATGTATCTCTCAAAAGAGATAAGTCTATACATTTATCGTTATATTGCGAGTACAAGTTTCGCAACGTTCATCTACTTCTAATATTATTGCAGTTGTTCATTTTCCATATATTATTCAGCACTCTGATCAGTTCAGTTTATTTGCTTCGCTTCTCCGTCTCCGTGATATTCCTACTAAGTTTTGCTGGAACAGTGAAGTCCTACATCTAGCGGGACTGTTCTTTTATGTTAAGTATTATGACGTCCTATCTTGTTGATTGGGTCTGTTTATGTATATACGTTTACGTCACATAGGATTCTGTGACTCCGGATTTTAGTAGATTGCTGCCAGTACCATTTGTTTACGTGTTCAAGAAGCAGTTATTTTCATAATTTTAGTGCAGTTCTTTCCAGCTATAGCTGCATATATGCTCACATTTTTAGGCTAGTTTGCTGCCTTCGCTTATATATATATTTTACTTCCGACTCTTTGGTCAATAAGTCTACATGTGCTCTTATCCTGTGTACTTTCGACTCTCGCTTAGGTGTAGTTGATTACAATCGCGTTATCTATTTCGACAGTTATTAATTTCCTCTGTGTAACTGCATTTTTCGTAGCTATGTCCCAAAGGTTCCGTTAATCTCATTCTTATGCATTGTCCGCGTAGCTGTTTATATTGTATTTTTTTCTTTTCTCGTCCAATACGTTGCCTCTTTGTTCTCAATTATCATGTGTTTCCAGTGTCTTTTGCTGAAATTATTACGATTTCTTTACTATGTGTTATGCATTTTCTAATTATTTTTGTCATTTCCGCAGTCTTCTATAAGAATCAGCTCTTACCTTCCATTTTTTTGTGTATTATTATTATTATTATTATTATTATTATTATTATTATTATTATTATTATTATTATTATTATTTCCTCAAAAGTAGTCGCACAGGCCATCATCAAAGACTTCTCATTGAGAAAGAAATTATGGGGTTCTCTAGAGTTAGAGTGACAAAAACTGTTACCATATTTACAGTGTTCTCAACCTCTTTCGACAGCCTTTGCAAATTAATTTATGTCATCGCAACATCCAGGGACCATTGGTTTTCTCTTTAATTTGAATAGCAATAAGACTCTATAATGTCCCATATCTTTTTGAACTTTGTTAAATTTATTATAGTTATTATTCTTATGATTACATGGGCAAACGATTAATGTGTCGCCTTAACAAAAAACACCACAGTTTTTATATGAAGCTTTTATTATAAAACTCTACGAACTAAAGATATATTTCAGGCTGAAGAAAAAAAAGACGACTGTAGATGATAAACGAATAGACGAAAAAAAATAACCCTTTGATTGAAAAAGTGGGAACTGTGCCCCTCTACGAAAATAACAGAGACAACAAAGTATCTCTAGTAACTGCAACGTTCTGTTATATGAAAAAAATTCTTCAAACACGATGCTCGAAAATAAATGTAAAAGAAAGAAAACAAAAGAATACCTAACATTTTGATTTGATCTTTATTTCAGATTAAAGAAACACATTAGAACTGTTGTTTCAACATTGCATTTTGGGAACTATAGAAAAAAATCCCAATTATGAACAATTGTTTCTAGACTTATTTCATGGACTCTTTTCCAGCTTAGATTAACAATTAATGATAAAAAATAAGGGGACTTTTTGATCTGATCATTGTTTATCTAGTATCAGCTGATGTGTTTATTGCTTTTTTGTCTGTTTAAAAGAAATTAAAAAATTCTACGTGAGCAGCACCACGAGACCTCTACACATAAGAATTAAGGAACACACACAAACACAATCATCATCATTCCGCAAACACCTCAACACCTGCAGAAACACCAATTATCGATTAAAGTCGATATTTTAACCACAGAACGCAATATTGAGAATCTTCGCGTAAAAGAATCATTACTAATATCCAAATTACGGCCAGAACTCAACAACAGACTGGAGCTCGGATCATTCATTATATAACTTTACATACGGCTCCTACCAAACACTTACCATTACAACCATAACCCATTAGAACGGGTACACCACTGCACACCGCTTACAGCCCAACTATAGTCCAGATAGGAGCTTACTGCAATCGCCCTCCAATATAAATTATATAACAAAATAAAAATCAAAAAAAAGAAATGTAATAAATAAAAAAACAGCAGTATATATTAAAAACAATAAATAATAATAATATAGATTACTGAAGTACATAAACCAATAAAATAAAAAATGCCCCATCTATTACCACTTATAATTTTATAGAAATAAATAAATTAACAGCTCCCAAGGAATGTCATCCCAATGCCTCCTTCCCACCTACCTTCCTACTCCTGGCAACACTAACCTAAACACCCAGCTGCCGACTGGGAGCGTACCACCCCGCAACACACACACCCTCTCTCACATCCCACCACTACTTTTATTATTCAATAGCTAACCGGACACTACGCACCCGCGACTTACGTGACCTAGATAAACTAAGACATCCCACACATCAGCAGAAAAAAAAATAATAATAATAAAGACAACAAAATGGATAATATACGCAATTAAAAAGCTCACGCTAAAGCAACAAGTTATAAACTAAAAAAAATAAATAAATAAAATAAATAAAAATATAAACATGTTAATTACCTAATCAGACCATACATAAACCCCCTCCTCATGTTTGCTCCGAGGCCCCACACAGCAATCCAACTTCCGCTCCACCATCTAGCATGCTTTGAATCGATGTGTTACGTATCCATTTAAAAAGGGATTTTTCCCCGAAATTTATAATGTATATTGTCGCAGACATAAAAAGTAAGACATTTTACCTAATAAAACTGAATAAATATATGTATATATAAACATATATGTATGTGCTTATTGATTTGTAAATCGCCACTTGTTCTCGTCTACTTTTACCAACAACGACTATATTTCATTCCTCGTATTGTGAAAGCCTTCTAAATCTTTACTACATACTTCTCCCACATAATGTTTCAGGCAAACTACACATAAAAAGAAAAATGTTATGGGTAAAACTTTGGATTAGATAATATGAAAATCTCGTGTGTGAGCACCTTGCAAAATCAAAAATAAATAAAATATAATCTATTTATTTTACATCGTTGTTGTAATGTTGAAGGTCGCCCACTATTAGCCGTCAATACTTTTTTAAAAACAATGACGCACATGGGCCTATAAGTTGAGATGACCCATTGAATCCCACCGTTGTGTGATGTAATGCTGTTATGAGGGAAGTGGGGTGGGTAATGGCATCGCTCTATTTCTATCACCTTCTCGCCCCCCTCTCTTCTTGTCTACCATTCTTTTACCCTTTAAAATTGTGAGGGAATGACTTTTAAAATTGTCGAAGTTTTTTTTTAGTTATTACGTAATGTGAAAAGTTATGGTGGGAAGGTATAGTAAAGAACTCGCTTCCCCCTTACCCTCTAAATTAAATCGAATTATAAATGCTCCCCGAAAGTTGATTAAAGAGGATTTTCGAAAAATTGAATTAATTCTTAAGAAGAAAAATATTTCCTCAGTCCGGAAGGATCTCTCTTTCATTGAAACTTAAATTTCCTCAAGCTGTTAAGTTATACAGAACTGGTCATTAATTAATGTCACTCTCAGGTGTGGTGGAAGTGGATTAATTCAAAGGGATCTCTGTAAGGGATCTTTTACGAAGGGGGTTGCTTTTAAATAATAAACTTAATATTTTGAAAAAAGTTAATTAAAGTTAAATGTTTCTTAATTTGAAACGACCTTGATAATAGTCTATAAGAAGGAATTATCTTTAAGAATAAAATATCTTGAAATGTACACTGAGTTTAAAAAAAAACTAATTATGAAATGAAAAAACTAGGGGTGTTTCTGAATTTCATATGAAGGGTAAATTGATTGAAAATGGATTTTGATGATCTTTTGAGGAGATTAATTTTAATAATGAACCAAATGCTTGGAATAATTTTCAATTGCATTGTGAAAATTCGGTTAATTCGAAATGTATCATCTCTTAAGAAGAAGATTGCTTTTAATAATAAATGAATTTACATTGGAAAGAAGTTAACACACTTAAAATGTTTCTAAATTCGAAATTTTTAATTGTACTTTGCCAAAGAAAAAATTGATGCAAACGATGAAATAATTTTTAACTTTTGAGATTGAAAGTTTAATGATCTTATGTATATTTAGGTTTCTGAATCATTTTTGGGGAAAGTTTTTTTTTGCTCTAATTGAGTATTCCAACTCATGAAGGCTTAGTGCCCTTCTTTATTTAATCCTTGAATAATATTATAGTAATTAGAAAATACTTAATAATTAATAAATATTCCGTGGTGGATGGTTTCTATTCGTCGCTCAGCGGCAGACTCCTTGCCCTAACAAAATCAATATAGGTCAGCGTGTCCCTCTCACCTGGGGTGAGGTCACGTACCACCGATCTACTAAAATAAACAAGACTGGTTACCGAAGGGAGAAATAAACCCAGTAGCAGTGGATGTTTTTAAAATGTTTTTTTTACGACAAGAGTAAATTGATGTAGTAAGCGGCATGATCATCAAAATCGAGACGAAGTCACGTATATCCGACTCATTGAAATAAATTGAAATATGTATAGGTCGGCGTGACTAAGTCAGGTAAACTCCGGCTTGGTTAAAATACATTGCACTGATTCCTGAAGAGAGCATAAATTCAGTGAGTGAAAAAATTAGAGGACCTGTCGTGATAAGCTATGTTATACTAGGAGGTTTAAATTTCCCAGTCATTTTTTTCACTGTCTCGATGGAGGGCGAGGGTGAATTCCCTCTCTGGTATTTGAAGCAGTATACCAGCCGACCAGGGGCCTGGCGAAAGAAATAATTTGCTGTAATGAGTAACATAGAACAGAGGGCATGGATACATAGATCGGTGACGGCTGGTTGAAGCACCATTCACGGAAAATTAGTGACTTCTCAAATTTATGAATACTCATAAATTTCACAATGTATAGGGAGTGATGTGGCACTATATCTATATGTTCCCCCTCCCTCTGCATGGCCATGTGGTCATTTGACCGTAGGCGGAGGAATATACAGTAATGTAGCCTCATAATTCCCTTTCTTCTTTCGACTTCTTCTGTATGGTGAGCATGGATATTTCTGTCTCTCCGTAAATGAGGGGGGCACCCCCTCCCTCAATACTAGTTAGGGTAGGTTAGTTAGTTTTGTAGAGCCTTTTGTCAAGTTTTTAGTGGAAAAATTAATTATAAAGTGGGGATTTTATTGTAATATATATTTTTGTAAAATAAATAGTTAAGATTATATAATATATATTACAATTATGTCGTGTGTCGTTTTTTTTGTTTTGTTTTTTTGCCATAAATGTTTTAAGTCGAATGAGGCGGTCTTGAAGACGAAAGAAGAAAATTTCACCCAGAATGCTACCAGAGTGATCTTGAGAGAATGAAGGAGCCACACACTTACAGCTAATATCTCAGGTATGCTTTACTTCTTGATACTCAGGCCCTAATAATTGACCCATCTTCACATCATCATGGGACCGTTTCTAAGACACATCAGTGACCGGCTGATCGTGTTATAAAAGGGTATAAGTTCGTAGCACTACATCTGGGTTTCCCTGGACTTGTGTGCCGGCGACGAAGCTTGCTGCCACACTCAGGGTCTAACAGCGACCACCTCATATAACCAGGGGATCAGCACACATTTCAACAAATTCAGGTAAACGTTGGTGTTGACTTTCAAGCCAATTTCGAAGATATGAGGCGGCAAGATTTGGCTCCATGTAAAACCACACCAAAGAGCATAACCGTTGAGCCGTGTCCGGATTTGCATTTTGAAGCTGCTCGCAATGGTCCTGTTGTCAAAACTTGGATCGGCATAAATATTAATTGTACAGTGGCACATCTCTGATCTCGCTTGATAAACATTGTGTCACTTTCAGACAAAAAAGAAGGCTCTTATTGTTTGGTGGGATTTGTGCGACACTAGCCAACTAGTAAATGGTATGTCATACAAAAAAGAAAACCGGTTGCATCAAACTGAAATGGAATTATGTCGTATTTTATATTCGTATCGTTTGTCCTATATTATTATTATTATTATTATTATTATTATTATTATTATTATTATTATTATTATTATTATTATTATTATTATTGGCTTACAAGGAGCTTCCACACTGGTCATCAAATATCTCATATTGAAAATCTCTGGTGGTCACTGGTAGCTGACTGACAACAAATACTCCGACATTTCCACCACCTTCCACCTCTTTCGATAACATTTGCAAATAAAATTGCGTCATCGCAACAGCCTCTCACCACCAATTTTTGCTGCCAGCTATCATTGGTCTCCACTGGAATTTGAGTGGCAAGAAGCCTTCCAAAGGTCTCAGTTCTCTTCGCGTTTGTCCAGCGGAGGTCTGGTCAGCGGTCTTTCCTCAGTTTTTCCTTCGACCTGACCTTTCTTGGCTATTTGGAATCACACTATCTTGGGGACGGGGGTTGATGGGGCACTGGGAGTTGATGGACTGGGCGATGGAAATCTTGTAGATATGCAGCTTACATGTTCTTGGTTCCATGTAACGCTTCTCAGTTGTTTTCCTCTGCAGCTGTTTGTCTGGCTCACGCAAGTGGTTCATGTGTAATAATCGTCGAATTTAAGGATTCCCTTAATATTTCTGTTGTGTTCGTATCGTTATCCGTTGTATTCTTGCAGATATTCCTCTGAATTCAATTTATCACAATTTTTTTTTTCAAGAATGGGAGAAATTTGACTCATATATATTGTTACAGGATAAGGGGTGTCCTCTGTTCATGTAAGTATAAAAATAGAGAGATTAGTTAAAATGAAAATAAGAGAAAGCAGAAATCGAACCCTGGACATAAGTTTTAAAGAACAATAGGTTTAAATGGAATGTCCAATAAATTGTTAATTCGGATGAAATAAATAATAAATAAACTATTCAATTGTTAAAAGAATATGGATAATAAAATTTAGGTTAAATAAATTAGATATGTAGGTTGAATTCCTTTGTGGAAACAACACAAGAAAAAATAGGTTATTGGGAAATCAATGTCGAAAACGTGCAAAGTCGCGCATGTTGAAACACGTGAATTTTGCTCACGTGGCCGGGATGCATGGATTTCTCAATATAGGAAGTGAGAGTTAGTTGGTTGGAGAGACAGTCAGGGGAGACAGTCAGGGGAGACAGTCAGGAGAGACGGTCAGTGAGAAAACTCAGAGACAGGCAGACGTCTGAAGCGAGACGCCACTTCGGAAACTAAAATGTGAAACTTTGAATTCTTGATGAGGAAACCACGACCGGTCGTGAAGAAATAAAAATCATCATGTGTTTTGTGATAAAGCTCATCTTTGTATTTGTGATTTCTACAAAAAGGTAAATTGTATTGTTATTATATGTCTGTGTTATAAAATTTCATTACATACACATCTCTCTCTCTAAGATACAACATCATATGTAATAAGACAAGAACTCTCACTAAAACTCATATCTTTACTAATATGAACTCACGTAACATACGCGCACAAGTGGTTTCGTCTAATACTACTAATAATAACTATATAACAACTCTCAATTTGGTGGTCCTGAACCAGTTTGCATCAGCGATATAGAAACAGAACCTGGTGTCGATACCACAAAAAAAAAGAAAAAAAGAGACACAACGTTTTAAAGGGGTCCAACATAATTTAAAAAAAATAAATAAATAATACCACGGAAAAGAAAAAAATACACGATCATAGAATTCGAAAAAAAAAAGAAACACAACGTTTTAAAAGGGTCCAACATAATTTAAAAAAAAAAATAAATAAATAATACCACGGAACAAGAAAAAAAATTACACGATCACAGAAATGCGAAGGAAAAAAAAATTGAACACACACGCACACAGAGAACAAAAGATACAAGAAATATTAAAAAGAAAAAGAAGAAAAGGCCGATATGCCGTAAAAAGAAATTCGTAGTAATGAAAAAACATAGTAAACAAGTCACCATGAGTAATTCATTGATAAATGAATTGGTCTGTTAAAAAAAAAAAACTCACACACACATACACGCAAAGGCCGAGATTTGGGGTCACCCATTATTGTTTTGAAATTTGTAGAAGTGTCTTTAGAAAATGTGTGTGAATATGAAATCGTTTGGACGAATTGTTGAATTTAATCTGTCAATAAAAACAGGACTTTTTCAAAGGTCGCATGTACTCTCTGAAACAGCGTGTAAATTGTTTGGAAATGCATTTTTTCATAGTTGAACTTTTCGGTTTTTGTGTGTTCCTTTATTTTGTTTTTGAAAAAAAAAGGGAACATTGTTTTGGACAGACTGTTGAATAGTTGTTTGTTACAGATGATTTTTTTTTGTTGAAAAAAAAAAGTTATAACTGTTGCAAAATTTTTAAATGTATTAAGGTATTTATTTTGAAAATGTTTTTATGATGTTGAACAAATATTGTAAATTGTCTTATGTATGTAATGTTATTGATTTTCACAGCAAGAATTCAAAGTCAGCAGTAAATATAAATTAGATTAAAATGATCTAGTAGAAAATAAGTTAAGACGTATGGTTGGCTTACAGATTCAGTTAGAATTTTAGAAGGGGGACAAGAATTAAAATTACGTAAACGGGTATTTGGAGAGTTTTTAGATGTGATAAGCCGTAAGGAAGATGTTTTGTTTTAGCATTTGGTTTTGTTGTTTGTATTATTTAGAGATCCTAAAAATTTTTCTCCAAGAAAAGTGACTTGGTAGGGATTGATAAGCACAAGAATGCCCCTATACGAAAAATTTGGGAACCTGGTTAATTAAGTGTTTAAAATAAGCTGGTTGCACGTAACGACTCCAAGCAAAGTAGTAAGTAAGTATTTGCTTAATTAATAACAGGCGTTGGAAAGAATACGAAAATTCTTAAGGGGGCCAGTAAATCGAGGATAGGTAGTCCCGAGGCAATCACATATAGCATAATGAAGTAAGAGACAAGCAAAAATATGCCGTAGATTACGTAAGAAAGATATAACCTTGTATTTTTTTAGAGAAGCATGAATGTGGGATATATCTGCTGGATCTTGGAAGCTCTGGTGAGACAAAAGAAAAATCACAAAAAAATCGGGCTATTAGATAGTATTTAGAGCGCAATAAGGTGTTGGGCGCGAAAGGTGTTAGTTAGTTAGGAGTGATATTTCTAAATCCTCGTCGAAGTTTCAAGAATCCAAGCAAGGAAATCCGAGTGAATCCGTATGAGAGAAAAAAAGGTATATCTTAAACTTCTGAAGCCAACCACAAAGATTTAAGTATATGAGATTTGGTATGTCCCGTATGAGATAGTTATAAAATAACAAACAAAGCCATACTTGATAAGACTAACCATGCGGAAAGAGAGATCAGAACACTTTTGAGACGAAGGAAGTCGTCCATTTCGAGAAAGGTGAAAACCTCTAGTCTGCGGCATATGGGTGGCTGGAAAATAGCTGATGTGAATCATAGGTAAATACCCTACACCCAAAAAGTAAATGCCACAAAGATCAGAAAGGTGCTGATCTTATAAAAAAATAAATAATTGTAAAGTCGGCCGTGAAGGGCTGACTGAAAGAGATTTTTTTTGTGTGTGTTTTTTAGCCTGATCTTTCTAGCCGTGTGGTTGTGTAGATGTAAAACTA
The DNA here is from genome assembly GCF_053919585.1 of Euprymna scolopes. Lineage (NCBI taxonomy): Eukaryota > Metazoa > Mollusca > Cephalopoda > Sepiida > Sepiolidae > Euprymna > Euprymna scolopes. Next base: position 52,996,312 of record NC_136499.1, on the reverse strand, counting down.
AAAAATGTACTAAAGTTAAAAAGGCATACATTTTTTTTTGTGAAATATGGAAGGGAGGTATGTTACAGGATAAGGGCTGTCCCCTGTTCATGTAAGTATAAAAATAGAGAGATTAGTTAAAATGAAAATAAGAGAAAGCAGAAATCGAACCCTGGACATAAGTTTTAAAGAACAATAGGTTTAAATGGAATGTCCAGTAAATTGTTAATTCGGATGAAATAAATAATAAATAAACTATTCAATTGTTAAAAGAATGTGGATAATAAAATATAGGTTAAATAAATTAGATATGTAGGTTGAATTCCTTTGTGGAAACAACACAAGAAAAAATAGGTTATTGGGAAATCAATGTCGGAAACGTGCAAAGTCGCGCATGTTGAAACACGTGAATTTTGCTCACGTGGCCGGGATGCATGGATTTCTCAATATAGGAAGTGAGAGTTAGTTGGTTGGAGAGACAGTCAGGGGAGACAGTCAGGGGAGACAGTCAGGAGAGACGGTCAGTGAGAAAACTCAGAGACAGGCAGACGTCTGAAGCGAGACGTCACTTCAGAAACTAAAATGTGAAACTTTGAATTCTTGATGAGGAAACCACGACCGGTCGTGAAGAAATAAAAATCATCATGTGTTTTGTGATAAAGCTCATCTTTGTGTTTGTGATTTCTACAAAAAGGTAAATTGTATTGTTATTATATGTCTGTGTTATAAAATTTCATTACATACACATCTCTCTCTCTCTCTCTAAGATACAACATTATATGTAATAAGACAAGAACTCTCACTAAGACTCATATCTTTACTAATAAGAACTCACGTAACATACGGGCACAAGTGGTTTCGTCTAATACTAATGATAATATCTATATAAAAATATGCCGCAATTATTATTATTATTATTATTATTATTATTATTATTATTATTATTATTATTATTATTGATTCACATGGACCTGTCACACAAGTCACCAAAGATCTGATTGAAAAACCTGTATTGTTCCCTTGAAGCTGAGTGACAACAAGTCTCCTCAGACGTCCATCACTCTCCAACTCCTTCAAGTAAATTTGCGTTATCGCAACAGCATCTAACCACCGATTTCTCTCTGGCAACGGCCATTGGTTTATACTGGAATATGAGTGGCACTAAGCTTCCCCACGGAATTGCTTATTGAAAAGAAGTATTTTTCAGGAACCTCTTCAAATTAGTAATATTATTCACCATTTCAATAAAACTTGCAATTTTATTCTCTTCTTGCAACAGCTGTTTACCCCTGGTGTTTCGCGAGCAGTTAGCTTTATCTTCTATGAAATGTGCCTGAAAATAAGTCTCTACTCCAGTCATTTTCTGTAGCCCATGTTCAAAAATACCTGGTTATTTTCTTAAGTTTCGCCTGACCTTTACCAAGTTCCAAGTATTTTCTTCGTTTTTATTTTTTTTTCTTGTTTTTTACTTTGGGACAGCGAAGTCCATGATTTGGCAAGTTTAGTTTTTTTCGTTAATGACCTTTCTCGCATATTTTTTTGTTTTTGTTTTTGGCAATAGCATTATTAAAGCTGATCTTAATTATTATTTTTAGATATTATCGTTGGTCCGTGGCTGCACTATTTCTCTGCTGAACCATCTTATGCAGTAATGCATATTTTTGTAATCTGAGGATCGTTTGATACATTCAAGTAAAATATAATACACAGTTCCCTCTCGTTGTGAATAAAGTTTATATTTACTGTTTACATGTCTATCTTAGTTGAGGGGTCATTTGTAATGATCGGGATACTGTTGTTCTGTTCCGCTGACTTTTCCATACACGTGGGTTCATCTGCTCCACGCCCCAAATAAACCTAGCAATGTCACATGTAACTAATTATCTTCAAATTCTGTTCTCATATTTTGCGTTTAGTTCCAATGCTATGCCTATGGGCCAGGATCTGATATTCCTTGCATTGTCATTATAATAATAATTAGTGGGATGTGTAGAAATTCCACATGGGACTCATTCATATGTGATATATTGATGTATGCATTCTGCAGATGTCCAGCGTGAATCGAGACGCTCTGATATTATTGTAACTTCGTTTTTGTTAAAACTGTAAAAATATTTATCTAAGCTAGACAGGACGTCCAGTAAAGCCCGGCCGTAAAATACGCTTGAATATGATATTTTAATTCTTGCAGTTTCATACATATTATTATAGAGTTAATGTTCTATCGATCTTTATGTATTATAAATTTTCGAAAAATAAAATCTATCCATATGACTTGGTTACATTAGCTTAAATCGAAACCGAAATAAAAAAGTAATATACACATATATATATATATATATATATATATATATATATACATATATATATATATATATATATATATATATATATATATGACTGGGGTTCCTTAAGCAAAAACTAAAAAAAATATTATTGATAAAATTATTTAAATAAAGAATTTAAGTGCAGTCAGCTATAGTCGAAACCAAATGTTATAAATAATGTTACCTAGAAATATTCATGACAAGAAATAGAACATAACAATTAAACAATCCGAATGTAAGCTTGACACACAAAATAACACACTTCCTACCATATTAATGTGTAGATAATAATAATAATAATAATAATAATAATAGTTATTATTATTATTATTATTTTTATTATTAATATTATTATTATTTGTAGTAGTAGTAGTAGACTTATTGTCGTGGTAGTGGTGGTAGTGGTGGTCCTCGTCGTCGTCTTGGTGGTGCCGCTAGTTGTGTCTCTTTAGTATTCTTCTTTTTTATCTTAGTTTTGCTTTTTACGTTTGTTTCTTTTTAACTCCGGCTGCCAGTCCTTGCAGTTTGTGTCTTTCTTTTCCTTCTGCTTCATCCGAAACGGTATCCTATCTCATTAGATTGTTCTCTCTCTGGTTCCTCGACTTGTAGTAATGATTTTGGCATTTGCCATTTTTGTAAATACACTCTTTGTTTAACTTTTCTTAGTTCTTTTTCTTCAGATTTTTTCTGGGTTTTCTTTTAACTTGAGATATTGCTCTTCTTTATAAAAATAATAATCAGCAATATATTGTCGTTGAATGCAGTGTACGCCATTACTTCCTCGGATACGAATAATAAAAAACGTAAATATATGATATTGATTAATTTTGTTCCGTGATATATATGCGCGTTCTTATGACAGTATACCTACATTTTTATCTTATTTTTTAGTGTAATAATAACAGGAACATATAGTATCAATTATCTTTACACACCTGCAAAAGTTCTGGATACGAAATAAAGTTCAGCTTATATATACCATACCATGATTTATTGTTCTCTGACAGTTCACTCTCGTTTAACAGAAATTATTATTTCCTAATGTCTACACTAGCATTTCGTCGCTTTTAATAAAACCCTACAGCTAGCAGAGAATAAAACATTAAAGTTTCTGTGATGTTTGCACAGAAAATAATGTTAGTTTAATACCATTTACTTTCACAGAATTATCGGAAAACTGTACTCACATCATTGTTGATGCATATATTAGAACTAAATATCTAATGATAGACTTCGTGACAAATGTGCAATAAGCAATAAAACTAAGAAATTCATTCGACTACTTTCCAGTAATTTAATTATTGTCTTTGAATCTCAATTCAACAATACATTTTTAAATATTTTATTAGTTGTCCGACATTCAGTGTGTCTTGCAAGTGTTCCGTAACCTGATGAATCTTTAGAAAATACGTTGAGGAGTAATAATCAATCACAACAGATTTTTTATATCCTCTTGTTAGTGCTGTTAGTGTTGTTAGTGCTGTAGTTGTGTTTTTTCACAACTGACGGTAGTATTGGGGAAAAAGCTACCTATCCCTAAATAATGCCCTCATCCTAGAGGCTTCAAATATTTTCTGAAAACTAAACCCTGCACCTGCATTCTTCGTTTTGGTTTAAGTTAATAGACTCGGCGAAAATGTTTATACTAATAGAAAGAAGGGGCAAAGCCCCTTCACTAACGCCTTAAAATCAGTCACTTCGAATAGGTAGAGCTCGTAAACTTTGGGTGGTAATTTACCTTGGCCATATCAACTTTGATTCGAAACCTCCGCTGTCTTGCACGATTACGCCATCAGGGTAAAAGTAAAGGAAATAAATCTCCAATAGAAATCCGAAGACAAAGTTCTCATAGTACCCTAACTTTATATTGTAATCAATGGCAACTCCTGCGTCTCAGTTAGGTCCAAGTTGTATCGACATAGACTTTCCCTTTGATCCTTTGGCTTCGCTAATAAAAGGAAGCAACTGCCGCACGAAGGATAGCAATTCTCCTACATCACCCTTCCCAGTCTGTACAACTCCACTGCTACGCAAACGTATTCCGAGACGGACTCTTACCAACAAGTGTGCTGTACACGCGATACTGTCGGTGGGTTCAAAATACAGTAAAATAGAGAGAAATGAACATAGTTCAAAAAGGAAATACTGTCCGATTTCCAGCGGAAAGTGTCGGGATGAGAAGGATGTGAAGATGTATGCAAATAAAAATAAAACAAGAAACAAATCTCACCCAAAAACGGCTATTGACAGAAGAAGAGAACAGAAGAGATATACCTTATCGCTGTCTGTTCCTCAATTCCTCAATTGTAATCTTCTACCACCTTGCTTGTATTGCGATCTGGCAGTAAACATTATTGTATAAAGATAAGGCAATAATTATTAAGTATGTAAAATATTTAACATAGATTAGAAGGGATTTTTGTAAGTCTAAAGGTAATAAATATATTAATCGTAGAATTTAGGGAAAGCTCAGAAAAAGAAATATGTAGAAAAATGTCTCTAAAACAACCGTCATTTTATGGGTGACGAGTGACACATTACGTATTAATCATAAGTAAAATGTGTCAAGCACAGTTAGTCAAGAGCTGCAGGAAGGTGAGTACTTTTACGTTTTTTCTGACTATAACTTCTCTGGTCTATATTTTCAGAGTTTGCCTAATATTAAAATCTAGTCGGAGAAACCACTGACTCATATGACCATGTAAAATGTAAATGCGGCTGGCATATCTAAGCGCAACACGTTTTGGGGAAGATATCGCTTATTACTTTGGATTTGTGCCGTGCTTTGTGTCGATCTATCTCAATCTATTTGCTGTCTTGTGTAAAAAAAAGTAAAAATCTTGAAGTACGTTCTTAACAAATTTCTTTGTCAAGTATTATTGTTTTGTTTACTTTTCAACATATGTTTCTTCTAATCGAATTGTAATTCTTTTAACTTGGTATTCTTTTGTTTGGAGCAATGTTCTATGAAAAATATCATATTTTGTTTATAGATAAATCTAACGTTTTATATACACTCGTCCCTTTTGATATCATCTCTATACTAGTTTATCTGTGCGAATGTTGTATATCCATTCATGTATTATTATGTTGTTTTTAAATAAGAACATATATTATCATTTATTAGTCCTCTGAAAAAGAAGGGTGGACCTGTAAATTTACCATTGTCCGTTCGTCCGTTCGTCTGTCCGCACTTGACTTCACCTTGGAATATTTTAAATTTTGCACAAACATTAAATGTGATATGAGTAAAAAAAAAGTAAGAGAACGGATATTCCGGGAAAATTCGTGTTGCCCGCTTAGGGGTGCCTTTCGAAGGTATAATTGATACTTGTTTGCTTATGTTAAAAAAATTGATAGTTTGGATTTTTATAAAATTTTCTGAAAAGTTGTAACTAACTGATTTCAATATAATTTTGTTTGTCTATATTTCACGATAACTCTTGGGTGACTCCAGTGGGCTCTTTTAGGACTAATGAAAACACTCCATATTTGGGACTATTTAACCATATTTGTCCACATTTTTCTGAGTGCATATTTAGCAGTTTTCCATCGTGCTGAACTCAAGTTTAAATATGGGGCATCTGGGGCTAATTATGGGGGCGCAAATGATTGCCCTAGTCATGTCTTGTTTTTTTTGCATGGTACAAAACTCAACTTAACATACGTTAAGGCCTAAAACTGCATCGTTTGCTCACTGTCACAATTATTTGACGTCCCCTGGAGAGTTTTGTTTCTTTTTTGCAAAAAAGTAAATCCGTTTATTCTTTTTTCTGCAATCTTGCACTCTTATATTGTTGTGCATCGGGTACATATTGGAGATACATGTAACGGACACACATGTACAATTACATGTATATCTGTTTACATCATGACGACTAAGACGATTCCTTGGAACGTCATATTATTATTACGAAGCCGAGACCTTTATGCAACAGTTCGTGTTAGCACATTAGAGGAGTGGACAGATAATTAATACTTTGAGCCAGTTATACAAGGTTCTTTAAGTATGATGAAAGAGAAAACACATTTACTTTTTAGTTGACACGAAGACAAGCAGTTACAAAATATAGATGGTGATTTTTTTATTCATCAGCCGGCTGATTGATGACTCAGGAATTCAAGCTTGTATGGCTGCATGGTTTCCTCTCCCCCCTTAGCTTCTAAGGGCATCATCTCCACTAAATCGTTATCGACTCTCGTCTCTAACTGACCCAATCACTCTCTTTGATTATCTCGAACTTCGAACCATGTCTCAATATAGTGAGAATCTCATTTTTATGATATCAGAGGTGTGGTCAATTAACGTGACTTTATCTCCTTTTAATTTACCAGTGCCCTTTACAGATGTATCCAACACGTCTCATAAACGAAAGAAATCCGTAAATCACAATGTATTATTTAGCCTATAACATTTAAACTTTCTTATTGTCTATTCTTTTAACTCGTATTTGTAATATTCAATTATTTCTAAAAGAATGCACAATCACTTTATCTATGATATAAATAATATGTAGTTATTTCCGAGAACAAGGGCAATCGTTTTGCATTCCTAGGATTTAAATATATATTATTTTTAACATTTGTTTACTGGGTTCTTATTTTTTATAAGGTGATCACCACTTATCAAGGCCGGTAGCCACTTAGGGATAAGGGTTTTTGCATGCACAGTACGTTAGTGTGGGGATTTAATACAAATGTCTATATAAGGGGGCGGTTAATCAGGAATTTGTTTACGTTGGATTTGAAGACATCGACGTTGTAGTCAGGCGGAAAGCAGACAGACGGAACAGAGTTCCACAGACGTGCAGTTCTAAGAAAAAAAGCTTTGTTCATGGAATCTACGTTTTGATTTAAGCACAGATAAAGAGTGAGGAAAATTTTGGACAGTGCTTTCAGCTAGACGGGTTTTTTCATAAAAGATTTGCGAGGGGGGACTAGAGATTGGAGCTCAGACGAGCACCGCCCATGGAAATAACGATAAAACAAAGACAGGATCGCAGCGTCTGGTCTGTGGGAGAGAGGTTGTAGGAAAGAGAAAAGGGAATCCCCCACTAAGCCACGAAGTCTATTTTGTACTCCGTCAAGGCAGGATAAGCTGTTTTTAGCAGTTCCTGCCCAGATATGGCAGCAGTATTCAATCCTTGAGCGTACTTGGATTTTATATAGATAGAGAATTGCATCAGTAGTGACATAACTTCTGGAGCAGTAGAAGGATCCAACCATCTTTCCAGCGACCTTGGCAACAGACTTGATGTACGTGTTCCATTTCAGATCAGGAGTAAAGGTCAAGCCAATAAGCTTGTCAAAACATGGGGGTTCTCCTAGACGAGAGCCATCTATTTCAATTGATGGCAGATGGGGATCAGAGCGTTGATGATGTAAAGATAGGAGATTGGTTTTAGATGCCTTGTAAGTAACCAGCCACCTCTTCCCCCACTGAACCACACGCTCGAGATTAGAGGAGAGAGAATCAGAGAGAACTTTGTTATTTACAGCCTTTGATGTGTTGCCGTAGATGGTCGTGTCATCAGCATAGATGTCAACGAATAATTTAAGTATTTGTTTAGGGAGATCATTGATGTAGATCAGGAGAGAGTTGGGCCCAGGATGGACCCCTGAGGGACTCCAGCATTAATACTGCAGTCTTCTGATTTTTGTCCATCGACCACTACTCTTATGAGCCTATGAGAGACAAATGATTTAATGACTGAGAAAACATTTCCAGTTATACCGTAGCGGGAAATCTTGTGAAGTAGGCCTTTATGCCATACCTTGTCGAAGGACTTTGATATGTCAAGAGCAATTGCCCAAGAAAGGAAGCCTTTGTCAAGCGATTCACTAATCCTATGAGATATAACCGTTAGCACATCTGCGGTAGATCTTGCAGAACGGAAACCATATTGCATGTCACTAAGAAGGTTATTTTTGCTGAGGTAGTTGACTATTTCTCTATTTAATATGGATTCCAGCAACTTACTCATGACACACAGGAGACCTTTTTGTCTATACTGAGTGTGAGATGTCTTATCACCTGAATTCTTAAATACAGGGCATACTGATAAGGTGTTTCAGGCGATTGTAAAGCACTTCTCCTTAAGGCAACGCTTATACAGTTTCGTAATATGGGAGCAAGTTCTGGTTGAAGCTTTTTTAACACTATAATTGGGCTGCCGTCAGGGCCAGATGCTTTACGGGAATCAAGGTTCTTGATAAATTTGAGCGACCTCATGCACAGGTATTTGTATGTTACCTGGCGTGTTCTGTGTTATTGGAGGAAATATGGGGAGTTGATGGCCTTCGTCGCATAGGGTAGAATTAGCTGCAAAGTTCTTTGCAAATAGTTTGGCCTTGTCTGATGCTGACGAGATGACCTCAGGTCCATTGATTATGGTTGGAATAGGACATACACTTCTGTTCAGGATCCTATTTGTTATTTGCCAAAACTGGTGGGGACCAAACCGCTGATCAGCTACTTTGGATTTAACGAACTGAGCATATAGTTCTCTTGCATTTTTATTACTCTTTTACAGTGGTTGCTGGCGTTCCTTAAAGCAGTTTTATCTCAGTGCATCTATTACGTTGATTGCTATGGAAAAAGTGATGTCTGTGCGCGATGGCAGCAACATATTCTGGGGAGAACCATGGCTGGCTGTTGGGTTTTTGTTGGAATTTTTTAGATGGTATGAATTGGTCTATGCCTACAATTAGCCATTTGGTCAGGTCTGATACTAAAGGACACATCCTAATATCATTTTCAAACTTATCTAGTATTGGTTTATTACTTAATCGGGGTATGTCCCTTTTCATAACAATATATTTTGTGAGTACTTGTTATTTAAATAAAACTATAGTGGCGCTGCTATCTTTACATTTATATTTCCTTAATTATCTCTCTCTTTAAAGTATGTTAATATTTAAAAAAAAAACGCACATTTAAATTGTTCGTTAGTTTCTCATGAATTAAATCTAGCATGCACGTGTAAAAATTCTATTATAAAAATTACGCTATACATATACCATATAATTAATAGATATTTGCTAGTTGTCCTGGTTATAAAGGTTTCCATGACAAATTTGTGTTGAAGTACGCGCATTTCTTCAATCGATTTTCTTATTCAAAGCGCATAGACAGTTATTCCTTTTTATAAGCCATTTCAGTCTGGCCAGTCTCTGCGGACTAGGCCAAATTTCACCATTCAAATAGTTAATGAAAACAACATGCAAATATTGCACATTCTATACGAGCAAAATTGTCAGCCAGTATTTTCTTTAATGTTTTATTGAAAGCATTGTTGCTAGTCTCTACATCTAAACTAAGTTTGATATCGCTTGAATACAACTAAAAAGACATTCTACTTCGTCCTACTGTCTCGAAAAGTTCCTGGATCAGGCAGCATTGACTATATTAATTTACCATTGGAAATCCGACACGTCTTACCTTATTTCTTATAGGCTTAAACTAGCCGTGTTCGTTCCTTATTCAGCAAACAGTACGAGCTCTATCTGTAGACGCAGTAAGTCATTTACCAACTGACATTATGTCTCTGGAATTAAAAATGTACAGTATTCGTTTGTCTATTTTTCATACACTTGCTGAGTGCTCCCAGTTGTCTTCATTGTGAGCTTTGGGATTCTTTATAGTATAACAAATGAATATTATGAATACAAAGGACGAGTTTTTTTATTTTGTGAACTACATATAAAATATATACGTTTTAGACAATTATAAACAATTTTCAAGTGGATGGAAAATGCAATAAGCTAATAAATTGGAAAAATATTCTCGTTATCCAAAGGTATTAGCAAAAATTACGATGTAAATATGATGTAACACAGATGAATTTCATTCACAGCAATATCTATATTCATTTAGAGAATAATACGTAATAGAAAATCATGAAATCTGCTCTCGTAGGCTATGGATATAAGAGGATTTCATATTTCTCGTAAACAATACCCCTTTTAAAGATATTCGTTTGTATTTTTGACAATAGTCGCAGTGAAAAGAAAAATCAGTTTAAACGTGTGCTGGTTATTATATTATGGCAACCATTGTTGCTTTGTGATTTTGTATGCTATTTCTCCAAAATTTTATGAAATATTCTTGTGTAGTCTAATTATACCTTGCTATCAGCGTTGTTTAAAATCCGTAAATGTTGCAATAAAAACTATATTTCTTTTATATAAAAAATATTTGACACCGAAAAAGTAAAATTCACTAAATATTAAAAAAGAAAACATTTCCTGATTTCAACCACTACTAAGCGCATTCCATTTATAACCTGTGCACTCAAAAGCACCTAAATTTAATGAAAAGCGTTTCTTTTCAATTACTTCTCCGGCAAGCGTGCACATTCCTATAAGCCACTTTGAAAATATATAATATTTCTATTACACTTTCTCTCTTGCGTAATACTTGTTTAATAAGATTTAGGTTTAAATAGTGTCCTCATGACTTTGCTTCAAAGGAAAATTATGTCTGACTATAGAGACATTTAAGATATTATTCACTAGTCATCGTACGTTCTTCGATATTAACGTGTCCTCATTTTATTATGTGATATATATTTACAAATGAAACATTAATTGCCGTAATTTAAAATTTAAAGGTCACGTAATGTAGTATGTTGGGTTAAGAACTTTTAGAGTTTTTTTTTTTCTGAGAATACTTGTTGATTAGACGCTAACATATTATATTGGTAATCAATGCAAGAGTGCAGAAACCCAATTGTTATAATATAATACCAACATATCGCCTTAAGTTTATATATATATATATATATATATATATATATATATATATATATATATATATATAGTCTGTATCGCTTTATTGCAGGTCAATATTATTTTTATTTTGAAATTGATATAAAACGCAGAGAACTGAAATTTGCTACACTGAAAAAGCTATTTCTCTGATTTTTCTCGGATTTGAACAGATATTTTAAAAGTTATGCTAAGTGTTCTACTTTCTAGTAATTTTAATTGTGACTTTATTGTAGTTCTTCCAAAATACCTAGAATAGGGCCGACTTACAGCTAATGAAACTGGACGTGTAGTTGCAGGCCTAAGAGAAGGTCTATCTCTCGTAGATATAGCCAAGAAACTTGGGAGATATTGAAGAACATTTTCTTCTTTAAAATCCAAACATTAAACTAAGCAAGGGCAAAAAACACAAGAAAGTCAGTTTCTGCTCGGTGTGTTAGAAAAATTCGCCATCAATTTATCATGCAGCCAGACAGCAACAGTGCTTCTAAATTTGATAAGACTTGAATAATTTCCTTCTTCCGAACGACACTGCACTGCACAAAACAAATCGCAAGAAGAATTAAGGCCATAGCTAGACCTGTTTTAAACAAAACTCATAGAGAAACAAAACATTTGGCTTAAAATCAGAAAAACAGTTTTGAAAACCCTTGATCGACCAAAGGGGTTGGCCAAAGTTTGGAGTTCTTTTGGTTTCCTAAACCCTCATCTATGCTGTTTTCTATCTATGGTAGGGCCCTCACAACAGAAGGCTGCAAAATGGATCTTCAATATTCTTCAGCCAGTATCAAATCATTATAGTAAATACTGTATGAAGGATTAAATTCATTTCGCTGACGACATGCAAGAATAAACGAGTATAAATAAATTTATGTGTTCGTATGATATCAACAATTTATATACTTGCGTCTCAGTTTTAGAAACGATAGATATTTGTGCTGACTTTTTATATCGCAGCCAAATTCCAACATCTTCCACTCCTGAACACGTATTTGTTGAAATAATTAAATTTGCCGTTACATCAGTTTAATTTAGCTTTAATGATGTAATATACAGGCAAAATGATGGTTGTCTATGGGCATCGTGTTGGCCAACATGTTTGTAGGATTCCATGAGGAAAAATTATGTCCGGTCCATAAAACCATTGGTCTAATTTAGATATGTAGACGACCCGTTTTGCTTATTTGATAGTAATTTGGAGGCAAACAAATTTCCTCGTTACTAAACAGTATGCATCCGGCGTTAAAGTATACGTATGAAAGTGAAGATAATTCCGCCATGGCGTTTCTCGATGTTTTGCAACGGAAACTCCATCTAGTTACCTTACATAGATTTATCGCAAACCAATATTCACTGGGCCGTATACACCCTGGGATTGATTCTGCCCTAACGACCGCAAATATAATTTAATTTGGACATTAACATATCGTGTCCTAATGATCTGCTCGCCAGAAAAATTGGATGAGGAATTAAATACAATTACAGATGTAGTTACGAGAATTTTCCAGTTTTCCTTATTATAATGTTATTTATGAAATTACTTCTCTAACATAAAATCTACGAAAAAAGATCTGTATAAATGTAGAGTTTAAATATATCTTACATGGTATGTTTTTACTTAAATGAAGTATATCCTAATTAGAATAAGCACTTACGGAAGCGACGTATATAATTTCGCTTGTAAATTGCATACGATATTTACGGGAACATTAGATACACGTACGTTATTAAATCATTTGAAAATAAATGTTCTACACATTTTTATAATCTGAGATTAAGATTCGGAAACGCATTGGACGCCAATGTTGAAAGTTTAAGCTTATGTCTTCTGCATACTAACGACTTCTTGTATAAACCTATCAAAAAGAAAGGATTTGATTGCTTAGAGGACATTTGCAGATATTTCGTAGCTTGAAAATTTTGTGAAGTACACGTTTATGCCAAAACCTAATAGGTGTGTACTAAAATGCTTAAAATCGACTTCCTATATTTTAAATACTAGGCAGACCAAATAGGTTTTAGAAATTGTTGGGAATCGTTTCTCTTTTAGGCAACGTTTCACAAGCTTTGCCAGATTTAAAGAGGTGTCAGTTGCAGCTCTGTGAGTACTATCATGGGAATACTTTCAGGACCAGTTGTTTTGTTGATTGCAATCCTCTTAATAAGTTGGCAACATCATTGGCAGATGTATTGATGTCGTGCAATAATTTCAACAAAAATCACTAATGTCAATGAAAGAGGACGTTGTACTTTTATCGACTTAATCTTTTTTTAAATGTTGAATAATAAATGTTTGTAGTTAGTGATAGAAAGCAGATAAAGGAACATACTGAGTAAATAATGAAGGTTTTTGAAGACCAATGAAAAGAAAAATGCATAGTAATGTTTACGTGTATGGTCAAACCGACATTGGGCAAATGGCAATGAAACAGACCCGGTTATCGCAGCTGCTGTCAGAATAACCTCTTTGGAAGTAAAGCTAACGATCGTGACCCTACTTATAAGACTGATGAGGTCAGCCAATGGAAAACGTTTATTTGAGCTCCCATATAAACACATGCATGCACGTAGTCCCCTAGACGAACAACCGAAACCAAACCCCTGCGTAACGTGGATTGTTCCCCTTCATCTCTTCATCTTTCACGTGTGCCGTTTCGTCAGCGGCGGCTGCTGAGGGAATTCACTCGGGGTACAAAATTGAAGAAAAATAAGTCTTGGAACAAAGAAAAAAAGTTCGCCTTTATCTGACTTGCGAGTATATGTGTTCTCCCCGCGTTCTCTCGATGTTGCGTTCGTCTGTCAGCTCGCAACTCTTCTCGATCTCTCTCGCTATTAGCTCTAAAAACTGTTCAAGCGTCGTATATCGCTGCTCGCTATCAACTCATTATTCGGCATTACGATCTCAAATCCCCCCACTACGGATAACCGGAAGCTGCCCTTCCCTTTCTACACATATCATTAACTTTTCCTTGCCAAGTGTCGTGGATTCTACTTGTTATTCGTTCTATAAATTTATCTTGTAATTTGTCAAATCTAGAAGCTCAATCTAAAATAATCTACTAGTTAAATATTATTAGATTGGTGCGAACTTCTGTCGTTTTTTGACGTTCAGCTTCAAAAAACCATAACTGCTTTCAAGATAAAATTCATTGATCGAACCATTAGAATAGAGAAAGGTTTGCCAACGAGAACCAAGTTTAATTATCCGATAAGCATAGAAATTCTTAGTTCTGCAAGCGATGAAGACATTGAAGGCCGATTCAGAATGATCCTAGATTTAGAAAAATTTTTTCGCATAGGCATTTGTCGAGATGTTTGAAAATATGATAATCGATAGGCGAGAGGCCAGTGATTATGGCTGATAACGCAGAGTCTCGTAGTCCAATTGGTTCAGCTTTTTGAGCAACATACGGGCGAGCGTTGTCATGGAAAAAATTGGTCCCTTTATATTGACCAATCTCAAGCACACATATTGGAGCTTTTCGTGCATTCTGTCAAATTGTTGGCAGTACTTCGCCGTAATCATTTCGCACAGATTCAAGAAGCTATCATAGATGAGACTAGCCACAGACCATCAAAAGCCACGATAACATTTTTTCCCGCAATTTCGACTACGGGAAGTGTTGTTGAAGTTCTCCAGCATCCAACCACTATGACGAACGTGGCCGGTTGTCGTAGAGAATCCACTTCTCATCACACGTCACAATCCGCTCAAGAGATAATATTATATTGCGCAGAAGGACTGTAAAAGACATCCCCAAACGACGATTTTTTGATAATCGTTCAATTCATGCGGCACTCATTTATCCAACTCTTTTGACTTCGCTATTTGCTTTAAATAGCGAACAACTGTTGGGTGGTAGACCTAGAGTTAAACAGTACATTCTCGTGTTGTTTTGCGAGAATAAAGGCTTCCATGTATTCGTTATCAATCGCAATCGGTCGGACGAAACCGTCTTAAACTTCGAGACTCTAATCACCATTGCAACATTTTCTAAATCACCGTTATGTCACACGTCGGTTAGTAGTTCCTGAACCAAATACACCATTGATATTCCGAGCTGTCTAGACAGGTTTTCGGTCTAGTTTGAATGGGAGCAAAAAAATCGTTCGGATTTAAATTTTATCTATGCTGTCGAAAAGCCTGCAAAAAGTGAAGTAAGTGATTGACAACGATAACTAATCATACGATTCGACAGAGCGAACAACGCGTTTCAAAATCTATATATATATATATATATATATATATATATATATCAATGAATTAATTCAGAAATCATATATAAAATAATATATGTGAGAAAACGATATTGGTTTTGCACTAACCAATCTTTCTCAGGTTTATGAGGGCAAAGAGACAAACTATAGGAACCGAGAGTTATCGGGCTGCCATAATGTGCTCGCAATATTTATTCTACTCTCTGTAAAAAAATGCGTATTTTACTTAATTTACGGCCTGTGAACATCAAATTAAGAACTCGATTTATTTGAATTGCAGATTTGGTAGTAACGAGTATATTAATTTTATTTATTTATTTGTTTTTATTTATATGTTTTTGGCAATGATCTTTAAAGAAGCTGAGACCCGGCTAGCGTTTAAAAATTGCAAATGGTACGATCGCTTTTCACGAAATGTACATGTTAAACTGCCGAATCTTTATTTCATTAACGCTGACTATAATACTTTTCTTTGTCGATATGCAAAGTGCTATCTCTACGCCTATAATCCAAGCCCTATATACTATTTGAAAGGCATTCGAAAGGCGCGTTTTGAAAGGCATTTGAAAGGCTCGTTTCTTATCAAAATACAACCTAAATTAATTCGTAAAGTTGTAACATTAGGAGGACGCCATATACACGCGAACCGCTGGTCCATATGCGCAAAGTTTTATTGAAATCATAAATATTAAAAAATTATTTCAGAATAAGTCGGATATTTGTGCAATAAATTATTGTTCTGTAAAAATTTTAACTTAATATTTTACGTATATAATGTATATTTTAATGGGAATCTTCAGATAAGTTTCTTCTCGCGGTGTTACGTGGTCTTTTGTATGCATATGAATACAAACCTATCTTTAAAAAAATAAATGTGTAAACTCAAATTCGATCGTATACATAACCTCGATACTACTTATCGAATCATGCCTTACATTTATATATTATACACTTGACAAGCAATGTTTATTATACTTTAATAAGCGTTTATAATTAAATAAGTAGACCAGATACAATGCAGGAAAAGTAACCGATAAAATTGTATGATTTTATTTTTAGTGTTCGAATGCTTTTAATTGCAATCCAGTGTGTTAAGAACATATGGTAAATTAATACAATATCCGATTTTTTTAATCTTTAACGACACGTTAAACCTCCACTCAGATTTACACCGATTACAAACAAGCTTGTATAATAATTTTTCCTCATGTTCTCCACACTATCATACTTTTCGCGGGTCAACTCGCCCGGTCCCTGCAGGGTCTAGGCAACAAAATTAAATCAAAGACAATATGTGGGGGCAACCCGACATATAAGACCATTGCTCTTGTAGCAATCAGTTATTAGTCAATGAAGGGGAAACCCTTCATACCAATTGTCAATATGCGGCTCCTCTACTCCACGGAGAGCTGGTCCCCATTTCCCTTATCTCTCCACATTAAAAAACGGCCTTGTGCCTAATTTGCTCAGTGGGGAAGCAAATAAATCCAATCATACTTTCCCAGGTTCAAACCCCGGTCGTTATAATATTGGCTCACTTATGAGACACTACTTGTAATTACCGGCCTGGGTGTCTATTTGGGGCGGATCACATAAACAAAGGTTTATTAAGGATCCAATAAGATACACCTATACTGCAGGTTTAGTTTACATCATTATAGTCTTTATCGAAGATTTTCTAAATCGCCTATATATACGTTACATTACTTCTGACATTCCTGTTGGTATTTGGATATTGATCCGAGCACCTGTGATGTCTGTGAGCATCTGTGATGTGATTTAACGACAATATACTTTTATTCGAATGCCAAATCTACTTCGTATTAGACTTCCATATTGTTATACCTGTACATAATCCGTGTACGTATAAATAAGATAGTTATGCATTCAATTTTAAGTTGGAGAGTTAATCAACTTGAAATACAAACCGGCAATAGCAGTTTATTCTCGAGGTGTTTTTATATAACTAAAATCTTGCGAAACGCAAACTGAAACCCAATAATTATACAATAAAATCTACAATTGTTATAGAAGTAGTCTACGCCGTAAATCCAACAGTCATCACACAAAAAATCTACTATGAATGACCTCATGGTTTTATCTATACATTTGATAATGTTAAACAGGCTCTTCTACACCCTTTTCGAGACATATTCAAGTATCAATAGATGTCGTCTCTCCCAACGTTTATTTGATATCTGTGCTTACACTCCAACCGAACTTAGGTTTTATGAATGAATTAAAAGTCATATAACTTTATAATGTTTGCATGTGTTGTTAAAGAATGGATATAGAGAGATAGAGAGAGAGAGAGAGAGAGAGAGAGGAGGAAGAGTGTGAATTACAGTGTAAACACGTTGACATGAACTTAAGATCAGCTGATTGGATTGCATGTGAGTCATGTGATCAGGTTAGCTGAATCGATGAGATTTTGTTGCGACTTGGACGAGAGCAGACGGCTTCGCCGTTGTCTCCTCCCCTGCGCTGGGGGTGGGGAACGAACGCTGACGTAGTAGAAATAAGACCTAGAAGAAAAAACAACACAGGTCAAATTCACTTTCCATCTTCTGCAAGACATCTGGGAAAGTGAAATTAACTATAGAACCAATTTCTTGTCTTGGTGTGAAATAAATCTTCGTCCCCCAAAACAGGTATCAAGTCTCCCTCCCAGACGAGAATTTCCAGATGGACCAACAAAATGGCAGAAGGTATGTTCAAATGACATGTCACACACATATTCACACTTAACAGCATATGAACATATGTAATAGAAAGACCACTAGACGAACACACACACAACATTAACTCTGGTAAGATAATTAAACACTCAATCCTTTATAAATAGACACGTTTTAATATATCATCTCCATTCCAATTTCAACCAATATACAGCAAACGCTCATTTTATGATACGACAACGTAACAGTGTTATCTTGATTTACTTTTAAATAATGGGAATTTGGCTGAGAAACAAACAAACGGCTATGCGAAAAATTAATACACAATTAATTAATGTTACCGTACCAAGAAAAGATTTGAGGCATCCACAGACAAAAAAAGGACTTTAATGGAACATAGAAAGCCAGGAAATTCAAAACGAGGTTTCCTTTTAAACAGGAAGCTGATGCCGTCTCTGTTCAAATTCGCTCGGCAAAACTGACTTTTAAAGATCAAATAAGGAGCAGCAACACGACTTAAAACACACCAGAAAGAATCAAATAGGTAGAAAATTAACTTTTATTGGCACCGATAATATTTATTTATTGTATATGTATGTATTTCCCAGCAGAGTATTTACCCAATAAACCAAATTTAACAAGTTGTACAAGTTTAACTGAATTGGTATCTAGACATATTTCTAAGCTGGGTAATCTTAGAGATGAAGTACAGTGATATAATAAACGCTTTTAACATAAATCTGCAAGTTCGTTGTTTGTAAAAGGTAATTGCCTTAGCAATAATTACATCATTATCATGCCAACACGCCCCAAGTAAATTAGTATGAATTAGTAAAGATGCGAAACGCCCTTATATCTGTCCTATTTTATCTAAGTGGCCGCATTATTAAGAGAATATTACTTTTCGTTACGAAGCCAATCCATTTGATTAGATTTGCATGAGGAAAATTGGTTGAAGCAGGGAAAACTCTTAATTAAATGAATGATACTGAGAGAATATGTCCGTCGTTTGCGGCTAACTTTAATTATATGTACAACGCGAAATCTCCACAGTTATCTGACTTTAAATAGTGTTTCTACTCATCCTAATTTTAGTTAAGCGATGAATGAAAGGCTTGCACTCATAACATACTAGCACGCATTCTCTTCGTGGGACGGGTTTATATTTCCGTAAAACATGTTTACGCTTTTTAAAAACGTAATGTGTACTAAAGTACGTTCAAGCAATTAGAATATACTTCTACAGGAAAATAAGTAAATGTAATTATCGTGGAAGAAATATATTGGACAAATTTACTGGACATTTAAACGGAATTACGTTCATACGTGTCTCCCATGCTCGTATGTTGTCTACCGGAAATTAACCCCATAGTGACCAATCTCAAGATAGGCTTATGTGTACTCGATACTTTGCTTCTTAGGGGTATATAATAACCAAAGGTACGTAAAGAAAACGCCACAATGAATGAAAATTGTAAATGCCGATAGATAAAACGAAACTATATTTGAATTGAGAAATGTACGTATTCTCACAAGGTGAAGTAAATCTCTTAGTATAAGTAAAGAGTAATATTTGTATACTTTAAAATACTATAATGGTAAAAAAAAACGAGGAATTAATCAGTAAAGCCGCAATTCGTTCATGCTACGCTTAACGTAAATCGTAATTTACAGCACTAACTACCTCTCTCTCTCTCTCTCTCTCTCTCTCTCTCTCTCTCTCTCTCTCTCTCTCTCTCTCTGTTGTAAGAACTCTGGCTAACTGCACTCCTGAATTCGTCTATTTTATAGCTGCTTATCATTTTATATGTTAATTAATGCCACTTATATAAAAAAATTAACGTACAAATTCAGGTTTTACGTTGCCTCTATTCTATTTCCTGATCCTATCATCACCTCACAGACTAATCAAACGCTCTGAGGCTTGTGAGTAGTTTCTTTGACTAAAATGTGTTATTGGTCTTTGCACTTGCGACCACATAGACAGATTACATGCTTAAATATTCTGTAAGTTGCATGAATATTTTAGCGCTTATTTGTTTGAGATCAATTCTAGGTGTGAAATACAAATATAGTCCTTTCTTCGAATAATTGCAAATTTATAATTCTGAACAGCAGGTAATAGCTCTAGGTCTATCAGTCTACACAATGAATGTTCATAGAATGAAATAAAATTGCATCATGTGGTGAGACTCTAATATGTCATCTTTTAGGTGCGGGCTTATAATTTTCCTGATTCAGTCTTATGAAGAGTAAATGTGTCGACCACGGTTCATGTTCCTGTTTACTCAGGCTTAAAAATATAGAAATATCTATCTGGGAACCCTGGCAATCGTGTAATGCTTTGGATTAAGATGACAACCAAACAAAAAGCTTTATTATACAAGTAACAAATTGGCTTGCACGCACCTGATTAGAGTGAGAAAAAATAATATTTTATATTACATTTATATTTTACGAGGAATTCAGGTTTTGTTTATAGTTAATAGTTTTCAACTATTAGATATTTGATATGCTCATGGTATATTTAGTTGAGTTGTGCATCGATTTCTAAACATTAATAAATAAAAAAAATGTTGGATGTAATCTGCGGTTCGAGAATAAGTTCCCATACCGCCTGTATGCGACATTTAACAGCATAAATGTATCTTTAAGGCGTCTAGGATATTTGGAGGGTAGCATCGATAAATTGGCAGCGATATTATGAAGCTTTTAATTATGTTAATTCTCTAGTTTATTAAGAGCTCTTGCCCGATTTCAGAATTTGTATATTTAAGTTAGAGATAATGTTAGCCAGTCCTTATTTTAAGCGCCGGACTCCGAGAAATACAATCATCTTCATGTCTGTTTACTACACTAGCCAAAGTTAATGGTTAGATTGATACATTCGAACCGTTTATGAAAAAAAATGTAGTGCTTAGTGTTCCTTCATCAAAGGTTATAATGTTTTTGTGGTAATATATAATTGGCACATTATATTTAACCTAATATATCCGTATTATTAATTTCGTTAATTGCGGACTATTATCCTCATATTTTCTTAGTTGCTTCACGACATTTCGGCCAAATATTCCTCAGGCCTTCGTCAGGAGGAAACCACGACAGGATAGGAACTCTGAATCCCGTAACTGTATCCACTGCAATTACCGCCATCCATAGTTGTTGTCATCTCATCGGCTTTGGATAGAATTGAAACCGCTATCTTCAGACAATTCTCACTTGGGACCGTAGAGATTAACGTCTCTATCAACTGCGCGTTAGGGGCCCGTGGCTCAGTTTATAGAGACTTGATACAACTGAGAAGAAAATGAGGATAATAGTCCGCAATTAATAAAATTAATAATACAATTCTCAACTCAATAATGAATTCCAATTAAATAATATATATCCGTATTAATATACACCTACCACATTTTTCGAATGTGGTCATATTTGCACAGTTTATATTATATATATATATATATATATACATATATATATATATATATATATATATATATATATATATATATATATATTATCGTGCCGTCTAAGATATGAATTAAACGGAATTTCGTTTTCAGGCTTGTGAGTAAAATTATAAATTATTTTTGGAAATCCAACGTTGCCAGTTGTGCTAATGGCTTTATTGTTTCTAATATAAGTCTAATCTCGTTGAAAGTAGCCCCATAAGTTTTGATTCCTGCCATCAGTTATGTAGCCTAGAATAATTAATACAAATACGACAAGACGGTGGTATATTTAGAAAGATTTGTGTATCTATAGACGTAGAAAATTCCTAATTGAGAAAACTTGGATAATATATTTGCTTTTATTATGAATACAGCATGGCTACCCGACAAGGTTAATCCTAGATTTAGATAACAACTAAACTTGTTCAGTCTGGAAGGATTCCTTTTTCTTTGTTCAACTATGGAGATTTGATATTTTGCTCCTCGTTAAATAGGTTGGACCCCCCCTGTTGGTTTCAGTATACACACACACATATATATATATATATATATATATATATATATATATATATATATATATATATATGTATATATATATATATGATGAAAATAATGGAAGTAGTATTCCGACAAAATAGAGAAAACAAAAAGGAACAAACCGTATTATGTGTTCATCAACGTTTCAGAGGAAGTCTCGAAATAAAGACGAAACGTTGATAAACACATAATACGGTTTGTTCCTTTTTATTTTCTCTCTCTCTCTCTCTATCTATATATATATATATATATATATATATATATATATATATATATGTGTGTATATATGTATATATGTATATATATATATATATGTGTGTATATATATATATATATATATAATTCATTTCAATTACGTGATATAAGTTACAAATGCCTTTGCAGTATTACTGTTTATATTTTTGAAGAATGTCTAATAATTTTATTTCATCTTAAAAGTAACAAAAAACAAAAATCCATATAATTAAATTATTTTTCTTAATACCAAGCGTTCAGGATAATAGCTATATTGCTAAATATACGCTTAAAGACTTTAACAGAAAATTACAAAATTACATTATTTTTCAAAGTTTCTATTAAAATTCAAAATAAACCATATAGTAGTTTCTCATACTTATTTAAATCATTCAAAGAAATGGCGATATTGCAAGATATATGTTAACATACATTAAGTAAAATTTTACTTTTCAAAATTACGGAAAAAAATTCCATGAATCTAACTATATGTTATACATTTGGATGCCAAGATGTTTCTATAAAGTCATATGCTTGCACTCATATTTGAGAAATAATGATAATTTCATTTTCAAACGGCGTACGTTCACGTTGTGTACGACTTATAAACGTTTATAGTAAATTTATTTAATGGTAAAATGTATTTATTCGTGTCTTAGAAAAATTGTTTATATTTCACACTTATCGCATAATCTTAACAACTGCAGCTCGATTTTCCTTTTTTACATAAATTTAGAAAAATAATATGTAAATCATGCGTAGCCATGATACATAGTAATCAGGTAATCCGTATAGATACCTCTATGATACATAAACATATGTGTACCTGCGAGAGTCGGTGTGTGTCCCTGTAAAACAATAACACCTTCTTTTTTTATTATCTTTTATTTATAAATCGATATACATACATACATATTTATATATACATATTTATATGCATACATACATATTTATATATACATATTTATATTTATATATATATATATATATACATATCATATTTATATATATGTATATACATAGTTATATATATACATGCATATTTATATATATACATACATATTTATATATATACATATTTATATATTATTTTTTAAATACAATTATCCACTGACACTGGTTTCGTCGTCTACGATTCATCACAACGACTGAATCTACGAGATTCGAAATCGGGACCCCATGGTAAGAAGCCTAAACCTTACCCCTCGTCTATCCCGTTGAATGTTGCGGATATATCGTGATTTACGTATGTGTTATTTGTTTTTGTTTTTGCGAGACGTCTTGAATTAATTCAATTATTTGCGAAAGTGGATTTTTACAAAAATGCGATTTGTGAATAATTTTCCCTTTAAGCTATTTGGTACCCCACTAGGGTTATATATTATTTTTAAAATATGATGATCAACTGACACGTGTTTCGTCGTCTACGACTCATAAGAGTGGCTTAATCTATCGCAATTCGAAATCGGGACCCCATGGAAATAGCATAAACCCTTACCCCTCGTTGACTGTTCGGATATATCGCGATTTACGTATATGTTATTTGTTTTTGTTTTTACGATACATTTTCACTCTAATAGATTTCATAACAATTGAGTCCGGCTTTGCACGAGCCCTATGTACTGTTCATAACTTTATGTGCATATGTATATATTAAAGAGTGTGAATATGAACGGCAATGATTTTCTATCTTTAACTACCATAGAGAAATGTTGGTAGAGACCGCAGGCGTCAATTATCTTTTACTTTTACCTCAATTTTGACCCCTTAACACTTAACATTTTTTTTTACTCAAATCAAATGAAAATGTTTGACCCATGTCCAAGTAACCTACATCTAAAATTTAAAGTGTTTAGACCAAAAATTGGCAGTGGGAATTTAGTATAGCCTGCAAAAGTCAACATTTCAACATTGATGTCTTGCCAGCCTAATTTTCGCCCAAAAACTGATTAAAAAGCTGTCTGCATGTCTAATTACGCTTTATGTAAAATCTCAAATGTTTGGACCTAAAATTGGCTTTCAAATTTGCTAGAGACCGTAAGGGGCAATTTATTTTTAACTTTGACTACTTGGCAGCCAAATTTTTAGCCAAA
The DNA here is from genome assembly GCF_053919585.1 of Euprymna scolopes. Lineage (NCBI taxonomy): Eukaryota > Metazoa > Mollusca > Cephalopoda > Sepiida > Sepiolidae > Euprymna > Euprymna scolopes. The sequence continues at coordinate 52,972,025 of NC_136499.1, read as the reverse complement.
AACCGATCAAAAATATTACCATATGTCTGAATACGCTTTATGTGAAATTTCAAATGTTTAGACGAAAATTTGGCTTGTAGTTTTGTAGAGACAGCAGAGGTAATTTAGTTTTTAAAATTTGACCCCGATTGTCACTCCTGAGCATTTGGTTATTGCGGCTCGAATTGAATTATTAAGTTAGGTCTATGTCCAAGTTACCTATATCGAAAATTTCAAATGTTTAGACTCAAAACTAGTGGAGGAGTTTGGTAGAGTATTCTAATGTAAAATCGTTGAACTTTGACCCCTTAACAGCTAAATGTCTGGCTGAAAACTGATTAAAAAAGATTTACCCAAATCTCAATACTTGGTATGTTAAATCTCGAGTCTGTAGACCGAGAATTGACAGAATTATTTGGTAAGGAAGTTTACACAGACAGACATACAGACAGACACTTTCACTTTTATAGTTATATAGATAGATAGATTAAAATAATCTCTGCTCTTTAGATTCCAAGTCTTATTTCCCATCTCACTCACTCTCACTCTCTCTCACTCTCTCTCTCACTCTCTCTCTATATATATACATATATATATATATATATATAAATATATATATATATATGTATATATATATATATATATATATATATATATATATATATATATATATATATATATTTAGACAAATATTATTGAATAGCAGGAATTATTCTATTTTACAATTTTCCTTTTTATCCTCTCCAATCACCGGATAGTCCTTTTTGTGTTCTTCTTGAAAGAGTGAGAGAAATGTAAATAGAATAAGAATATTCGAAGCATTGTATATTAAACAAAGAAGCCTCAAATAAATAATATTAATTATGAGTGCAGCCGGAACGGTTTCAAATGTTTGGAATAAATTTTTGAATATGTATATATGTGTTTGTATATATGAATGTGTTTAATGATATATGTAAAAAAAGAAAGAAAAAAGTCCGACCACCTAACTTGTAACAAGCTACCACGTGACTAGGAAAAATGTATATATATATAAATTAAAAAACAATTTCTACATTTATTTCTACAATATGCCTGAGGATGATAGAACTACTTCTGTCGAAAGCGCTCGCGATTATGGATCCAACATATAGAATTTCGAGAAGAACACAAAAAGGACTATTCGGAGATTGGAGAAGATAAAAAGGAAAATTGTAAAACAGAATAATTCTGTGCTATACAATAATATTTGTCTAAATGAGAAAATGATGCCTTAATATACACAATATATACTTACTTCCTTAAAATGTCCCATTTCAGCGACAAGATCACAACGGCTATCTGAAGGGCTATCAGAAGAGATGGTCTCACTATGCAACTAGCCCAATTTGGGCCATCCCTTACACAGAAGCTCTCTAAACGCAGGCACAACGAGGGCCCACCACCATACACATTGGCAAATTGCCCAGTATAAGCCGCAACCATCTGCCACCGCACAGGCATAGTATACAGACTAGAATGCTCTGCCTGCGGAAAATTCTACGTGAGCAGCACCACGAGACCCCTACACATAAGAATGAAGGAACACACACCAACACAATCATCATCATTCCGCAAACATTCCGAAATTAATAATGGATATTGTCGCAGACATAACAAGTAAGATATTTTACCTAATACAACTGAATAAATATATGTATATATAAACATATGTGTATACACTTATTGATTTGTAAATCGCCATATGTTCTCGTCTACTTTTACCAACAACGACTATATTTCCTTCCTCGCATTGTGGCAGCTTTCTAAATCTGTACTATATATATATATATATATATATATATATATATATATATATATATATATATATATACAGTAGCGATTGAAAAAGTTTTAAGAAATGACTAGTGTGCCACCACCAATAATCAAAACTAAAACTTTTAGCTTACGATTTTTTCCTTTGACGTTAATGCCTGCGCTATGAAGACATGTTTGCTGCAAGCTACATTATAAGCAATGAACCAATAGCTATTACGTAATGCAAGCATATTCGTAATGCCGTTGTTTGACTTTCACCTTGGAAATTCATTTTTTTTTTATTTTCACACTTTCGACTTATTTAACCCGGCTAATACTCAAATATAAAGTTTTGCACGGGCTCGATTACGCTATATATTTATATATTAAGGTTCATGTCTGTAGATCACAAACTGACATAGGAATTCGGTAACAATTTTTGAAAACAAATATATATATATATAATATATATATATATATGTATATATATAAAACACACACACGCATATATATATACGCATACATAAAAAATAACGAAAGAGGTCTCAGTTTAATATAACTTTCTACGCAAATATTATGCAAGTATACATCATGCAGAATATATGCATACATACAATTACACGTAATAGTAAACTACAGATGATCATCTTATAAGGAAACCGAAAAAACCAAAAGGGAATTTATTAAAATTAATGTTTAAAATAATGTGCAAAATAGCTAGATCTTTTACAGATGAATGCAATTTCACCACCTATATACGACGAAGTTGTATATTATTGTGAAATTAATTAAAACCTGGTTTTTAATATAAATATCAAGACACACAAAGAAATTCATGAGAGTAAAGATGGATAATTAAGATTATTTTATTCTTTATATAAAAAGTACTGTGTAAATAAACGTTTTCAGTTCTGTTATAAAACTGTTAATACAAAAGTACGAATCTAATAAGGAACACTGCATCACAAGTAAAACTCAGATTAATTGTGCCGAATCTGGTTATTGTACGCACATTCATGAATTTTATTATGAGATCTATGAAGCTAACTTCTATATTCTACGTTCTCGCTTATATATCATGTTAAATATCATATTCACGAGAAACGTAAATATGTCATCGATAACGTTCTGTCAAGTTCGTTACACTAGTTCCATTATATTGTTTCTTTAAAATTGTGGCCATTTTACATTACGGAGAAATGTGAAATTGTTACCTTCGTGTTGTTTACATCATACTTTTAATAGAAGTGTCTAAAACATTAGAACAAATAATGAAAACAAGCCATATGTAATTGAATGTATATTTTATTTTGCTTTTTCCTTCTGTTATCCCCCCTCTCTATCTATATCTGAATATCTACACAAGTGGAAAAAGAACGTCCGCACTTGTAATGTTTTCAAAAACTGAAAATTTAAGCTAAAGTTAATGTAATTGTTTAAACAAACTATACACACATACTCACATACATACACGTATATATATACATATACATATATATATATATATATATATATATATATATAGGCGGCTAAAAGAAAGCCTGCAATTTTAGTTTCTTCAAAAACTGTAAATTTAATGTTAATATAATGTAACTGTTGAAACAAAATATAGCTTATTTGATTGGCCTTTTATTCTTCTATTATTTTACCTGTTCATATTTGACTTTTAATCGAAATATTCTAGTGTTCACGTCAATTTAAAAAAAAATAACTTCAATTGAGGAGGCAAAAAGAAAGTCAGTACAATTAAACATTGTTATTTAAATATAAATTTAGGACATTAATGCAGCTCAAATAACACAGGAACACAATGAACTAGTTAGTATTTAGTAGCATAGACCTTCTGTAATTTGACAGTCTGACATCTTTTGGAAATTCTTTGAACAAGACTGCCGCAATACTCTGCGGAATGGGCATCCCACTTTTGTTTAATTTTTTTCCAATGTTCTTCCAAATTTAAAATTATTTCATTGCGTCGCTGTTGCTTGATGTGATGTTATACCTTTAGATAGAATTTAAGTCAGGAGATTGTGCATGCCAATCCAAACACGGAGTATCATGCTCTTCCAATAGCCTCTTGGTATTACCAGCTGTGTGAATGGGTGCATTATTCTGTATGAAAATGGGATTGTTATCCAAATTCTGACAAAGTAGGGTAGAAAATGCTCAGTCAACATATTTATGTACTTGGTTAATTCGACCTGTGAAGAGAACTGTAGGCGCTGGACAATTGGTACTAATAATGCTCAACACCAAAACTAAACCTCCACCACGTTGTAGCGTTGAAACTGAGAACCTAGGATTAAATTCAGCATCTTTCCACCGACGGACGTATTCCTACCATCACTGTCTATACTATTGAAATTACTTTCGTCGCTAAAAAGCACTTTTGACAAATATGAAAGGTCATGATCCTTGTTGCATCTGACGAGGTCCACACGTCGCTTTCAGTTCTTTACAGAAATCATTGGTTTGCGTCTTGCAACATATTTTCGGAAATTGAATCCCTTTTATCTGTTCTTGACATTAGAAAGAGGGCACGTTTTAAGAAGATTGCACTTTTGTGTAATTTGGGGAGGCTTTTCAAATATGTTTCTTAGGCTGCGAATCTTGATAGCATTGTCTTCTCTGTAGAAGTAACTCTATTACGACCATATTGAGGGGAATCACGAACACTGCCGGTATTTTTGGTGTTTTACACTGTTTTCGTACTGTTTTCTCATCACATTTCAATCTGCGGCCGATTTCTCTATTGCATAAGCCAGAAAGGTAGAAATTAATGAGCTCCTGAGGATCACTAAGAGAAGTCATGGCATATAGACTAACTGTTACGTTGTATAACCTGGTACAACAACGATTACGATTTTGGATGATGTGTGCCCTGTTGTTGAATATTTTAAACCGATTCAGGGGCGGTAATTTAAGCTGGTTTGAAGCGAATTTGTATCTGCGGACTTTCTTTTCGCCTCCTCAATTTTAAAATTATTTTTTTAATTGACGTGAACATTATAATATTTCAATTGAAAGTCAAATATGAACAAGAAAAGATTATAGTAGAATGAATGGCGAATTAAGTCAGGTATATATTGTTTAAACATTTACACTAAATTTGGCGTAAATATGCAGTTTTTGAAAAGCAAGTGCGGGCTTTCTTTAGACCGGCACTATACATACATATATATATATACATATATATATATATATATATATATATATATATATATAGTTATGATGAGAAGTATTGAAATATTATTCCGAAAATATAGAGAAAGAAAAAGGAGAAAATCGACTTGTGTTCATCAAAGTTTCGCCTTTATTTCTAGAGGAAGTCTTGAAATAAAGACGAAACGTTGATGAACACATAACTCGGTGTTGTTCCTTATTTATTTCTCTATATATATTTATGCAAATTTGTTCATAAGGAAATGTGTGTATTTAATTATATTTCACGCTTTTTTTTATAGCAGTCCTTTACATTATGAAACTCAATCAATCTACAGAACATAGATTAATGGCAAATGTTTATATTCCAAATTTTAATATGTTGAACACCTTTCCGTCTATTTGTAAAAGTATATGGAAATTGTGCATTTCAACGTACTTACATGAACTTCTTATATATATATATATATATATATGTGTGTGTGTGTGTGTGTGTGTGTGTGTGTTTATAATGGAGAAATGAAATGTACAAAGCATGTAAATAAAGGTGAAAATTGCAAATGTTTTAGTCTTTTATTTTCATCCTTTATCGATCGTTTCTACAAGGCGTTACGCTCTTGCTATAGAACTCTATGTTCCAGGTATCCATAACTTTGTAACATAAGATAAACGATATCCTCTCATATCTTTTATCATTCTTGGAAATAGATGGGAGTTGGACGGGTGCCAACTCCGGAGAGTAAGGTTAGATTAGCGCGAAGTTAGAAATTGTAAAAATGTATTATTGCTGTTGCCAAATATGAAACGTGACTCATACTCATTCTTTTCTTTTCTCTCGAAATCAAGTAAATAAATAAATAAACATACAATTATATAGCCTGCAAACAATGCATTTAGATATAGAATTGGCGACACTTTATGGATTGCATCTTGCTCATCTCACAGAACTATTGTCATTAAACTCTCCGGCAAAGATATGACTTAATCAGATATGAGCATGCATCGTATTCATTGACTATATTTAGCAGAAAAAGGTACGGTGAAGAGGTGGAAAGCTGGACCATGCGAAAAAATATCGAAAATCGAATCCATCTTGCAAGGTATTTTGACTTTTTGTAATCCAGAAAACGTATGTATCAAACATTATTTCATTTACTGAAATATATATATATATATGCATATGTATATAAATATATATATGTGTGTATATATATATATATTTATATATATATATATATATATTATAAAGAGGAGTTTACTAGGAGTTAACGAGCTATTTGTTTTAATGTATTAATACTTTTAAGAACATTACTCATAGTACTGTGGAAATATAATAAGCCCAATAGGTATATTTATTTCATTTTGTTTGTCAATACTTTTGAAACTGGTTCATAATTACCAATCATTAAACCTTATACTACATATACTCAATATATATATATATATATATATATATATATATATATATTCAATTTTTTACTGTATGAGTAAAATGGGGTCATCTAAAATAATCTTGAAATTATTGGTTTTAAATCTCGAAAATGTATGCATATATTACTCAGACCTGGGGAACAAATCTTTTCTATTTAAGCCAGCAAAAATTTGAAAACCAAATGAATAAATCTTCCTTCGGCATTTATTTATAAAAAAATAAAGAATTATATAACTTTTTTTTTACTTTTAAAGAAAACCGACATGTTAATATCGGTTTTATTCATAAACAAAGCATCAGAATTATTAATTCATAAGGCAAAACATCAGAATTATTAATTAAATTAAAGAACATTGTTTAAATAATGTTAATTAAATTAATTTTTAAAAGTAACTTTTATTTTTTCCATTTTCTAATTGGAAACTGCATTAATTTTACAATTAGTTATTTTTTTAATATCAAAGTATTCCCACATTTTTTAATTAGAAAAATGATTTCGCAGAATTAAAGAAAAATATTATTAGGTTATGAAGCATCTACTATCTATGCTTTTGTTTCTTTCTTGAATGTTGTTAATTATAAAAAAGGTGTTATATATGGAATCAAGTGTTTTATGAAGCTCCATGCATCCTCTTATTATTGTCTCTAAATAAAACAGCTAAGTAAATTTCTTATAAACTTCAGTAATAGTTTTTTTTTTAATTAAGTAAACAAAAAAGAAAATGAAACTCTTTAATCGAAAATAATAATAAAGTCGTACACTTGGTACTGGTGTAGTCCTTTTAATCTCACCTTGAATCATGTGGAATTACTTCATTTTACCAGAAAATAGAAGAATTAGGATAATTTTTCAAATATTTTTTTCAAATTCGACACAACCAGGGAAATAAGGCACCTTGTTATGTTCTTCTAGTGTACTTAATATCACTTAACTGCGTTTTATAGCAATTTTCAAATTAAAAAAAAATATTGGCCTGCAATAAAGCAGTACATGGGGTTTATACTTACATATATATATAATATATATATATATATATATATATATATATCTATACATATATGTGATATATATAATATTTATAATATATATATTATATATAATATATATATGATATATATAGTATATATGATATATATAATATATATATAATATATAAAATACATATATAATATATGAATATATATATAATATATATTTATAATATATATATATATATATATATATATATATTAGTCCTCGCGCTAAAGACCAGGGCATAAATAATAATAATAATAATAATAATAATAATAATAGAATAACAATAACGAAGACTTTCACTGGCGAGGACTATTATTGAACGTAACCAATTATTCAGTCCTTTGGAAATTTTCATCTTTATTTTTCTCGTTATGTACTGAATATTTGTTAATGAAACCTATATGAAATATGTTCCTCATTAATTTTTAAAAAGTTTTTATTCTGAAAGAAGTTTTTAAAAATTTCATCTAAAAACTTATTTTAAAGTTTTTGTTTAAGAAATTGAGATTTTCTCATTATTAAGACCTGCATTACAAAGAGGGGGTTGCAAAAATCAGTTGTTGCGTGAGGAGAAATACAAGCTATAACAGAGAGAATATTCGGACCTGTAATAATACAAAGAGGGCGTTGAATAAATGAGTCGTGGGGTGAGGAGAAATACAAACTGAAATAGAGAGAAGCTGAGTTTTAAAATATAATCTTAAAAAGATAAAATACATGTTAGAAAACCATTTTATCATAGACATAAAAATTATTAAAAAAATGTTTTTACTATAGGCTTTAAAAATAAAGGTACAAGATTCAATTTGAAAAATTCATTTATCTTCAAAGTGCACTTTTATAGATTTTACAAAGTAAGGTATATAAATTAAATTTAAATTGAATAAAAAATTACCTTGGATTTATTTTATGTAATGCACATTTTGTTGCAATTTAAAACCATTATCGTTCATCTAGCAATTTATGATATAGATGTAAAATTTTCAATTATTTTTTTAAGTGCAACAGAATGTACATTACATAAAATACACACAAGGTAATTTTTTGATTCAATTTAAATTAAATTTTTATACCTTACTTTGTAAAGTTTATAAAAGTGCACTTTGAAGATAAATAAATTTCCATTTGAATCTTAGATACGAGGGATAACTTGTTCTTGATGATAGAAGGCAAAGAGAACATTAGCAAAGAATTAATCTGTATTGTAAGTTAAAAGCGGGCAGTTATTTATTATTTCTCTAATTATTATCTTTTGTTTGTGGTGATATAGAAAAATTAACCAAATTATTTATTTCAGACGACTTGAATTAATCTGTTTTCTAGTTTGACTTAACGCAAATAATAGGGTTAGATTAAACTGCCTCCCCAACAAACAAATAGAAGAGAAGCGAAAGGAGGGAAAGAAGGTGAAAGAGGAAAGGTAAAGAGAAAATATTAAAATGAAAAAAATAACAAGAAAAACATCCAGTCTTTACTGCCCTCGACCAAACACAACGGTGTAAGGGAAACCTATCCTCAAATGCATTTCCACAAAGTACTTATTTAAACTTGTACTAAGTACAGTGCTTACTGTTTTATGGTTTTTGTTTTCTTTGTTCTGTATATGTGATCCCTCTTTGCATGCCCATTGTGTATGTGGGTTAGTGCACCATACCTCCCATATACCGGAAAGGTATACACTATCCCTGCATCATAACCACAGGTAAAACAATTCTGGGCCAGGTGTTGCCACAAACACCACAGTATGAAACATGTCTAATACAAATAACACAGACTGTGGGACTCATAAGAATGATCTGGGTGTCATCATCGGCAGGTGTTCCCTTGGTTACCAGCAATGGGTAGTCTGTGGTCATCATACGAATGTTGGTCCACTTTCTAATTTCAGAAACACAGCTTACACGGACGACAAAAGCTAAGTATAATCTTTCATTCAAGCGACCAGAAAGATACTCACAAAATACACAGCCAAGGTTACCAAGAAAACCCCGAAAGAAGAAATAGACAACGAATGGGAATAGACTCATAATGGAATGCTTTTATAGCAGCCATGCCATATTTAAATATGGAAGTTATCGGAAACGAATGAAAAAGCTATGGGACCTGTCAAGTGACTGCCATGCAAAGATCAAAGGATACCGGACTAATCTTCTTCTTGTTCCATCATCATCATCATCAGCAGCAGCAGCAGCAGCAGCATCAGCAGCATCATCATCATCATCATCATCAGGACGGGCTCCTAGCGCGGACAAATGTGACTCTTTCTCTCCAGAGTTTCCTGTCTGCCTCAGATCTTCAGGTTTATGGTTGCGCGTCGGTGTCGTGAAGTCCCTAGCAATACATAATTCACCAATTTATGGTCGCTTTTCAGACAGTGACCGGCAAATCGTAGACGTCTCACCTTAATGGTATTTGATATGACAGGCATGTTGCCACAAAGTTGCTACTATGTGGGATTATTTTACCAAGATATATTTAATACCTTTTGTATCATACGAGTGTGTGTGCCGTCTAATTTTCTTTCCAATCTTTTGGTGAATGTCCATGCCGTCGAACCGTAAACAAGGACAAACTGTGTCATTGCTCTTAAAAACTGTCTTTTAAGGTTGTAAGTTAGCCTTCAAGTCTATACTGAACGTAGCCCATCCAAATGCGGCCCATACTTTTGAGATGCTAATTTTGATATCTCTTTCTGTGGAAACTATGTTGCTGCCCAGATACGTAAATTCAGCGATTTCTTTCAGTGTTCTTCCAACTAAAGCCCTCATCTCTCCCTCAACATTGAAAGTTAAAAACTTTATCTTATCGGCATTAATATGGAGGCCAATGCCATTTACGGACTTTCTAGCTTGCGTAACAGTGTTTACGCATCAGCAGTGTTATTCGCGAACAAAGCAATATGGTCTGCGTAATTTGCATCAGTCACGTGTGCTGATTGATGAGGTCTATTTCTGGATTCATTTAGGGTGAAGCCTAACGTGTTGTGTATATCAATAGAAATGCGAAGTATATAGTCAATACAGACATTAAAAAGGGGAAAGCAAAACTGAGCCTAACAGAAAGGCAGCAAAAAATAATTAAATCGAGCATGGAACCAAACGTGTAGAAGACCCACAATTACAAACAGCACAAGCGGTTGATCTACAAATACTAGGGTCTGCAAACGAGGAAATCGAGAACAATGAAGCAAACATAACAGAGGATGAAGCAGAAGAAATACAAAAAATAATACACTTTATGAACGAGGAAAAAACAAAACTCTCATAACAAGGAATCAAGGTCAGAATAAATTAGAAACAGAAACAGAGAAGGTTAACAGGCTCCTCTCACAAAGCACCATAGACACAATTACTGACCAAAAGAATTTAATTAACGCAGGCACCAAGTTGGTAAATATAAAGTTCAAAACAGAAAAACAGCGAGGCAATAAACATAACTTGGATGGGAAATGAGGCTAGAAACCTAAATCAACAAATATAAAAAAGACGTCAGAACGATAAACAGGAAGAAAGCTACATGCAGAAAATTGGAAATTAGAAATGCGACTAGCAAGGACAGTCTAAACAAGAAACACAAAAACCTGAACCAAAAAATAGCAGCAAAACAAGAGAGACTAAGACGATATAGATACAAATCTGAACAATGCAAGCAAAACAGGACATTTGAAAACAATGAAAATCAATTTTACCAAAACATACATAACGACCTAACCCAACAGAAACAAACCTCTATTAGAGTAAAATATGGGAGCAACGAGAGAAACACAACATAAATGCTGAATGGCTGAGAAACATGAAAAAAGCTACAACACATCCAAGAGAGAACACTGAATGGACTCACTAAGAAAAATCTAAAAGAAAAACATGGGGAAAATGATAATCTAGCGAGCATCAGGGCACGATGGTCACGTGCACACTTGTTCAAAAAATCCATAACACTATACGAAAGACGAGCGCAAAACATGAAAAAAACTTGCCTGATTGAATGACAAAATACCGAACCCCACTGATACAGAGGACACATAGAAAAGAACCGCGCCCTACAACTATAGGCCCATCACGTCCTACCCAACAATGTGGAAAATATTGACAGTACAATTAAGAGAAGAAATCTACCACTCCCTGAATAATTGTGGACTTCACTCCGAGGAACACAAAGGGTACCAGAAAAGAAAGAGAGTAACACAACAAAAGCTATACATAGATCAAAAGATCCTAGGGATGTATAAAGAAGGCGAATGAATTTAGCCATGGCATGGGTCGGCTACAAAAATGCATACGACAAGATCCCACCAAAATGGGTAATATAATGCTTGAAAATGTATAAAATATTCAGCAGAATCATCAACATGATAGAGAATGCAATGAATACATGGAAAATCGACTTGACATCTGATGGGCAATACATAACATAAATTAACATACAAAGAGCCATCTTCCAAGAAGATTCACTATCACCATTGTTATTCATCATAGCCATGATGCGCTTACATTATATACTGAGAAAGTGGCATGCTGGATACAAGTTCTCTAACATGGAAGAGAAAAATACACCACCTAATGTACATGGATGACCTGAATCTTTTTTGAAGACCGAAAATAACTAGACACATTAAAAAAACACAACCAGAATCTCCGGACAGGATATACAAATAGAGGTGGTATGGAAAAGTACACAAAAAATGAGGATAACAGAAAGCATGAAACTACCCAACCAGACGTAGGTGAGAACACGAGGGGGGCAAGATACCTTTTTATACTTGGGAGTTCTCGGAGCAAACACGACCAAAGCCACATAAATAAAAGAGAGAATCGGAAGGAAATACCTCACATCAAAAAAATTTCTAGAAACAAATGTTTGTGGCAGAAACTTAATAGATTTTATAAATATATAGCCACTCTCACTAGTAAGATATGCACGACCGTTCATAGGGTGGACCAAAGAAGAACTAAGACAGCTCGATCAAAAGACCAGGAAAATCATGACCATGCATAATGCATTGCCTCAAACAGTTGATGTTGACCAGCTCTACGTGAAAAGAAAGAAGGTGGGAGAGGACTAGTTTTGTAGAAGACTGTGTGCATGGCACAAAAACAAGAATAGAAAAATATATAACCCAAAACACGGAAAGAATAAACATAGCAGCAAGAGACACTGAAAAAATCGACAAAACAGAAAACAGGGAGATAAAAAGAAAAAAGAAAAATGGGAGGAAAAACAAGTGCATGGAAGATTCAGTATGATTACGAAGATGAAAATAATGAAAACATTTAGAGATGGATGCGAAAAAGCCACATAAGACGAGAAACTGAATGCCTAATAATTGCAGCAGAAGCTAACTTAATAAGAACCAACGACATCAAAGAAAAGATCGATAAATCACAAAAAACAGCAAATGCAGACTCTTGGGAAAAAGAGCCGCAAAGATAAACTATATAGTAAGCAAACTGGCACAAAATTGAATGCAAGAACAGACATAGCCAAGTGGGAAGGGCAGTAGACTGGACATTCTGCAAACAACTGCATCTCGAACGCACAGACAAGTCGTAAAACCATAAGCTGGCAGCAGTACTTGAAACAAGAATCACAAAATCCTTTGATCTATGGACATACAAACTGATAAACACATCCAAGTAGGAAGACTAGATGTCATAATAATTAACAAGAAACAAAAGTCCTGTTAAATCGTAGACTTTGCTGTTTCAGCTGACCACATGTTAATATTAAAGAAAAGGAGAAATTGAGCAAATTAACAGAGATAGCCAGAGAGCTGAAAGGGATATGGGAAATGAAGAAAATAAAAAATAGTGGCAATAATAGTAGGAGCACAAGAAACAATCCCGATAAAGAATGGGAAAAATTGGAATCAAAGGGATGAGTGAAAAATACAACCAGCAACAATAATGAAAACAGCTGAAATATTAGGGAAAACCCTTGAATCTTAAAACAAACGCTCATGAACTACAAGCGCTAGCCTTACAAATATCTGCAGAGGCAAAACTTGAAACGCTACATGGAACTCAGAACATTGAAGCCGCATATCTATAAGTTTTCTAACCCCGACCCTACCCCCATTAGCACATCACTGCCCGTCCACCAACTGAATGAGACAAAACAGCTTAGTAAAATCAAGGAGGAAGGAAAGGCCAAGTAAAGAGAACTGACGAAACCTTAGCTGGATAAGTGCGAAGACTACTGGCTGTTTTCAAGAATAATTTTTTAATGAACTGTATGAAGGCCAACAACAACAATAACAACCACAACAACAATAATAATAATAACAATAACAATAATAACAATAATAATCACAATAACAATAATAATATTAATAACGATAAAAATAACAATAATAAAATGATAATATAATAATAATAAATATTATCATCATTATACTTTATTATTATTTATTGTTAATATTTTATTATTATAATGATTTATTATTATTATTATTATTATTATTATTATTATTATTATTATTATTATTATTATTAATCTAAGAATGTCTCTCTCCCTAAGTACGTAATAAGTTAAAATATATGTTAGAACATATTTCCTCGGGGACACCATATCAGCTCCTCCCGTCTAGACAACGTCGGAAGTTAAGCAACAATGAAATAGCACAAGAAATATGCCGGATTACCAATATTTCTATTTTCCGTTTGGTGTTAAGTATGTTTGTTATTAGTTTGAAGGAAATATTTTTCCGGCAGGTGCATTTTCAATTATTTTTATAGTAAGCATGATACGGAAATAAAATAGATTACTAATAATTATATCTGCATGAATAAAGTGGCCGTTTAAGACACGCACCAGCCAAACCATTTTATGTACGAATCTAATAATATTACTTCAATAAACAACGTGCGTTATATGGAGCATAGAACGTTTATGGTTCACAATTTTCAGTTTGAAAACTGCAATTATTCCGTCCTCGTTGAATACATTGCTCCTAGAATGGGATTACTAAAGTACAAAATAAGGGTAAACTATCTATACTTATTCACAAAGCCGAGTTAGTATATAGCTTTTAAACATTAATCGTGTATTAATTTGTAATGTGTATTCCCTCTGCTATAAGAGAAAATAACCAAACGTTTCACACACGCTACCTTTCTACGTTACTTTTATCTCCATCACCACGCCAGTTACCATTTAATTCATCAGATAGATTTCTTTTTTACTTCAGCGTAACATTTCCGCTCAGAATGTCTATCTTATTAAAACGAACAGATTGATATAGAATAAAGAAAAATGTAGATGCCAGATAAACATTAATCGAAATAATCGAAACTCATTTATTATCGCTGAAATTATAGGAAGCTAGCAAGAACGTAACATTGTGTCAGCTGCGTGTTAGAAAATAAATAATGAATCTCAGGAATATTTTAAAATACGCATTTATCATTGAAATGAATATTTCCAATTTTTCAAAACTAGGAATAAATTACTTCTAGACGTAAGAGAGCATGTATTATGATAGATTTAACTTGCTTTTTGGTCGACACATATAACAATTTGACGATAATATTGTTATAAGTCCAAAAGCCCTTTTTAAAGTATTCTAGGCACTAATTCAGTCGATTGGGATCAATAAAAATAGTTTATTTTTGAATTTTATAAGTATTGTTCTAGATAAGCATAAAAACACTTGATGTAAACAAAATAATTAAAAAGTAACGTGATTATCGCAAGGGCAGAAGATCTTTATTCGCTATAGTTTTGAAACAAAATAACAATCAGTAAATAGGTATAAAGTTCCCATAATTATAGTTATGTAATTATTGGTAATAACATCTTATATCCCACCATTATCAATGTTCCTGATGAGTACATGCCAAAGCCATTTGTTTTTGTCAGGAGCTTTGCATTAAACTCATATTTACAAAGTAATAACGATATCCTATTTCAGATGTAAATCTAGTGATGAAACCCGAAAGCCTACCAGGAGATACATAGAGTACATTTATACGAATGGAACAGACGAGGACGCTTCGTACAAATAGAATAGCGCATGCGATATAAGACAAAGTGTAAGCCTGGAAATGAAGTTGGAATTGGAGGCTATGAAAAAACGGTGAGCGGAGGAGTGATTAGGGATGACATGGTAATCGAAGGAGATGCGTTTATTGGTGAGGAAATGAGGTAGAATAAAATAGATGATGTAGCTAAAGCGAGAAAAGAACTGTAAGAAAATATTAATCCCCGAATTTAATGAAAATGATAAAGAAAACTGGCGATAATGTGCTAGAAAAAATGAGTAGGAGGGATTGTTAAGAGACTAGAAGACGCTATGGTGTAAGGAAAGAGAAATGGTGGAATTCCGTTTAAAGAAACTAGACTGAGAAATTGTGAATGTAAAGGTAGACATAGAAAATGAAGCAGTTCATATCCTAAATGCAGGACAATAACAGAAAAAATAATTTGATCGTAAAAGAAAGTATTTGAGTCGAGAGCCGGGTTTAAAGTATATGACAATAAAAAAAATTGATCAATATGAATAATAAAAGGCCATATAAAAAAAATTAAACAGGATATGAAATTGTTCGTAACGTAAGTTGAGAGGAAAATTAAGTGCGAATAACACTAAAAAGTCCAAACGATTAATGGAAAGTATAGAGTACAAAGAAGTTAAATGAAAAATTATATAGAATAAATAAAGCACATAAAAGTGACAAAATAAAGAGATACGAAGCGAAACTGAGCACTTTGTCGAGAATAGTTTGTTTTATTTAGAAGATAAGTCGTTTTACATAAGATTTTATAAAAGCTTAAATTACTCCATGTACACCAAACTTAAGAGAAATGACAACGCTTTGGGGCGATGTTCGGCGTGTTAAAATGAACATAATGTATGTGCTCGATGACTAACAGATATAAAGAATAAAGTAGAAAATGAGTCCTAGTAAACTCAAGATGTGGTTAAAGTGAATAAGTAGAAAATTAACAATGTTGAGAAATTTGGAAATCACATTGGATGAAAAAAAAAACACTTACTAACTTGCATTAATGCATTTCATCACGTGTTTTTGAAACTAGTTGTAATCACGTGTTTTTGAAACTAGTTGTAATAATTGAATGTGGCATTTACAGACAAACAATGTCCTGCTCCTGCTAAAATGGCACAAAAATAGGCAATGCTGTTGATAACTATCGGCCCATCATTTGCTTTCAATTGACGATGAAACTGCTGACAGACATTGTGATAGATGAGATTTTCCAATATCTGAAACAGAAAGAAACTGGATTAAACAAACCTAGTGGACAAAAGACATGTAGGCAAGGTTGTAGACGAACAAAACCCAATTGGGTAAATAATAGGAAAATTCCTAGGGGGTGTAGAAGATTCACACACCATTAATTTCATTGATAGATTACCAGCAAAGTATATGATTTGGTTTCTCATAGATGGACTAAGAAATGTATCGAAATATTTGTAATAGTGACGAATATTCGAGTATTCTTGGACAGAATTATGAAACCATGCAAACGTAGATGTTGAGAAAATTAATTTAAAGTGAAGGGTTTTTTTTACGAAGGGAAAACTTGTAATCATTTTTGTTTTACTTTGTGCATTCTACCGTTGTACAAATTACGAATAGGCAATGCGTTTTAGTAATGAGCACAAGGTATGTCGGATAATTCATTTAGTATTAAAAGAACGATTTAAAATGCCATACAAAGAATGAAGACAAGCTGAGCATGCTTGTGAGAAATGCTCACATATTCATAAATGACATAAGTATGGAATACGGGGTTTAACACATATTAAAGATCTGTGCAGTTAGACAAAATAAACGAATCTAAACTGAAGTAAACAATAGTTAATGTTAACAATATTAAGATATTGTAAAATCCTCAGTTAAAGGATGAAGAAGTATATACGCATTAAACACTTCATTAATTGCTATATTGAGATATGGTGTGATTATTATTCAATAGAAATAATACTAACTGCAAGTCATAGAAAGGAAAACATAGATAACAATGTAAATGAACGGAGTTCTTCAAGCACAGAGTGGTGTTCATGTGTTATATGTGAAAAGAAAAGAGGAGGGATAAGGAGGTGTAAAATGATACCAAAAAGAGGAAAAGAATTCTAATGTTTACATCTTAAACCGTGAAAAAAATCTAATTAAGGATGTGTCAAAATTGGACAAATTGCAAGCAGGCGAAGTAGAAAATACCATAAAAAGTAAGGGAATAAATTAACAAAAATTGAAAGACAAGTAGTTTGAGACGAAAATAAAAGGTTAGTTTAGTAAATATTTACAAAGCTCAGCGGACAAACAGAAAGCCTGGCGATGATTAAAATGTGAATTGAAGACTAAAAGAACATCCATTATATATATATATATATATATATATATATATATATATATATATTACATGGTAATCACCATTTATCAAGGCCTGAAAGCCACTCGGGATTAAGGGTTATTACGTGTACAGAAATAAATGGGATAATATCGTAGTACTTGTTAGTAATTGAGTTGGATAAAGTGTCTTACTTAAGGGGACGGTTTATCAGGAATTTGTTTATGTTGAACTTGAAGACATCCAAGTCGTAGTCAGGTGGGAAGCAGGCAAACGGAAGAGAGTTCCACAGGCGTGCACTTCTTAGAAAGAAGGTTTGCTCATGGTATCTACGTTTTGATTTAGGCACAAATATAGAGTGAGGAACATTATGTAGAGTGGTTTCAGCTAGACGGTAATTTTTTTATGAAATATTGGCGAGGGGGGACCAGAGATGAGCACTTGACACGGAAATGACGATAAAACAAAGACAGGCTCGCAACGCCGCTTCTGTGGGGGAGAGGTTGCAGAGAAGAGAAAAGGGCATCACCCACTAAGCGACGAAGTCTATTTTGTACTCTGATAGGCTATCTTTAGCAGCTCCGGCCCAGATGTGGCAGCAGTACTGCATCCTTGTACGTACTTGACTTTTATATACATAGAGAATTATCACAGCAGTAATATGGAGTGGTAGAAGGATTCTATCATTTTTCCAGCGACCTTGGCAACAGACTTGATGTACGTGTTCCATTTCAGATCAGGAGTAAAGGTCAATCCCAGAAGCTTGTCAAAACATGGAACCTCCCCAAAACGAGAGCCATCCATTTTAATTGATGCCACATGGGGGTCAGAGCGTTGATGATGTAAATACAGGAGCTTGGTTTAAGATGCATTAAAAGTAACCAGCCACCCCTTCCCCCACTGTACCATGCGATTAATATCAGAGGAGAGAGAATATGAGGGAACATTGTAATTTACGGCCCTTGATGTGTTGCCACGGATGGCTGTGGCATCAGCATAGATGTCAACGAATGATTAAAGTATGTGTTTTGGGAGATCATTGATGTAAATCAGGAAGAGAGTTGGGCCCAGGATGGACCCGTGATGGACTCCAGCATCAATATATATATATATATATATATATATGTATATATATATATATATATATATATATATATATATATATATATATATATATACTGCAAATGAACAATCGCTGGGAAACATTTATCTGATGTAGCACATTGTTAAAATGGCCGAGATTTGTCTGTGTGGAGTCTATGGGCATAACGCTAATAATGTAGAATCCTTTATCAATAGTTTTGAGATTTTAACTCAAAAAAGTAGAAGACACGTGATATTACCAGAAAAAAGGCGATTCTGAGACATGTGAGTTGGAATACAATGAAAAATGATACAGGCATGTTCCAGAAAATAATGTAAAGCATGACTATGTAAAACTAATGCTGTATATGAATCCAATGTGATAATGTGATTGAAACAACTAAACCAAATTTAATCATGTTATAAAAAAGAAAACAAAATACTAAGCATTAATATAGCTGATGTAAATATAGAGTAAAACACTAAACATAGAATGTTAAAGTTACCAAGACTTAAAATAACAGGAAACAATATTATGCAAGTTAAAGGAGGTATAAGTTATACCTGTTGTGATTTAAGCCCTCGATAGTCTGACAGAGAATTTTAAAGGAAAACAAATCAGGATTCATCGGAAAGTTGGAATGCTTCAGAGAATGGACTTTTAGAGACTTACGAAATGTATTGCAAGCTTAGGAAAAGAAGGCGGTGTTTACATATTGCCATTTGCTTTGATCAGCCTAACTCGCCAATAACAATAACCAGACACGAAATATGACAAGATAAATGGTAAAAAGTTATATTGCATTTATCCGTATCTTGTTTTAGCGTGTATGAAAATAAAATAGGCATATTTACTCAAGATTAGGTTAGCCAAAAGGAAATACATTTCTTTTTATAGTAAAGCCGTTTGTTTTTTTGAAAAGGACATTTCTTCTATATTTTTCATTGCGATTACATTTGTTCCGCGTTTTGTGCGTGATTAGTATAGAAAGTTCCTTCTTTTAAAAATAAATGTGATAACGTATTTTCGTATATACAGCAAAAAATCAGTTTTTGTTTGCTGTTTGTTACAGGAAAAGTCAATTTTTTGCATCTGCATTTTTGATATAGGTGATAATATTTTACATTGTACAATTTCTTTGCCTACATATATATGTGTATGTGTGTGTATGTGTGTGTGTGTCCCAGTGCTCTTTGGTTTCGACAATATTATTATTTTCGACTAGCTGGGCTACCCGACTTTGCTCGGGACCATATAACACATGAGAAAATTTAAGTTGATTTTTAAAATGATTGTTATTCTTTGGAGAGAATAATTTTCTATGTGTATGTATCATTTGCTATTTCGAGCAAAAGAATATTTTACCTACCCTAGGACGGCTATTACACATATGAAATAATTGTACCTTCCCTAGTACAGGTAATTTACAGAATGTATATGAAATATTTTTACCTTTTTGGGACGGGTAATTTACAACACATATTTAAAATATGTTTACCTACCTTCTGACGAGTAATTTATATACATATATGAAACAATTTAATATTCTCTCAACAGGTATTGTACAGCATATATTAAATAATTTCTCTTTCCACCAAGGCTACCATGATTTTAAGAAAATTGAAATCATTTTTAGAAGATGGATCATTAGGATTTCCAAATTAATACATAAATACATTGTGTCCGTTAATGAGTTTGCAACCTTAGCTTCATCATAAATTTCAACATTACTGCGTTTCTTTCCTCCCTCACTATCGGCACTATTATTGTAAGAAAAATTTTCATTTTTGTAAGCTGTCTTTGCAGGATTTTAAAATAAATGCATAAATGCATTGACAAAGTTAAGTGATTAGGCAACATTTGCTTCATTATCAAATTCTACAGTATTGTGTTTCATTTTTCCCCACTACTGGCAATCAACATTTTTTAGGAAAATATGTCATTTTCAGAAGATTACACACAAATAAGCAAATATGTTGAGAAGCTTTGTGATTAGGATACCCTTGCTTCACTACAAAATTCCACATTACTGTGTTCTTTCTCTCCCTACTACTACCAGCATCATTTTAAGTGAAATGATATCATTTCTTGACCATAACTCAGCAGGTTTTCCAAATAATTACATAAATGCTTTGATGCGAATGATCATTAGGCAACTTTTACTTTACCAGAATTTTCAATATAAATATAGTTCTTCCCCCTTACTAGCACACCGCCAACAACACATTAGTAAGTGAAACGATGTCATTTCCGGAATATGATTTGATAATTATTCCATATTTTTGGAATATGAGATTGTGGCAGATTGCACCACCCCAAAATGGACATTACTCTCTCCAGCCCACCCCCAAAAGTGAAGGTTTGTTAATTCAGAGAGAACTCCAAAATACGTAAAAAAAACATAATCATGTGTCTTTCTGATAAACTGTCTTGACTTATTATTTCATTACAAACAAACCAATCAATTAACTTACATTGCATTATTTTTTAAAATTCGTGGATATGTTACTAATTTCCACAATCATTTTTCATAATTTTAACTCACATTATCGCACACCTGTTACGAAAAATAATAACATTGGTGTGTTGTCTAGGTTGATTATTTCATTACAAGCACATCAATCAACTCACATTTCATCATTTTTCATAATTCTTGGATATGCTTCTAAGTCTGACAATCATTTTTCATAATTTTAATCGAAATTACCGCACCCCTCCTTACGAAAATAATGACTTTTATATATAGTCTGGGTCGATTAATTCATTACAAACGCACCAATCCATCAACTTACATTTCATAATTTTTCATAATTCTTAGATATGTTACTAATTTCGACAATCATTTTTTTAATAATTTTAACCCATGTTATGCCGCCCTTATGAAAATAATAATTTTAGTATATTATCTGGGTTGTTTATTTCATTACAAACACACCAATCCATTTATTCTTCATAATTCTTATATATGTTACTAATTTCGAAAATCATTTTTGATATTTGTAATTCATGTTATCGCCTAACTAATCCATGTTATCGCCTACTATCGGGGACATAATTTGTGGGGGCATTATGAAGGGAGATGAAGATGTTTGTTCACATTACATTTGCACTTCTGCATATCAGTACAGTTGGGAAAGCAGCATCCCGGAAGGGAGTTCCAAAGACTTGCAGTTCTAGGGAAGAAACTATTGGAGTAAAATGCTTTCTTCGCTTAGGGATCTCTACTGTAAAGGGGTGGGACTTCGTTGCTTGTCGGGTTTGTCGGGGGTATTAACGTCAAGGAGGTACAAGTGCTTGCGGTTCGTCAGAGCATTCACCATTAAAATACTTGTAGAATAGACAGAGGGATGCAACATCTCGTCGATACGACAGTGGCTGCCACCTAGATAACAGTTCAGACCCTACCAGGTGGGAAACACTCTTTTGAAACCTGTCCAGGAGTGAAAGACAAGCAGTAAATTTGACAACATTACTCCATACATAGGCGAATGGTGGCCTTATTGAGGTACAAAATACTTTTAGGCGTATGTAATTTTCTAGCACGGTAAATAGAGCAATCTTTCTTTGCATCAGCCTTGGCAATGCCCTCAATTTATCTATTCCAGTTCATGTTCCTTGTAAACGTTAGGCCGAGGAGTTTAAAAGAAGTATTTTCAGGCAATGTGTTCTTGGCCATTGCTATTAGTGGTAGCGAAGGTGTCTCGTGGTTATTGAAGAAAACAAGCTTTGTCTTGGCAGCATTGAATGTGACCATCCATTTTTGTCCCCATTCTACTACAGATTGGAGGTCATCCTTTAGTGTTTTTGCCATTTCCTTAGATATGTGTTCATTTCTTTTCCCCTCGTGTCTGTTATTGAGAGTGGTGTCATCGGCAAATGTACCCATCTCCGAAACAATTTTATTAGGCATGTCATTCATGAATATCAGGAATAATAAAGGTCCAAGGATAGATCCCTGAGGTTCTCCCGCATTTATATCATATTGTTTAGACTGTCGAGGACAACTTGGATTTTTCTCTTACTCATCATTTTTCATAATTCTCGGATATTTTACAAATTTTGACAAACATTTTTCATAATAATAACCCACATTATCGCAACCCCCCTTACGAAAACAATAACTTGGATATATTTTCTGGGTCGTTTATTTCATTAAAACATGCCAATCAATTAACTCACATTACCCACATTTCATTATTTTTCATAATTCTTGGATATGTTAATAATTTCGACAATCATTTTTTTATAATTGTAACCAACATACTGCCCTTATCCTTGCGAAAATTATGACTCTGATATTTTGTCTTTGTGTATTATTTCATTAAAAACACACCAATCGATTAATTCACATTTCATCATTTTTCATAATTCTTGGACATGTTACTTATCTCAAAAATCGTTTTTTTTATATAGTTTTAACCCACATTTAGCCCCCTCCGTTCGAAAGTAATTACTTTGATATATTGTCTTGGCCGATTATTTCACTGAAAAAACACCAATCAATTAACTCACATTCCATCATTTTTCATATTTCTTGGATATGTTACTAATTTAGACAATCATCTTCATAATTTTAACCGACATTATCGCACCACTTACGAAAATGATAACTATGTAATAATATCTGTTAAAAATATACATGAAATAAAGTAATGTTTTATATTTTTATAGTTTTAAAATTAGATAACATACAAAGGTTTATACGAGTAGATAAGGTTTTTCGGTACTCATTCATGAATGGTATTGTGCTGAAATGACTTTATTATTTAGAAAACCATTATTAACACTGGGGAGGGGAGGGTGTGTTGTAACCATTTTGTACTTTCATCTAACAATTCAATAAACAAATATCGTAAAAATTAAATTTAACTTGAAAATACCATTAAAATAGCATGGTAACATATATGCACAAGCACCGGTTTTACAAACACTAAACACTCGTTTAAAATGGCATGGCTATAGCAAAAATGAATCACTTCATGGATAAATTCATGTTATCGAAGGAGGGGCTACAGTCTGTTAAAAATGCCTTAACTAAACACTACTATGATCTGGTTTGGTCTGGTCCTGTCTCTTCAATACATCTAATTCAACTCTACAAAGTTTTTCATTACTCCTTATCATTACTAGCCCTTATTTTTTTACATATGAAACTGGAATATAGCCTAAAACAATGTCCTTCAGTTATCATCCATTTATTTATTTTACTTTTCAGATTTAAAATGTCAGTAGAAGCACGACGTTCGGTTTTAACCCGTGGTTCTCAAAGATTTGCTGGTCTACCTGGTCGTTGTGATGAAACAGGACCCCCAACTTTACGACAAGTCATCCAGTTTAGTTATTTCCTCGAAAACAGTTATCCAAATTAAAATATAATCAGATCTCTAAGTTATTTGCCAAGGAAATAATTAGTATTTGGAAAGCAGTCAATCCACAATTGCCCTTGTTAAGGGAACATTATATAGGACAGAAGATTAATATATTTTGCTATTAGAAGGCCAAACAGAATGACAGGAAATCTCTTTCAGCAACTAAAGTGAAAAAAATGAAGGACCAGCTAGACAGACTGATATATCTTCTTGTAGTTGTAAACTTCCTGTCTTGAGATGTGATGACTTTGCAGTAAAGTGCAAGACAGAAAATTGTCAAACAAGGCACATAGTCTGCATTTGTTCTCCTAACAAGAATGTAAGTTAATTTTTTAGCTTCACCTGCAATTATGTTCCCTTTTTGTGGAAAATAAAATAATATTTGTATTTATTATTTATTCTGAATCTATCATTAAACATGCCCATGTTGCAATTTTCAGGTTCCACTAGAGGACAGAGCATACCTAAAAGACCAGAGAGAAAAAAGGGGCAAAAGGTCATTATCAACTGGGACCTATCGATAAAGATGCTATAAAAAATACCAAAAGTCTGCTAAAGAGGGTCAACTGGATAGGCAGGGCGAAAGACAGGAACAAGCTTCCACAAATATTTCGATACAGTCATCTTCTAGTGAAGGAACAACAGATGACAGTTTTGATCCAGGAAGACAGCTAAAGGGACTTTACAGCCTTTTAAAAATCCCAAGATATTCTATGGAAGTTATCCGAGGTGATAAATCTTCCAATCTTGGTGCATGTCTAGCTAATGTCTTTCTGCTTATTTTTTTTATATTTTTTTTTATTTTTGCAATGTAATATTGGCCTTCTTCATCCAAAATTTAAATTGAAGCACATAATTTTAGATAAATCCAAAATTGATAGAGAAATAATCACAAACCTATCCAGTAATTTGCAGAATGACCATCAAAATTAAAATCTACTTTGTGTTGGAATTGATTTTAGAATAGATGATGACACTTTACAATACAAAGAAGTTGTGGATGAAAATGGTAAGAAAAAGATAGTGAAAATCAAAGGAGCAGAACGCCACTTAACTTTCACCAGAAAAACAGGAACGAAGAGCAAATATCTTACCCATAGAGTGATACCGAATCTGGGGGCAACGTGTGTTCTCTTAGCTGAAGATGATGCTGCAGTTTTAACAGAATATAACAGTGTGGATACTGTTAAGGCAATTTTGGTTAATAATACCAGTACAAACACTGGCTGTGAAGCAGGACTTATTACAGTTCTTGAAAAAAAAATTAACAAAAAATTACATACTATTGGCTGTTCACTTCATCAAAATGAACCGCCATTTAGAGCACTTTTTAAATCAATTGATGGAACAACGAGAAGCCCAACAACATTTAATGGTCCTTTGGGGAAACTTCCTATCAATAATAATCAAGATTTGCCTCAAGTAGAATTTCAAAAAATTAATGAACTTCTAGATCATCATTATCATCTGACAGCAGAAGTAACAAGTAATTTAAGTGGAGACCAGAGGCTACTTTTGGAGTATGCTGTTGGCATTTCCCAAGGAGAAGTTAATCCAAGATATGCAGCTTGGAAAATTGGGCCCTTGAATCAAGCAAGATGCCTAACATTAGTTATAAGGTTAATGTGTTTATGGACCAGAGATGTCTATCCTCAAACACTCCATGATAAATTAAACATTCTGGTCAAATTTATCATCCAAGTGTATCCAGTTAGTTGGTTCGAGATAAAAACTGACAATAATTTTTTTAACCAACAACAGTATAGTTTTAATATGATTCAGAGGACAAAACAACAATCAACTGAATTTCAAAATACTGTTTTTAATAGTTTAAAATATAGTGCTTTTGCACTACTTCCGGAAAATATGATAATTTCGGTGATAAATTCAGATAAATTAGAAGTGAGAGAAGAGGTCATTAAAAAGATTTTGTCCATTAGGTAAGGTCATATTCATCCATTAAATTTTATTATCTACATTTCTCCAAACAATAGTCAGATCTATTCATATTGCATCACAAAAATATTTTTAAAAATAAGTTTTTTTTCTTTTTTCAGAAATAGTGAACCACCAGAAAAAGACAGAAAAAAATTACTGCTATCAATTTTGCAGCCACACATTGGTCATATTTGATTGATCTTTCTCAAACTGGAGTTAGTAAACCTGCACTTACAGAATGTTTTACAAGTGAAGAACTTGTAAAATTGTCTATGACAGGAACAAAACTAGAATTTCCTAAATTACTCGCCCACTCACAAGGAGCGGAAAGAGCTGTGAAATTAACAACATAAGCTTCACAAGTTGTATATGGGCAGGAAGCAAGACATAGACACATAATTACAAAATCATTATGCCACCAAATTAGACCTTCATTTTCCTCAAAAGGAAATTACACAGAAAAATTTAGTTCTATTATAACATAGTGCTTATTATTTTGCTTAATAAAAAGTGAAAATACATGGTTCTCTAACTTCACATATCTTTTTGAATTGTGACATTTAAGAGAATTAGTCGCTAATTAGCCCTTTCTTACAGTTTTTGTTTAATCAATGCAGTAAAGGTTGAGATATTTTGCTAGTTGTGATTCATAATTAAAATTATAATTCATGTATTTATTTTTCTTTCAATGTATTTCATATAAATATATCATTTTTTATTAATTTTTTTATGAAAATAGTAGAAATGCAAAGTCAGTTTCGTGTAAAATTCTATGAATATTAAGGATTTCTCAGCATTTTCCGTCACGATTTTAAAAATTACATGTTATTTCAAGATAGGAATCTAATTTTTGGTAGGCATTCTTTTTACGTCAAACCCCCAACTATCATCACCAACGCCTTGTTGATTTTCTGAAAAAAGTTGGTCAATCGATAGAACTGCTGACTGTTAACTCTATCGTTTTAGATTCAATCCTCGGTTTTGAAGAGGTGCTAGTCTAATGGCATTGATGAGTTGTAATACAAGAAAAGGACAATATGTCGATGACTACAAATATGTATATATATATATATATATATATATATATATATATATACGTATTCAAAAGGACTTGTGAATCAGTTAGTAATAATAATGCCACAACCTTTTCCTGATAATCTGATAATTTGTCCTGTATGTAATAAGATTATATAGAAACATCTTAGATGCCAACTTTTGCAATTTTTTTTATAGCGGTAAGAAAATTAAATTAACTGTGAGGGAATGCGAATAATGGTATTTACTAAAAGAAACACTACAAGCGTAGGATATTGGCAGACGTTATGGCAACAATTGCAAATCTATATATTTATAAGACACGACTTATAGACTTTTGTCTTAAAATATATATGAAATAAAGTGATGTCTATATCGTTATCTGCTTCAGTCATTACCGGAAATTAAACTATGCACTCCACTCTTAAAATATATATGAAATAAATATCGTAAACTGTTTAAGCCATTCTTATCACTGAAACATTATTCCTCTCCCGTTCCTTTCACTTGCTTTCTTGACAATATAGGAGGAAATAGAGTATTTGTACAGTATACTACTCAATAAATGCGTTACTTTTACAGTAGTCTACCTTTATGAGAAAACAATGAAAAGTCATATTACTCGATTGTTTGATGTAATTTTCGGTATTAAAAACTTTTGTAGACGTCATAGATACGATACCCTGTGTTTTTTTCATATGGGTATTACACTGTACAAGTACGTTATTACTTGGGTAAATTACTGTATAAGTATCTTATTTATTTAAAAATGAAACTACTTGATTATTTTATGTAATTTCGGTTGTTCTAACTTTTCCGTGTATCACGGCTAAGAGCTTGTTATTTTTCGCATAGGTACTATACTGTAGAATCTTTTCATTTAGTATTAAAATCATATTACTCGGCGATTTTACGTGATTAAATAACTTTCCTGTAGGTTACAGGTAAGATTTCCATTGTTTTTCAGATGGACACTATATTATACAAGTACCTTTTTCTTGGGTCGATTACTGTACCAGTAAGGCAGGTCGATTTGCAACTTTTTCAGAAAATCAACATGACACTGGTGATGATAGTTGGTATTTGATGTGATAAGAACATATACCAAAAGTTAGATTCCTATCTTGAACAGAAAATTGAGCATTTATTTTTTAAAATCGTGTAGAAAAATGCTGAAAAATCCTTCATTTTAATAGCATTTTTCACAACACTGATTTTGAAATTTCACTATTTTTATAAAATATTCAATTAAAATGGATATATTTGTATGAAATACATTGAAATAAAAGTATATACATGAAGTATAATTTTAATTATGAATCACAACTAGCAAAATATCTAAACTTTTACTGCATTGATTAAATAAAAATTGTAAAATAAGCTAATTAACAACTAAGTCTTTTAAATGTCACAATTCAAAAAGATATGTGGAGATGAATTACACAATATGACAACTTGATACAAGTTACAGAATTATGTATTTTAAGTTTTTATTAGAGGCAATAATATAAACTGTTATAATAGAAATAAATTGTTCTGTATACTTTCCTTTTGAGGAAAATGAATGTCTAATTTGCTGGCACAATGACTTTGTAATAATGTGTCTATGTCTTGCTTCCTGCCCATATACAACTTTTTGAGAAAAATCAATCAAATTTGACCATCGAGTGGCTGCAAAATTGATATCAGTAATCTTTTCATTTTTTTTTTTTAGTTGTTCACTATTTCTGGAAAAAACAACACAAATAAAATTATTTGAAAACACTTATTATTTTATATTTTTTCGATGTAATATAAATAAAACTAACTATGGTTTGGGTAAAGTAAGAAAACTAATAAAATTTAATGGATAAGAATTTATTTACCTAATGGACGTTTGAATGGCCTCTTCTCTCAGATCCAATTTATCTGAGTTTATCATGTATATTATATTTTCCGGAAGTAGTGAAAAAGCACTACATTTTGAACTTTTTTTAAAACAGTAATTTGGATTTCATTTAACTGTTTTGTTCTCTGAATCATATTAAAATACACTGTTGTTGGTTAAAAAAATATTACCGGTTTTGATCTCAAACCAACTAACTGCATACATTTGGATGATAAATTTGACCAAAATGTTTAATTTATCAGTGTTTGAGGATAGACAACTCTAGTCCATAAACACATTAATATTGTTGCTTTTTTAGCCATCTTCCTTGATGCAAGGGCCCAATTTTCTAAGTTAACTTCTCCTTGGGTAATGCCAACAGCATACTCAAAAAGTAGCCTTTGGTCGTCACACTTAAATTATTTGTTTCTTCTGCTGTCAGATAATGATGATCGCGAGGGACACTAATTTTTAGAATTCTAGTTGAGGCAAATCTTGATAATTCTTGATAAATAGTTTCCCCAAAGGACCAGTAAATGTTGTTAGGCTTTTTCTTGTTCCATCAATTAATTTAAAAATTGCTGTAAATGGCAGTTATTCTAGTGGACCTGGAAATTGGAAAATTTGCATGTTTAATAATAGAGTCAGATTACATAATAAATACCAATATATTATTTTATTTTCCACAAAAAAGGAACATAATAGCAGGTGAATCTATAGAATTATTTTTACCTCCTTGTTAGAAGGAAAAGTGCAGATTATGTTACTTGTTTGACATTTTTCTGTCTTGCACTTTACTGCGAAGTAATCACATATCAAGACAAGAACTTTACAGCTAGAACAAGCTATATCAAACAGCCTGTCAAGCTGTTCCTTTCTTTTTTTCACTTTGATTGCTGCAAGAGATTTCCTGTCAATCGGTTTGGTTTATAGCAAAATATATTGACTTCTGTCCTTTATAATGTTACATTAACAAGGACAATTGTGGATTGACTGATTGCCGAATAGTAATTATTTCCTTGCCAATAACTTAGAAATCTCACTATTATTTTAAATGGAGATAGCGGTTTTCGAGGAAATAACTAAACTGAATGACTTGTCGTGAAGTTGGTGGTGCTGTTTCATCCAAATGACAAGGTGACCAGCAAATTTTCTTAAACGCGGGGGAAAATCGAACGTCGTGCTTTCACTGACATTCTAATCTGAAAAGTAAAATAAATAAATTGATTATAACTGAAGGAAACTGTTTAAGGCTATCTTCCAGTTTCATATGTAAAAAATAAGTGTAGTTATAAGAAATAAAGAAAAACTTTGTAGAGTTGAATTAAATGTATTGAGGAGAGACGACCAACCACAATCTGAGGCATAATAGTGTTTAGTTTAGGCATTTATGCAGATCTTAGCTCCTCCTTCGATAACATGAATTTATCCATAAAGAGATTAATCCTTGCTGTAGATCAACCATTTTAAACGAGTGTTTAGTGTTTAGAGGTTAAAAAACCAGTGCTTTTACATTTATGTTACTATGCTATTTTTACTAGTATCTTCAAGTTAATGGTGAATGCTCTGACGAACTGCAGACACTTGTGCCCCACGACGTAGACACCCTCGACAACCCGACAGACAGATAAATCCCACCCCCACACAGTAGAGATCCCTAGATGTAGAATATCTTTCTACTCCAGTGGTTTCTTCCCTAGAACCGCTAGACTCTGGAATTCCATTCCAGGTCCCTGCTTCCCTAACTGTACTGACATGCAGAAGTTCAAGTGTAACGTGAACCGACATCTTGCTGCCCAAATCCCAACATAGTGGCCCAGTAGCTGCTGCCCTGATAGTATCCGCCTACACCCAAGTGGCCATGTGCCTTGTTTGGGGTGAAAATGTAATTAAAAAAAAAAGAATGTTAAATTTAATTTTTATGAAATTTTTGTTTAATAAATGTTTAGGTGAAAGTACAGAATAGTTACAATACAACCTCCTCTCATATTAAGAATGACTTTCTAAATAACAAAGTTATTTTAGCACAATGCACACATAACGAACAACTTAAAATGAGTTTCCTTATTTACTTGTATTAATCTTTGTGAGTTATCTTATTTTAAATTTAGAAGAAAAACACTGCTTACAAATAATTACTCCCGAAAAATAAAAGAAAGTAAAATTTGACACTTATTTTCTATTAAGTAGAAAAACTTGAAAATATACGTGGTTGTTTCGTAAAAGATGTGTAGAATAAAATTGTATGGACTATATTTTTGTTGTTGTTTTAATATAAAACTGGAGTATTACCATATTTTGATAAAAATTTCAAATAGAATTTGATATGAAATATTAGGTCGGTGCGAAAATAATGCTTTTCGTACCAACCTAATATGTTCATTTGGAGGTCAAAAAATGACATTGTTTTTGTGTCAAACTAATAGAAAAAAACAAATTAAAAAAGATCAAACGAATATGTTTAAATTCACTGCAGACACTTGCAATATAATAATATATATTTCGTTTTTCCTTTCGAAATAATTAAGCCTAAATCGTAATGTTTGCAAATTAAATAATAAACAAACGGTAATTTTCAATATCAATAAAGAGAGTGTTTTGCGACGGTGAAATCTAAAATGTTTCCACTCCAAAAAAGTTCCTGAAATGAAAAGCGAACTTTGGTCGTTATTATTTTAAAAAAAAACATCATTTTGCCTTTACACTTAATGTTTATTCTATTAATGCATTATTCTCACTCATTTTATTTAAAAATGTAGTTTAAAAATTATTCTAAATAATGATTCTATTTTCTTAACAGTACGGATGTTTTGATGACGGGGCGTTCATGAAAATTCACCGAAAAACTTTTAATCACTTCAATTTTTCAACTTTTAGAGTCATTTCCCTAGGCAAAGATAACGATTTTGAGAAAAAATATTTCGTTTAGGTATTTTCTATGTACACCCCCAACTATCATTACCATTGCCTCACTGGTGTTCCGAAATCGACCTTCCCTACTCTACCAGTGCCTTATTTCTTCTTTAAAACGAAAGTCTTCAATTATTTTGTGTAATATTCTA
This sequence comes from Euprymna scolopes, assembly GCF_053919585.1. Lineage (NCBI taxonomy): Eukaryota > Metazoa > Mollusca > Cephalopoda > Sepiida > Sepiolidae > Euprymna > Euprymna scolopes. The sequence continues at coordinate 52,939,989 of NC_136499.1, read as the reverse complement.
TTACGCTTAATTTTCCGTACGTTACGGCTAAGAGTTTCTTTATTCTTTCATATGGGTGCTATATTGAAGAAGCGCCTTATTTATTATGTAAAAGTTATACTCCTCGATGATTTGACGTGAGTTTCGGTATTAATAACTTTTTATGTACATCGCAGATTACATTTTCTTTTCGTTACGACTAAGAGTTTTTTGGGGGGGTACGGATATCATATGTTAACTATTATTAAACAAAGGAAAAATAATTCTTGGAATAGTTGTTTTTATAGCAGAACGACCACGATTACCCCTTTCCTGCGTGGATAGGAGATAATGCCTGGGAAATTACCTTGGACCACAAAACAGATACTACTCCCCTTACCCCTGCCTAAAAGAAGGTTTTCCAATACAGGGTGACCTCCCAAAAACCGGCCCGTGTACACTTTATCTCCATTATTTAGTCACCGATTGCCCTTATTTGACAGGAACATGGCAGAGTCAACGACCGTGAGTAAACCAAGACCCCAGTGGGAGCTGAGACAAATAATACAAGACAGGCTCGTTTAAGAAACCCAGTACAGTTTCATGCGTCAGTTCGAATGTGAAAAGGCTCCATCCAAAAGCAGAATTCAGAACTGGGTGGACCACTTCGAGAAGTATGGGACCGTGGAGAATCTCACCGCAGCCAGAGAGAACCGTTCAAGCCACTCGGGAGGTCCCAAGAAGTGAACAGCCGAGCTGGTCAAAAGAGTACGAGAGTCTCTCCAAGTGACTCCAAAATGCTCTGTTCGTAAGCGAAGTCAGTCCCTCGGTATGTCCCGTGAGACTTGCAGGAGAGGACTGGTGAACGATATCAGGGCTTACCCATACAGAATACAGACGCTGCAGACCCTTACGGCCTCAGACAAGAAGCAGAGGAAGGCTATGACAGTCAGGATGCTCAAGAAGATCGAGGAGACACCAAGTTTACTTAACTTCCTTTGGACCTCAGATGAAGCTCACTTCCATCTTGATGGAAAGGCGAACTCCAAGACAAATGTCTTCTGGTGGTCCTCTAAACACGATGAAGTGGCCACCAAGCCCCTGCACTCTCCTAAATGCATGGTGTGGGCTGCAATCTCGGCCAGAGGCATTATCGAACCAGTCTTCATCGAAATATCTGGCGCAGCAGTGACAGTCACCAAGGAGCAGCTTGTGGAGGTCCTCAAAACCTTCAAGAGTGAGATCCAGACCATCTATCAGTCGCTCATGAGCAAGTTCTGGTTCCAGCAGATGGAGCAAGTTTTTTTAATTATAATAAAGTCCGTTACTACTGTTTTTTTACCGTGCTGAAATATTGACCTTATTACTTTGAGAGCCATTGATAATATGGAGTGGGTAGAATGTTTTGTACTATTCTCTGTTTCCATCTTACAATGTAATAAAAAAGGGTGCTCCCGCACTTATTTAACGCGCTTATTTAAAATAGTATTTTCAAGTTAAATTACTGTGTTACAATATCATCATTCATATATTAATACGATAGCGTGTGTGTTCGCTTGTGTGTCATGCTTATATCTGGGTCGTTTAATTGTTATGTTCTTCCATTTCTTGTCACAAATAATTTTACCAAGAATTCTTCACAAGTTTTGGTTTCGGTTTACACTATAACTGATATCACTTAAATCATCTAATTTATTTATTAATGATTTCATCAAGAATTCTTCATGAGTTTGGGGTTTAACTTTTTTATTTCGGTTTCACTTTAAGCTGATGCACACAAGTCATGTGAATATATTTTTTTATTTTTAAAATCGCTACTTTATAACGTATGAAAATCAATAGAACATGAAGGCTATAATAATATATACGAAATCTGCAAGAATTAAAATATCATATTTTAGTGTACTTTACGACTGGGATTTACTGGACGTTCATGCTAGCTTAGAAAAATACTTTTGCAATTGTAACAAAAAAAGCGATAATAATATCAGAGCGTTGCCATTTATATTGAATATCTACAGAATGCCAAAATCAATATATTACAAATGTATTACACCTCTGTGAAATTTGCAGAGGCATCGCTAGTTTTTTATTAAATTATTAGGTGAAAGTACAAAATAGTTACAAATCATCCTCCTTCCGCATGTAAAGAACGGCTTTCTAAATAATAACGGCATTATTTCAGCACGGATCAATCAGTGCATTAGTACCAAAAAAAGGTATCATGAAACTATAATATAACCTGGAACACTATTTTAAAATAGCGCGTTACCAAAAACACGTAAGTACATAAGTTCCATTTATATTGTTTAAAACTAAAAATACAAAAAATACAAAAAAACGCTCTGTTATATATATTGGACTACTATATAAAATACAAATAAACGTTATGTTATATATATTGGACTACTATATAAAATACAAAAAATGTTATATTATATATATTAGACTACTATATAAAATACAAAAAACGTTATGTTATATATATATTGGACTACTATATAAAATAGAAAAAAACGTTATGTTATATATATTGGACTACTATATAAAATACAAAAGTGTTCTGTTATATATATTGGACTACTATATAAAATACAAAAAAAAGTTATGCTATATATGTTGGATTACGATATAAAATAAAAAAGTAATGTTATATATATTGAACTACTATATAAAATAGAAAAAAAACGTTATGTTATATATATTGGACTACTATATAAAATACAAAAGTGTTCTGTTATATATATTGGACTACTATATAAAATACAAAAAAACGTTATGCTATATATGTTGGATTACGATATAAAATAAAAAAAGTTATGTTATATATATTGGACTACTATATAAAATACACAAAAGTTATGCTATATATATTGGACTACTGCACTACCTGCAGAAAACCTCTATATTTACAGCTGCGTTGTAAATGTTTACACAAACCTAATTGCATTCAAGTGGATTTTATTTGGATTTGATTTATATTTACAGAACTATTTTCGCCTTTCGGATTACCTTTGAAAGTATCTTCATGCAAGCTGCAATTTTATGACTGGTTTGTTATTATTTTTTACATTTCCTAAATTTTTAACTCGTTGTTTTTAAGGATAATAACACCTTTGCAATTCATGACTATAATGAATTTCTGTTTCATTGAATGCCATATATGAAGGCTATATTTTGAATTATTTCGAGGGGGGAATAAATTAATACTGTTATATATGCTGCAGGCAGACTCAGATTCATTGTGTCAAAATCATTTTTCAGTGTTGTTTCATGAATAAGTATACTTAAATATTAGAAGAGGGGTATAAACAGGTTTGTGAGACACTATATACACTTGTGCCCGATATTATTCATACCCCCCTTGAAAATTGAGTTTATTAGGTGTAACTTTTGTAAGAATTTATTGTTTACGTCCATATTGATACATATTCTTAATAAACCTCTTCTGATCATTTTCGTCATTTTAAAATGTCGGGATACTTGTAATAAAAGAAATATACAGCTATTTATAAAATCTGCAATGTTCAAAAATAATCATACCCCCTTATTTTTTCAGTATTAATCGAGTTTCTGACTTTGTTTTCTGTTTGATTCTTATTTTGAATGCTTTTATACAACCTTTGATTAATTTCATTTCGTTTTTTGCATTTTTCAGAAATTAAAATGATATCAACTGAAAACCAATAAAAGAATAAAAATTATTAGAATGGGGAAGAAAAAAGAGCTTAGTAATGATCTTAGGACTAAAATTGTGAATTCACATAAGGATGGTTTAGGTTACAAGTCAATTTCCAAGAAATTTGAGGTCCCTACAGCAACAGTACAGAGCATCATCAAAAAATTCCAGAGCCACCACACAACAAACAACTTGATTGGTAGAGGAAGGAAAAGGAAACTGTCTGCTAGAGCCACCAGGAATATTGTAAGAAGTGTTAATGCAAATCCAACCACCACTAATAAGGACATTTAAGAAAATCTGGAGTCTTCTGGCATAAAAATATCAAGGCAAACATTGCAAAGGACTCTGCATGAAAATGGTCTGAAAGGAAGAAGACCAAGAAGGACTCCATTGCACACCGGAAAACACCTTGCAGCACGTCTAAAGTTTGCTAGGACCCATGTGAATTCTCCAGAGTCCGTTTCCTCAAGTATTTTGTGGACTGACGAAACAAAAATTGAATTGTTTGGCCATATGGATGCTTCTTACGTTTGAAGGAAGAAAGGAGAAGCTTACAACCCAAAGAACACCATACCCACGGTGAAACATGGTGGTGGTAGCCTAATGTTTTGGGGCTCCTTTTCGGCTAGTGGTCCAGGTAGTTTGGTCAAGATAGATAGAACCATGAAGAAGGAGCAATATTTGGAGATACTCCAGAAAAAGATTAGACAGGATGCGGAGAAGCTCCATTTAGGACCAAACTGGGTCCTTCAACAGGATAATGATCCAAAACGTACTGCCAAAATAGTCAAGAAATGGTTTGAGGATAATCAAATTAATGTTTTGGAATGGCCTAGCCAGAGTCCCGACCTGAACCCTATCGAAAACCTCTGGCACATATTGAAAACTGAGGTTAAAAAGCGGAAACCTAGAAATTTGAGGAATTTGGAGAACTACTGCATTGAAGAATGGTCAAAAATCAGTGTTGATGCTTGTAAAAACCTTGTTGATAAATATCCCAAACGGTTACAGGCAGTTATTAAGAATAAAGGGCATGCTATTGATTATTAGTAAGAGAGGTATGAATAATTTTGAACCAGTGCCATTATTGTTTTTCTTTGTATAATGTTTCAAACTTGCATAATTTATTTATTTGTTGAGTTTAAATTAAATGCTTATGCTTGATTTATTGTTTGAAATCCCTTTAATATTGTCTACCTTTTGGTTTGAGCAATATTCTTATAGAAATCTCAAAGATCCGAGGGGTATGAATAATATCGGGCACAAGTGTATATATATATATATATATATATATATATATATATATATATGTATGTATAATATATTTACTAATATGTTCTCAATATTTACTTTTCATTGAGCACTTTACTTAAAGCTTTACTAAAACTTAGTGTTCATTTTATTATCATTATTATTGCTATCTAGCGTCTTTTTATAAATGTGTATATGTACACATCTCCCCTCTCTCTCTCTCTCTCTCTATATATATATATATATATATATATATATATATATATATATATATTTATACATGTATGTATATATATATAAGTATATATATATATATATCTTTATCGTTTTTGTATTATTATCTGTATATTATAAACATCATCTTTAATATCATCATAATTATTGCTACTCTGATAATTTTTTTATAATACTATTGCTATATTAATTTTATTCATGGGTTTTATAACTATTATTTTCATCATCATTTTATTGTTTTATGTATTATTATTATTATTATTATTATTATTATTATTATTATTATTATTATTACTGCTACTAAATGTGTTACTATCATTGCTAATAGTGTTATAATTATTGTGTTACTGCTATTATTATTATTGTTATTATTATTACAGATGATTATTGATATAATTTATTATTTTATCGTTATTTATAGTAATAACATAACCCTTCATATTATATTTAACATCATTATTACTATTAGTATCATACATTACTTTTATTATTATTAAAGTTATTATTTTGTCATCATTATCGTCAGCATCATCATCTTTACTATTAAACAGCTTTATAAATGCCAATTAATAATTAATAATAAAATTTTGCCATACTTAAACTTTCTGACTTTTACTGCTCAACCATTTAATATTGGCATTCAACTTGTAACATTGTACCGAACTGTTTCGGTCTGTCTCGACAATTTCATGCTGTAATGATACAAACATTATGTGCTGACATCTTTTTAGGCTGACCTTAATTTTTAAAAAACTAGTCTACAATCGCCTTGATTTTCTGGTTATCTTTTTTCTCGAATCCATTCAACTGGGTCATTAACCTATTTCCGGCCTAGTGCACTATCTGCAAAAACAATTTGCATAATTTCAGGTGTGTTTATAATTTTCAAACAGGTTTAATTATATTCAACTGGATTAAAATTGACTTTGATTTTCCTAAAGAATTATTTTCGCCTCTCGTATTTCGTTTCAAAGAATCTTCGTGTAAGCTGCAATTTTGTGCCCAGATTGTTATTATTTTTGGATATTTCCTAAATTTTTTCACTGGCTATTTTCTAAGGGCATGCACCTCTTTGCAATTTATGACTATAATAAATTTCGCTTACATTTAATGCCATGACCAGCAAAGTCTAGCATTGATACAAATATAATTTGCTGATTTCATACTGTCCTCTAATGATAAGAATATCATTATTTAAAACTCCGCGGAATAAGGACTTTGTAAATTGTTGTTTTAGTATTTAATCGAAAAATAAACTAAATTGCACATTTCAACATGCAGTTTTATTTTTTCTCTTGGATGTATACGAGCAGGACCAGTTAACCGGCATTGCCCCGTGTAAGTATCTCCCAAGCTAAAAAAATTGAAGTACGATTGGTGTATTTGTTGTAGTCCAACAAGCGACCTACTCATGTTAAGAACGGCAATCGGAATGGGCACCCCTAATCTACTTATGGAAAGAACCGCTTTCGAAACGGACATCCCATTTTGTGGGTCTGATTGTGAGTGTGGTTGGCAACAAAATAGCCGGTAATGTAAGGTATGTAATAATAAAAAACAATATATTTTGGTTGGTGACCTATTTGCGTCAAAAATTAATATGAAAATATGCAATAATAGTTCTAATAGATTAAAGTAGGCACTTTTTTGCGAAGTAACATCCAATCTTGGTGCAACCACAATTTAACATGTACATATAACTATAACTTTGGACGATATCAAACTCAAGTAAAAGAAACGATCTCGCTCTCTTTGACTCTCTTTTCCTCTCTCTATCTCGCAAAAGCTCCCCTCTCTCTCTCTCTCTCTCTCTCTCTCTCTCTCTCTCTCTCTCTCTCTCTGTCACTCTCACTGTATCTCTCCGTCTATCTATTTATATATCTCTATCGCGACTATTGTCGTGTAGTTGTATGAATATTATACATCAGCCACGTTTGTTTTCACAATTAAACAATTGTTTAATATAAGTTAGCATTTATTTTAGGAAAGAAATATGTTTTTTATAGTAAAATATTTTCAAAAAGAAACAAAAAATGTAAGAGTTTTAAGCAAAATTATGTTCTACTGTTTTATTTTTAAAAACACTTAATCATCAATAAATAGAAACAATGAAACCAAGTACTCGGAGCCTTTTGGTTTTCGTTTAAGAACTTTAAATAAAACTAGAGAACCAAGGAGAATGATTGGAACATATTGATTCGTGCTGAAATAATAACGCTATCATTTCGAAAGTCGTAGAAAGAAAGTAGTTCGCAATGTGAGCGTCACTCGTCTAAGTCTGCACTTAAAGTTTTCACAAGAAAAAAAGATGATTAATTTATATAAACATATAACAAAATCATTTAAAAAGCGCAAAGTTATGTTGTTTAAATATTATTTTTCAGAGTAAAAAGGTAATACTACATTGTAGTCATTGCATATTTCGTAATGTGGGCACCACTTGTTTTAGTGCGCACAGAAAGTGTTCACAATTAAACAAATGATAAAGAAATGATGAATGTAATACATTGCAATAAGAACAGTGTCTGATATTATTACAGTAAAATGTGTTCACAAACAAACCTGAAAGCTAAGAGTTTGAAATAAAAGTTCATGTATTTTATTTTAAAAAGAAAACTGAATCATCTAGAAAAAGGGCATTACTAATAGAACTCTATTATTATGCAAATAACGAACGTCGGTTTTTCGCACCCAAATAAAACATAGGCTTTTGTATTTTGTCACTTCAGGAACCACTGTTTCATTTTGTGTGGCTGCCTTTCTGCGAAGAGTTCGTTAAGTGATAAACGATAAATAGATGATGAATCTAATTCAATAGGTTTTTAATAATAAAAATATATTATATTCTGACAATGAAATGTGTTCATAAATAAACCTCAAAGTTTAGAGTTTGAAATAAATATAAGTGCTTGCATATGATTGTAAGAAGAAAATTCAACACTTAAAAAAGGAAAGGATTAATAGAATTATGCATATAACGAACATCGGTTTTCAGAACCAAAAAAAACCCAGAAATTTTGTATTTGTTTCGTGAAGACGCATCGTTTTAGTTTGTGTGATCGCTTTATGGCCTGGTAACGCGTTAATTGATTTTCTTTTCACAATTTAGCAAAGGATAAATGTAAGTTACGCGTTATGAAAATAATAATCTAGTTTATGTTTGGAGTGTAATATTCCAGAAATAAACAAGAAGAAACGTAAGAGTTTTAAAGCGGAATAATTTCTTGAATAAGATATATGAAACGTGAGAAAATTGTGCGTGTACAGAAATGGCGGTCTGTTTTATAGGTGCGAACTCTTTGTTTAGTATTGAAATAACTAAATATGGAAATTGTAAGCGGTATGCTTCTCAACCAATCAGCTGGTCCGGATTTATGGACGGGATAAATTATTATTTCTCTAAGATGAAGGCGGTAAGAATATGCGTGTGTGGAGGAAATCCGTAGTCAGTTAATGAGGGGTAATATCCAGGAAAGTAGGAACAAGTATTAATTCACACGGTGTGGAATGAGGGCATAAGAGGACTTGTAGAAGTGGAGGTGAAAATCTATCTACCTCCTTTATAGGTTACGATGATGATGAACATGGCGCTCCGCGAAGTAAATGTAATGTTTTCATATTACGAAATTATATGTATGTAAAAGGGTTCTATATGTAAATAAGGTAATAGTTTATGATGCAATCATAATAAATTAATGTGTGCCATCTGTGATTGTCACCGTACGCAAGTCTCGTCCAGATGTGGAAAAATCGCGCCTCTTTTATTATATGCAAGAAGATTATATATATATATATATATATATATATATATATATATATTGTTGTCCTTTTTATAACCTGCGTTTATTTCCTGGATTTTTCGATTACAGCTGTTTCATATATGAGTTGGCAATTTTACGATTAATGTTTCCGTAAAAATATCCTGTCCCCATCAAATTCTTCAGATGTTTATCCATCAGATTTTTACAACAAATGATATATTTTTAACATGCTGGACATCGTATTCGGGTAAAAAGCTTTCCACAGCCATGCTTCCTCACTTCCTCAATCTTTTGGTGTAATGTAAAGATAGTTTTCCGTTTTAACATATGCTTTCGTATTTTTATTTTTTATTTATTAATTATGTATTTTTGTTTTAACTTTCCCTGTTTTTCCTATTTGTTTTTCCCAATTATAATATAATTTAATATAATTTTATTCCTATATTTATGTGTGTTTTTTTAATATTATTTTTTGCTTAGTGTTTGAATTTGCATCATATTACGCGATGCAGGGGAGGTCACTCTCGTGGTATCATTTTTTTATCTAGGCTTACCGCTCTTACATTTTTTTCATAATCTGCTCTAGTGCATGAAATTAAATGTTTGTTTCTGTGCATTACATCTAGTCTTTTGTTTTATAATTTTTCCTTTTATATTAGTATATGGTACGATTCTAATATACATAGGTTGCATCTTTTCAGTTTGCTAGATTTATATTTCCCCCTTATCAATTATGGACCATCTAAATTTTTATTCAGTTTTATTTTCCTTTAATTCCTTAATCCATACTGCTAAAGTGGTTGAGTTTTACTTTGTGTTTTTCGGTTGTTTTCGCTATTACTATTGGTTCTATTTCTATTTTCGTTATAGTAGTTGTGTTGTCACTATTGCTATGATCCTTTCTACCGTTGTTTTCATTTTTATTTACATTGTTGTTGTTTTCGTTATTTTTGGTGTTCTTTTTTTTCTCAGTTTCATTTTTAAACGATGCTAGATGATTACGATATATGTCCTTATAGCAAGCTCCGGTGCTCCCCAGAGATACTTTAGTTTCATTATTTGTTATAACTTCACATTTGTATACTACGTTTGAAGTTAAACAGTTCCCTCTTATTGGACTTTCAATAGGGTCGCGGCAGTTACATACTTTTACATTGTTAAATTAATTTTCTGTGCTATTTCTGTTTTTCAAAAATGTGTTTAATTTTACGTCATTTGAGCCAATTATGGTATTTGTTAAGTTAGACGACGTTGAGAAGGATATATTAACAGTGTGTTTATTAATTATCTTACTTGCGGGAAATGTTTTCTATAATTTGGTAAAATTCCCTTGGAATGTTATTTTTCATATGGTAGCTGAACGGTTGATTGAGCCACGTCTTGGTCTTGCTTTTAGTTTTCTTTTTAGTTTCTCTTTCAGTTTTATTATGGTCTATCTTTTAATTTTAATTTTTCGTGTTTATTGTATATTTTATTTTTCATTTGTTTTTTCTTTTTTATTTCCTCATCGACATGTTGTAAGATATTATATTTGCATCGTTTATTGTTCTTTCTGTACCCATGTTATTGTTTTGAGTTTCCTTAACCAATTTAATTTGTTCTTTATATCCTGATTTAGCTAAGGCTTGGTTGTAATATTCCTTCTTTTTATTGAATAATGCTTCATTTTATGATATTTTGGATATTCATTTTGAGATGATAGGTATAAGTGCTTTTTTCATACTATTCGGATAGCTGGACTTGTGACCTATGTAGAATAGCGTTTGGTTGGGTTTATGGTAGGGTTCATAGGAGTTGTTGTCTAGATTAAGGGTTATGTCTAAGAAGTTTACACATTTGTGGGTTGGGTCTATTGTTATATCTAGGTTCAGTTTGGTTTTCCAAATAACCTATATATATATATATATATATATATATATATAAAATAACCTATATATATATATATACATATATATATATGTATATATATAAAACAAATAAATGTTACTAAAGTTATAAGTTACTCCTCTACGTATCTCTTTCAGTTCCTTATGTATTAACATATTTTCACGCGTGTTACGGTTAAAACATCCATGTGTTCACTTTTGGAAATCAGAAGAACACTTAATCACGGCTGCTCTAAGACCCGAAGAAGTTCCGTTATTATTGCTAATAAACGAAAATTAAACAAAAATACAGAAACACATATATCTAATAATTGTTTTAGAGATATTATGTAGGTTATCTTGTTAATTTCTTTTACTTTTCAGCAATTGTCAAGACGATCTATGTAACCATCTGATGGCACCTATTGCTATTCTTCATTTAAGACACGAGACTATTTGTATCTCCAAGTTAATATACAATTTAAAATAAATGAAAACAAAACCAACCAATCCTCGTTTGTAGAAGACCAACTTATCTTACTGTGGAACACATTTATCTTATGCATAAAACTAACTGTTTGTTTGCTTACGTTTTTACAAACAGTATCTACTGCGAGCTGGAAAATCGCAGAGCGCCGCGAGGCGGCTCAAATAATTGCTTAGTTGCCAAGTGGTAACAATTGAAGGAAATTACAACTTTGCACGCGTAAGACAATTTAAGCTTCTCTTCTTCGCGTGTGCACATGTATATGTATACATTTGCACGTTAATGTTAGTTTATTTTCAGTAATACAACTGATAATGACTCAAGTTGTAACGTGTCACACTGAAACAAGTCAATTTTTGCTGATCGTATATATATATATATATATATATGTATATATATACAGGATGACCCCCAAAAAACAGGCCCCAAATCTAATTAGGCCCTGTTTCTTAGTGTTTTGTCCGAATGAAATGAAACTTTGGTCATAACTAGTTTATTACATTCACAACATCACATTAAAACACTAGGATCTTTGGCCTTTTTTTTCTCCGTTCTACAGCATATGTTCTAGATGACCTCCATTTAGATTTTGTTTTTTGGGGGGTCACTATATATATATATATATATATATATATATATATATATATATATATATATATATATTTAAATGCATGTTATGACTCAAGTTCGGATCGAGTTTTGAAATAGAATTCGCAACAATTTGTTTATTATTTTTTTTTTAAATTAGCAAAATGGTTGAGGCAGATTAGGATTTAAAACCCATATTTGGGGGGGGCTAATTGTTAAGGAGGTAAAATATATTTTTATTTAACCTAATCTACTCTTTGCATGCTTAGTACCATTGGTTTTCTTTTCGGAGTTTACAAATCGTAAAAATATTTGGATATTTTCGGGATTGATTTGGACATATCCGTCAATATTTTCGGCTGGCTTTGTTCTGTGAGTACTGAAATTATATGCATATTATATGCATACTATATTATTAATTATACTATAATATTACAGTTCCCTTTTCCCTTTATTTTAATACTTAGAAAACAAGTGTTCTTTGTGAATATGTTTCCAATACTTTCTTAATTTCTTATTTTAATCACTTAAATTAGAGTAACACAAAAAATACGGGATTTTACCTAAACTATATTTTAGTAAAAAATAAAGCCATAAAATATGATTAGTAATAAAAATTCAAGTAGCAATACGACATATTCACTTATTATAAATATCGATAAATACCAAAAGTGCCGAAAGGAGACTCTTTGTGTCCCCTGATTAAAAGAGTTCCGAGTTATTGTGTTTTTCTGTGTTGAGTTAAAATATAATACATAAGAATATACCTCCACCTTTTTCAATGAATATGTGGTGCACTTTTAAGAAAGTATAGCATTTATTTCCTAATATATAAAACTTATTTAACGATTTATTAATTCTTATTGCAATGATCACGTAAAATACTAAGATACTAATAACATTAATATTAAAATCTGTCGTATTACAAAAACAATGTTTTTTTAAAAAAGGATTAATAATAAATAAAAGGAAATTTGCAATACGTCATATTCACTCATTATAATTGTCGCTAAAAACCGGACGTGTTGGAAGTAGACGGTTCCGCGTCTACTAGTGACAAAAGATCGAGGTTATTGTTTTTTTTTCTTAGTATTGGGTTGAAATATAGTAAACATGAATATCCGTAAACAGCATTTTATTCATACGTTTATTAATATTATTAAGTATCGCACTTGTTTTCTCGTTTCTAAAACTTACCATATTTGTCTATTGGTCTATCATTCTGTTTCCATGTTTTTTTTCTATTGTACATCCGCAGTGACGAAAGTCGCAGAACGACGCGAGTTGATAACATTTAATATGGACCATTTGTTATGTATTTTTGGAAGTGTTGTGGCGAAGTAAACAGAGTACAACAACCCTCAGCTAACTGCAGCAGCGTCGTCCGTCAGTGCTTTCTGTAGAGTCGTTTTCACATCTGACCCATCTGCTCCAGTGGCCTGATTTTATAAAACACAGAATCTTCCAAATTTGCATACGTGCGCGAGAGCACACGAAATTCTGCTAGACTGCATTGTTCTATAAGGCCGCAGGCACCATCTTTGACCCTTTTCAACATCATGATGCTGCGTCGACAGAGCGCACACCGAGGCAGTTTAAGAGATAAGCCTGCGTTCCCACAATTTTCGCCACGCCCCCCCCTGATATCATTATCACAGAGAGGGCAGGGATGCGGTGACCTTTTTCTTTAGGTACTCCTCCAGAGAGGGGGGCTGTGGCCTCCGTCCTCGCCCGTGCTTTCGTCCTCGGTTTCAGGGTCGGTGAACCTCGGGCTGCTAATCTCAGGGTCGCTGTCCGACGAAGTCGGCGTAACCCAGAATGATGGTTCACAGGTCTCGGATCCAGTCTCGCTCTCGTCGCCGAATTGCTAGTACACGGAAAATCCTCCTTAGGGAAGCTCAATAGGATTACCAAAACTGGATCCTTAATTTTGCACAATCGGCAAACACGCTCGGCCTTCTCCAGCTATTCAACCATCGAAGGACCAGCCAGGGACCCGTCAAACTCCGGTATCAGCTTCAGTGTGTTTTCTAACTTAAGTATGTTTTCTAAATTAAATGCATTTCAAGAATGATTTTTTTTCCAAACAATTTGTTTTTTATTTCAGACTCTGTCAAAAAAATAAACGAACTTTAAGAAACGGAAACGGTTAATGATAATTACATATTCATATATTCGAGTGGAAGCTGTTTAGGTGCAATGTAAAACAAAAAAGATTACGAGATATACTAATAAATGAAACTAAATTAAATCAACGTAGGTCTTTTAGCATAATGAATTAAAAGATTAAATACGTACTTCTAATTTACATTGTTCGGACTACTGTTCTCATTTTTTTCACTTTTCGCTCGTGCTAATCTAAGAACTACTTCCATCCGTCAGGATATATTTGCAAATCGCTTAAAACTTCTATCCTTTTATTGCTGAGAGATCGAAAGAATGGTACCCATGTTCATTAACTAATGGGTTTCGTATGAAATTATGTGCAGATTTCAAAATTTGACCGAAAAATTTCCGAGTTTTACAAACGTATTCTTGATTTCAATTAAAAAGATTCCCGAGTTCGACAAAAAGATACCCGAGTTCCACCAAATAGATTTGAAGAAAGTGAATGGTTACCTCAACCAAAATGTTTTTAAAATAATCCTGAAGATGAAAACACTAGTCCGAAGAATTTATATAACACGAATTATCAACCCTCATATACAAGATGGCGAAACATGGTTCTTAGTTCTTTGGGTAATAATTTGTATTTCTTTTTAAACTTTTAAAATTGTCGCCGCATCAGCAGACTGACTCAGCTACTATTGTTTTTGCTGATTTTTTTTCTGATCCAATTTTTTTGTTTGTAATTAACGTTATTGAAAAATCTTTGTTGCTAGAAAAATATTCTTGGAATATTAAAAAAAAAGTAGTAATAAAACATCAGAAAAGAATTTGTAAAAAACTGTTTGGTTTCTCGAATTTTACACTTGCCGACAAAACTAATCTCCGCTGTCTGCTTACTGAGCAGCATAAAGTGTGTCCAGGTTGAACGAATTATTACGCATATGGTCGAGAATTAGATATGAGGGCGACGATGGTGTTTGTACAAAGGCGTGGTTGGCTTTAGAACGACCATGTTGTCTTTTATTTCTGTGATTAAGGAAAAATTAAAAAAAAAAACGCACCTTTATTTGTTATTTTCTTCCGATGATTAGATTTTCTAATTACTTGCGTAATTATTCGCGTCGCCAACTCTGAAAGGAGGACAACATAATGCATAGCACGTATAAATACACAAGCAGCGAGAAAGACACTGACAAACGCACAAGTATCCTTCGCCAAAAAATGAAGTTCCAATGAATGCATACAACAAAACACGGGAATAGACTTCTTGGGATTTGAGAAATATATATATATATATATATATATATATATATATATATATATATATATATATATATATATATATTACACAGACATCACCACATTATCAAGGCCAAGAGGCCACTCGAATGGTTAAAGAATGTACAGTGCAAATTGGGCAATATAGTAACCAATTCGGTAAATTTGTTAACCAATATGGAACGGCTCATCAAGAACTTGTTTACGTTAGACTTGAAGACAACCATATTGTAGTCAGCCGGAAAGCAGGAAAACGGAAGACAATTTCACACACAGGCGTGCAGTTCTAAGAAAGAAGCTTTTTTCATGGAATCTACGTTTAGGTTTAGGCACAGATAAAGAGTGGGGGAATTATTGATAGTGTTTTCAGCTAGACGAGTGTTTCTTGTGAAAGTTTGGCGAAGGGGGAACCATAGACTGAAACTCAGTCGAACACTTTCCATGAAAATAACGATACATCAAAGACAAACTCGCAACATCTCTTCTGTGAGACAGAGGTTGCAGGGAAGAGAAAGGGGCATCTCTTACAAGGCTACGGAGTCTATTTTAAACTCTATCAAGGCAGAACAAGTCCTTTCTAGCAGCTCTTGCCAAGATGTGGCAACAGTATTCTATCCTTGGACGTACCTGGCTCTTATATAGATAGAGAATTGCATCAGCAGTGAGATATCTACTGGATCGATAGAAAGATCCCACCATTTTTCCACCGGCCTTGGCAACAGATTTGATGTAAATGTTCTATTAAAGATCAGGAGTGACGGTCAATCCCAGAAGCTTGTCAAAACATTAGGCCTCCTGAAGACGAGAGACATTCATTTCAATTGATGCAAGATGTGGATCAGATGTTGATGATGTAAAGAGAGAAGCTTGGTTTTAGATGCATTAAAAGTAACCAGCCACTCCTTTCCCCATTGTACCACGTGCTCAAGATCATAGGAGAGAGAATCGGAGAGAACTTGGTTGTTTACTGTCTTAGATGTGCTACCATAAATGGTAGTGTTATCAGCATAAATGTTTACAAATGATGTAAGAATGTGATTTGGAAGATCATTAATGTAGATCAGGGATAGAGTTGGGCCCAGGATTAACCCCTGAGGAACTCCAGCATTAATACTGTGAGCTTCTGATGTTTGCCTCTCAACTACTACTCTTATAAACCTATCAGAAAGAAATGATTTAATAATTGAAAAGACATTTCCACCTTTACCATAGTTAGAGATCATGTGAAGTAAACCTTCTGGCATACCCTATCAAAGGCCTTGGATATGTCAAGAGCAATTGCCCTAGAAAGGTTTCCTCCGTCGAGAGATTTGCGTATCCTATGAGATATAACTGTAAGCACATCTGCTATAGATCTAGCAGAACGGAAATCATATTGAGTGTCACTAAGAAGATTATTTTTGTTGAGATGGTTGATTACTTCTGTATTTAACACATATTCCAGCAACTTACCCATGACACACAGGAGACTTATCAATTTAATTATTTACATATGTAATACGAATTGTGTTGAAGTGCGCACACAATGATCGAATGATCTATATATTTCTCTCTCTCTCTCTCTCTCTCTCTCTCTCTCTCTCTCTCTCTATCTCAAACTCTCTATCTAGCTCTCTATCTAGCTCTCCCTCCTCGCCAGTCTTTCTCTCGTTTATCCTTCTTTACTCTTCACTTTCCATCTCCCTCAATTTGGAACATTGGGGAAGGATTCTGCTACAATGTGTGATAATGACGTAACTTTACGTCATATAAATTGTGCGATGCAAAAGTTTACACTAAAGCAGACTAATGTTATTAGGAGTCAAGTTCAAATCACGGTAAGTCGTTAGCACTGCTTTGTATAGAAAGTCGCATTAATATATACACGCACACATGCATATACATATATATATATATATATAAATATATATATACATATATATATATGTATGTGTGTGTATTATCTGTAGAATTATAAAACTCAAATGACCTTGTGACGCATGTTGTATCCCACATCCGGTTTACGACTTTCGATCACGCATGCATACATAAACGTAAACCCATAACACGTAAATAAATACACCCAAATCGCTACTTTTGCAGAATTTCACCTTTCTTAAAAAACATACATACATTTTCTTCTACACCACCAACATAAATAAATACCCCCCAAATATGTTTTTTTTTGTAATTTGCTTTACAAATAAATAATCAACGCGACAATAAAACGTATTGTGGTTTTCTGTGTACGTTTTCAGTGTCCCATTTGTGTTTTTTTCTCGTTTAAATTAATAGGTATATCAAAGTTTGAATTAAACTTTAAGTATTATGGTATCTGTTCAGTGCACATTTACCTATATGGCTCACAACTTATAATTCAATGGTTGTTTTTTTTCGAAAAATAAACAATTATAAACAGAACGACTTATAGAAATCTATCTATATTCTTTTTTCATTGTAATATATTTTCATAAAAATATTTTTGCTATGTCGCAAAATATTTTCTTTACGTCACAACTGTCACGCTCATACATTAATTCCATCGGTAAAATAAAATACTGACCCAATGCGTCACAGGTAGTCTAGTATATTTATATCTATATATCTATAAAAGTGAGCACGTATGTGTGGGTGTCTATGTACATTTCCCTACGCACTAACTCTGTCAATTTTCAGTTTACAAACTCGAAATTTGATATACCGGGTAGTGAGATTTGGAAAATCTTTGTAATCGGTTTTCGGTCAGAAGTTTGGCTGTTAAGGAGTCAATGTTCAACGATTTTACCTTTGAGAACTCTTCCAAACTCCTCTGCCAATTTTGGGTCTAAACAATTGAAATTTTAGGTATAGGTTCCTTTGACATGAATCTAAGCTAATAAATTGATTTCAGCCCAAAACAATGAATGGTAAGGGTTCATAATAGGGGTCAAAGTTTAAAAAAAATGACTGCTTTTTTTTTTTTTGCTCGACATAAATATCCAAACATACTGGCAACGCGGAGCAGAAATGCTAATATGGTAATAAAAAGATACTTATCCGACCAGATGAATTTAAAATAGAAAGGAAGAAACAAAATGCTCGATGATTCGTCTGTTTAGTGTTTCTTTTTTTTTTTTTTGGTGGGGGGGGTTAAACAATTGTTTTCAAATGTTACGTGTGTCCTTTCAACATCCAGTTATCCAGGTTAGAAATATGAATCGTTTTGTCACATTCTTATTGTAGGTATCCTATTCGTGAATTAATTCTTGGCTGTTTTTTTAATTGCGGAGTATTATAGTTTGGATTTCCAGATAAAATTCGTCCATCAAATGAGAATACACAATGTTACGCGGCCAACCACTCGACAGCTACCAGTTACTCCTCAATAGTGTGAAGTTGATTTTTATGTCAATTGCAAGTATATGAACTGTTCAAATCAAGAAAAATGGGCGTTTAATAATTTAGTTTTTTCGATTTCTGTTAACAGATAGCGTGTCCGTGTCAAATTTTAACGCCGCTGTTCAATTTTAAATTGCGCTTTATATCGAAATATTCATTTCCAATGTGTCCCTGTTTTATTTAAAGAAACTACAATTTATTTTATATGTTGACACTTTCCGCTTGTGTAGTAGATAACATTTATCAGAAGCACTTGTGATGTCAGCTTTGTAACGTATTAACTTTGGTTAAAATCGCCTGATTTCTCGATTATCGGACTTTTCGATTATTGATTATCGATAGTTATCGAACTCATTCCCATACAAAGCTGATCTGAGAACACTGTCAGACCCATAACGTAACATTTGTTTGAAATTTCATAAAATTAGCCCAGCCGTTTCTGAGAGTAGAAGAAACGAACCCACGCAGACAAACACAAAGTTCCTATTTATGATACTTCACATCTCAAACAATCGTTTCCAAAATTCCACTGAACAGTGGAATAATCAAGCATCTTGTTATGTCTTTCTATTTCGAATTTATACCGCCCGAGTTGTATCTTTTTATTAATATAATACAAATCTCATAATAAAACCGAAAAAACTAACAGGGATAAATTAAAATGAATGTTTAAAAGCATATGCGAATTAGCTAGATCTTTTGCAGATGAAATACATTCCATATACCATATAAAAGAAAATTGTATTTTTTTTAAATAAATAGAAAAGAGGGTTTTTAATCTGAATATTAATACACACGAAAGAAAAACGAATTTATAGGAGGATAGAGCAGCATGGGTGCCCGGCGTTGGCCGGGTGTTTGGATGTGTATGTTGAGCAAAAAAAGCGGTCAATTTTTAAACGTTGACCCCTATTATGACCCCTTTAACATTTATTATTTGGGCTCAAATCAAGGGATTAAGTTGATCAATGTCCAAGGAACCTATATCTAACATTTCAAGTGTTTAAACTCAAAATTGTCGGAGGAGTTTTATAGAGTTCTCAAAAGTCAAATCGTCGAACTTTGACCCCTTATTCGCCAATTTTTTGGCCAAAAACTAATCACATCGATTTTTTCAAATCTTAGTACGCTGTATATCAAATTTTGAGCTTGTAGACTGAAAATTGACAGAGTTATTGCGTAAGGAAATGCACACAGACACACAGACACACATACCCAGATACTTTCACGTTTATCTATATACTAGCATGGGCGCCCGGCGTTGCCCAGATATTTAGAGGTGTATGTTGAGCAAAACAAAAAAGTGGTAATTTTTTTAACTTTGACCCCAATTTTGACATCTTAAAATTGATAGTTTTTCGCTTAAATCGAGTTATTAAGTAAGATCCACGTCGAATGAACGAATATCTAAAATTTCAATTGTTTATACGCACACACACATATATATATATATATATATATATATATATATATATATATACTTGTTTAGACATATATATATATATATATATAATGCATCTTGTATATATATATATAAATCAAATTACACATAGCGTGATATTAATGGGTGATTAGTAATGCAGTAGAGAGCAGCTATATAGTATTTGACCTACATTCCGCGGAAATTAGGATAGGGTGTATTCTTTGTGAATATAACTTGAATGTAGACAGTTAGGATTTTGGAGCTGTAGTTGGTGAAAGTAGACTCTTTTTCTAGTTTTTAGCCGTCATTAGCAGGGATGTGTTTGGTGATTCTTCTTTTAGTATGGCGGTATTTGCTCATGATTTAAATAATCCCACATCGTTAGGTTGTTTTTATAGTTGCATGTATTTTATTGCTGGTGGCGTCAATTTGTTTCATACTAGTATTTTTACTTTTTTTTATTTGTTAATTTTAAATGCATTTATATGTGTCTACAAACGAATGAATAATTAAAACATAAAAAAAATCCTGTTCATAGATAAACACGGGCCTTAGCCTATAAGAGAGTTGTGTAAAGACTCAAATGTATTTAAATAAACCTTCCTAAATAACGTCAAGTTGCTTTTACATTAATTAAAAGATTATTGTATCGTTTCGTCTAGATTATTGTCAGAAGGTTTAATGCATTTTCTTACCCTTCTACTAATCGATTTTGCAAGTCAATGCCTATTGTTGCTTGGCCTTTTTCATTTTGTTTCAGTTTCTTCGAAATCGTGTACTTCTTAGTTCATTCTAGAATGTAATTGAGTTTGTTCGACAATATTCAAGACTTATTCCATTATAAACAAAAATTACTCGTTATTTATACTAGAGCCAAAGATCATTTTTTTCATTCTCTCAATCAGTTCAGGAAAATACGTCTAGCCTGAAATCATTATAATTGTTATCCTAATTAAGAGTAGTTTGTTTGGAGGAAATGCACTTTGCCATTACATAAAAAGAACCCGTCTACCTCTGGATCTAATAAGCACTGCCACTTTCCAGGTGTTATTTGTTCATAAGTCCAGAACTTATTATACTCATATAGCTCGTGATAAACCTAGTTTTTCCAAAAGATCCGAAATTCTAAATTTTTCCAGAATCTGAACATTTAAATTACGCAAAAGAGTGCAATATATTTTAATTACAGCATAAGGTTATTCTCGAATGATAAATTATGAATGCTTCGATGAAGTCGACCAGGTTACTGAACCCTATACGTCATCGGATGGAATGTATTATTATATACCTGTGTTATACGACAGTTAAACCAGAATATAATTAAAAATAAGAATAACGTGCAAAAAGAAAGAAATAAGAATTATTTCTAATAGAAAATGAAAAAAAAATTAAGAAGTTTTATTAAATACAAAATCTCTTAAGCTAACAAGAAATTCAAAATGACTTCTACCAAGATGGCTTCCTTTAAGTTGACGCCCATTGACACTTTACTTGACTCAAAAGAGAAGTTAATTGCTCCTTTTGTTGGCGTCATGATCGGTTCAAACTATGCAGAAAAGCAAAAGGTAAAAAAACTTGGATAGAAATGATTTTCTAATCCTTACTTCGTTATAGTTGGGTTTTTATCACATTTCCTAGTTTTATCTCTTCCTTACTTCTGATTTTTCATTATAGATCATTTTCCGATTATATTCTATTTCGCATCTATATAACATATTGCTCTTTTAGATCCATTTCCAACTTTAATTCTTTACTATTGATTTTCTTGTTCTTGTTTTTCGTTTTATTTACATATTGTCTATATTTCCACCTTTCTCATAACTATTGTATATTCTATATTAAAATACGTTTTATATTCTTATCTCTTCAAAATTTCTATTCCTTTCTAAACTATTATTCTATTTTTCATTTAGCAACTAAAATCTGTTCTTTTCAGATCCATCCGTATAACATTATCCTGCATCAACAATTAAACATAAAACATCCAGTAAAGAACTTCTTATCAATCATGATAGAAAAAACTCTTCTGCACCCCACAGGTATAGATAATTCCCGTTCACAAGGAATCTGACATTTGGAACAATTGTAACAGTTTGAACCGTGAAGTCACCATAATACAAGTAATATATCAAATTATACGGCAACAACAGAAAAATACAAAGTAATTGCCCGCGCAATCTCATTAGTTATTAAATCGGCCATGCGTGTGTTCGTCTCAAACATAATAAGAGAGGATTCTTAGTTTACATGCCTAATGTCATTTAAATATTTTACCGTTTCTTTTTATCTCCATTTGTCCAATTTACGCGTTTTAGTCTGCTAGAGATATAAGAGAAGTAATCATCACTGTTTCTACTCGGTTCTTTTTCTTTAAACTTGCTAAGAAAAATTCGATTATTCCATCAAATTTTTCATCAGACCAACGTTAATTATCACTTCCTACGCTAATGGTTTAATACGCATGAAACACTAGTGTCTGCAGGTAAAATTTGCTAAGATATATATATATATATATATATATATATATACTAGCAATCGGTGCCCGGCGTTGCCCAGGTGTTTTGAGGTTAATGCTGAGAAAAAAAAAAACGGTCAATTTTTTAAAACTTTGACCCCTATTATGACCTCTTAACATTTATTGTTTAGGGATCAAGTAAAGTTAATAAGTTAGATCCATGTCCAAGGAATCTATATCTAAAATATCAAGTGTTTACTGTTTAGACCCAGAATTGTAGGAGGAGTTTGGTAGAGTTCTCAAAGGTCAAATCGTTCAATATTGACCACTTAATCGCCAAATTTCTGTCGAAAACCTATCACATCGATTTTCCCAAATCGCGAATTTGGCCCTTTTTTAAAGCAGTTTGGCCTTCAAAATTTCTGTTTGGCCTTTTTCTTCACCGATGAAATCTGGAGAC
>NC_136499.1:52907081-52912081 GCF_053919585.1 Euprymna scolopes | reverse complement strand
TAAGGGGGTCGATAATGTCGTTTTTAAATATAGAAAATGATTTTCGATATTAGAAACATATTAAAGACTTATGAAAAATGATGAACTGCAAGTTGATTGGCGTGTTTGTAATGCCATAATCAGCCAAGACAATATATCAAAGTTATTATTTTAGTTAGGAGGGGCGATAAAGTTTTAACAAAAGCGCTAGAATAATATGATGGTGTCTTCATTCATGCTGAAAGCCCACGGAATGCCCAGCAGCAATTTATTATATATGAAAGATGCCGCTGTGGAATTTCCACAGGTTCTGCTAGTATGAATAATTTTATTATTAATAACCAGAAGAAAAAAACGAAAGAAACAAACGAACAATGAATGTATAATTAACTTTTATAGATTTCTACGAACATGTTGAATCGCTTCTAAAAAATCTCTCGCGAAACCTTAGTCTCGTCTTCTATATCTCTTAATTACTCTGGGGAGTTTACTATTATGTAAGGTATAAATAAAAGAAAAGGAAATGAACCATACGAATACTGGAAAAACCAAAGTAATGGATAATATAGTCGTAGAGAAACAACGTTGAGCCTGGTCAGAACCAAAATTGATGGCCATTTAGATGCTGCGTGTGATTTCTGCTTACTTAGGCATTGTTTTTAGTCCTCCTGGAGTTCTCTTCGGGACTGGATTAAATCAGGATTCAGGAGAGTTGTGGATTAAGCTTGTTAAACTGTTGACCCAAAATTATACGCGCAAACACACATATGGCTAAAACATTAATTCGGTCACCTTAGACTAGGCACTTTTCTACGGGTAGGGGTCGCTTTTTTCACCGATATTTTCGAGTCACCTCTCTTTTCGATTGAGTGCCTTTATTTAAACTTACGTAACTTTCGGATTGGCGATAAGCGCAACAGAAGAGAGGTCGCGATCATTTTTTTTCACGCTCTTTTCCTCCTTCATGGTACGAGTTCGACCCTGCCTGTCTACTACCAGTTTTTTTTTTTTGCTCAACACCCACCTCCAAAAATCCGGGCAACGCGGAGCACCCAGGCAAATCTATAATATCTCTCACGTATCTGCTTAAATTTATATATGTATGTATGTACGTATGTATGTATGTATGTATGTATGAATGCATGCATGTATGTATGTATGTTTATATATCTGCCTCAGACTTTCGACAGAGGTGACGGACATTAAGGAGATCGGTACCGTTTTGAAGTCGACCCTTCGGAGGACAAATATCGAACAATTCGTCAAAAATGTTCTATTGACTAGCCTTCATTAAAACCTTCGCCACTTCTGGTTTTACGATGGTCACAACAACAAAGACGTCACGCTGTTTTTTCACGTTCTAATCTTCCTTCTCGGTACGGGTTCAAGCCTACTAGCCTAATACCACTTGCTTTTTATTCTAACTCAACAGAAACCTCTAGATACCAAGGCACCGGCGGGCACAATCATTTTGAAAACATAAAAAAACGTTTAATTTGGTTTAGAAATTATATTTAGTTGTTTTTTAAATTGAATTATTTTCAGTTTGTTTAATTTTAAAGTTTTTTTTGTTCTTATCTTTGAAGCAACAAAAATAAATTTTGAAGTTTATTGACTGTAAAGTAACGCGGTCGTATCAGGAAGTATTTCTAGACTAAGCGAACCTTCGCCCTAACTGATATATATTCATTCAAAAGTGCACAATATGCTGCAAATAGCTTCATTTCTTTGTATCGCTTTTGTCGAAATATCTGGAATAAAGGTAGGCAGGTACTTCTTTTTGAGGCAATTACATTTTCGGGTTTTTATTACCGTATATATATATTTTTTTAAATTGTTACAGTTACCAAAGTCCCACCCTTCTATATACTCGCAGAGAGGCGTGGGTATTGACGTTGCCCATGGTTAAATTGACATATAATAATGGAAAAGTACTCACTAAACTTAATATAGCAAGTGGGTCCAAACGGAACTTCATTTGTCTTTATTATTTGCGGACCGAAGCAACGACGGGTGACTGTACTTGTTATATATAAACGTAATTATCTTTTTCTCTCCGTGATAATTGCTTAGAGTTGAGATTCCGATGGCAAGGTTTAAGGGGACTTTGATTTTGTTCGAGTTTTTCGATCGGCCGTAACTATGACTTCCTACTCTGATCAATGTGTGTGCATTAAACAATAGTGTGGGTGGTTACTAATACTTAATATTATATATGTGGCACAATGACGTAGCTCCCATTTTGGGGGAGCTGAGTGCTTCTACATTTATTAAATTTGTGGCTGACTTGTTCTACACATGTGAAGTGAAAACTTGTCATGGACGTTCTTTGTGATTTTGAAAATATTAGAATATATAAACAAGTGTTTATGAAAATTTGGCGATGAAAAATCATTCAATAAAGGTCAGGCTTGCACGCGGAAAATTCGAATTCGGAAAAACAAAACATTGTGTTAACACGCATATTTCTCTCTCTCTCTCTCTCTCTCTCTCTCCCTCTCTCTCTTTCTCTCTGTCTCACTCTCGTTTACGATCCCTATCTTTCTTTCCCTTTCTCTCTCCCCATGTCACGAACTCTCCCTTTCTCTGTTTCTCACTTGCACTTCCTTTCTCTCATTTCAACTGAGGAAAGAGAGAATTGAATATGATTGTATCCTTTTAAACAGCCGGAGCTTGCATCTCATACGCGACAGAGGACTTAGCAGCTGTGTGCATACGCATGGATCAGCGATTTAATATGCTACACCTTTGTTAATATTAAATACATTATATATTTTTATAACGATGCATTTCTTCGCTATTTTCCTACAAGCGTTCAATTTCAGCATGAAGTCCCTGAAATTATTGTCAACGATGGAAATGTTGCCAGTAACGACGCAATGAGGACACAAGAAGCGACCCATGCCAGTCAAATGGCCGACAACATTTTCACCTGTTTAAGTTTTCATGTGTCTATCGTTTGAGATAATGTTTTTTGTCTCTTTTGAAAACAAACAAGTTAGCTTATAAGGACGCAGAAATTATGGAATGTTCAGCTGTGCAAGTGTACTGGGTTGAATATTCATAGATCCATTAAGTAACCTATTTATAAATCATGATGCGGTCAGATCAACCCCGTCAACATTATCTGAGATCTTGTTGGCAGCTAGATTAAAAAAAAATATGCTTTATCAGCGATTCCGAAGCAGGCTATCATTCATCATGCTTTATTAAATTAGAAGGTTAACAGGTATCAGGGACCAGGGGGGGCGTACTATATTTAGGGTAACCAGAACCGTAATTGTATTGCTGTAGATATAGGTTTTGTGGGTGTGCTTCAACAAGACCGCAGCGAAGGTGTTTCAGCCATAACAGGCTAGAAGGAGACTGGAAATACTCACCAGAGGAAGAATTAAATAACCTCACTGAAGGAAAAAAGGGCAGGTTACCGCGGAAACACATTCACCATCGCCGGCTATAGAGGTCAAACATACAACCGTGTCAAATCTCCAAAGAAAGAAGTAATCCTGGGAAGTATAAACACCAAAGGTTATGGGTGTACAGATATAAACGACGTCCCCAAAGAAATTAATCTGACAAGAAAACTCGGGACATTAGAAAAACTATAGGAAATAAACTCCCCAACCAGGGCTCCGGAAGAGAGTGTGTAATTAAAATAAAAGGGGAGACCGATCGAGACACTGATCCATAATGGATCGGAAGTCTCTCTTCTCAAAACATCAGTTTTCAATTGACCCCTCTCCCATATTATAAATATTATGCCACTACTAAACGTTGAGCTATTGAAAATGACCAAGAAATTTGAAAAAACTACACAAGAGCAAAGATAAATACTTACCAACCAAAAACAATTATCGAAAAACAAAGGACAAGTAAATTTTTAGGAGATTTCAATATAAGAAATCACTATAAAAAATAATAATAGTCGTAAAAACAAACAAAAAAGTATGTATATATATATATATATATATATGTGTGTGTGTGTGTGTGTGTGTCTATAAATCTAGAAAGTGAGAGAACAATGAAACATTTTATTAAAAGTACATAAAATTAAATAACAAAAATAGAAAGGGGATGATTAACGTTTTTTTTTAATTCCATAAAATTAAATGTAAAAAAAAAAAACAGGGAAACGTTAAAGTTATTTAAAAACAAAAACCTATATTAAAAAAATGATCAAAGTATTAATTCCAAAAAATAGTTGGAAAAATAATTAAAAGTAAAAGAAAATGTTAAAGGGATAACCAGTGTGGCAGCTACCCGACAATGATATGATCTGTTCTAGTGAGAGGAAAGGTCAAAAACGAGATTGAACGAGTGTAGCACACTGACGTAGCTTCCATTTTTTTTGGGGGGGGGGCCTCTTGCATTGATGCATCTTGTGCCTAACTTTTTCTGTAATTGTGAAGTGCAAACTTGTCATGGAGGTTCTTTGTGATTTTAGAAAATGTTAGAATATATAAACTCGGTTTTACTGACAAGTGTTTATGAAAATTTGGCGGCGAAAAATCATTCAAGAAAGGTCAGGCTTGCATGCGGGTAGCTGAATTTGAAAGCAAACAAAACACGCATCTCTCTCTCTTTCTCACTCACTCTCTTTCTCTCTCTCTCTTGTTCTCTCTCCCTCTCTCTTTGCCTCTCTTTTCTCTATTTCTCACTCTCATTTCCTTTCTTTCTCTTTCAATGAAGAACGAGAGAATTGAATATATTTTATCGTTTTAACCAACTAGAGCTTGCATCTCGTACGCGACAAAGGAATTAGCAGTTTCGTGTGCACGCATGCGTCAAGGATTGAATAACCTCCTCCATTGTTGGTAATACATTATATATATCTTATAAAATTGCATAGTTTCTGCGTGCTATTTTTTATGTACAAAATCTTATTTTTGCGGTATCTGGAAAAATATCAACTTAATCAAAACTATTATTTGTTGATTCAATATAGATCTTGCTAACTAGGATTTCCATGGGTCTTGCGATATATATATATATATATATATATATATATATATATATATATA
>NC_136499.1:52804581-52904581 GCF_053919585.1 Euprymna scolopes | reverse complement strand
TATATATATATATATATATATATGTATGGGATTTTCGATTAACGCACGAATATATATATATATATATATATATATATATATGTATATATATATATATATATATATATATATATAATTCATACAAACATGTTTGTATAAATAAATTTAATATACCTTCTCTGTTCACTCATTGACAACTCTTTGGTAGACACATGTTCCATTGGATATACTTCTAGGAAACTAAACTCTACTGGTTATATATATATATATATATATATATATATATATATATATATATATATATATATATATATATATATATATATTTGTTTATTGATATTTAAAAAACTTTGCATTCGTCTTAAAATGGGCTAGATAGGGCTTAGCAAATGTGTGCGTACGCATGGTCGCATGGGTCACGAATAAATATGCAACCCTTTTGTAAATAATAAATAAATTATATATTTTTATTAAAATGCTTCCTTTCCTATTTTCCTACAAGCGTTTAATTTCAGCATGCAGTCCCTTACATTATTGTCAACGATGGAAATACTGCGTGTAGCGACGCAATGAATACACAAGTAGCGGTCCATGCCAGTAATATAGCCGACACTATCTCCACCTGTTTATGCTTTCATTCATAATTTAAAAGAAAGTACAACTTTGATATGTATGGATCGTAGAAGTGCATTCGTCTGCAAATGGTCTAGATAATTTGCATATTCTTTTAAACATTAATTTATATAAAATCTCTATTAGTGTTTTTTTCCGGTTTTCGTATGGGATGACTATCCTTAGTAAACTATTACGTGCAAGTATATCCACTCAAATATCCTACATGGTTTATACATGTATAATATTTGTGTAAAAAGGTAATAGTTTTTCTTTAACATGGACGTCACCACTTATCAAGGCTCGGAAGCCACTCGGGGATAAGGGTTATTGCCTGTACAGTCATCAATGAGATAGTATTGTAGTAATCATTAGTATTGGATATTTGATAGGGTGTCTTACTTAAGAGAGCGCTTTGTCAGGAATTTGTTTATGTTGGACTTGAAGACATCCAAGTTGTAGTCAGGCGGTAAACAGGCAAAGGGAAGAGAGTTCCACAGTCATGCACTTCTAAGAAAAACCTCTGCTCAAGGAATCTACGTTTGGATTTAGGCACAGATAAAGACTGGGGAAAATTAATGAGAGAAGTTTCAGCTAGACGGGTATTTTTCGTGAAAGATTGGCGAGGGGAGATCACAGATTAGAGCTCAGACGAGCACTTGTCATGGAAATAACGATAAAACTAAGACAGGCTTACAACGTCTCTTCTGTTGGTAGAGATGTTGCAGAGAAGAGAAAAGGACACCCCCCACTAAACCACGAAGTTTATTTTGTACTCTGTCAAGGCAGGATAGACTGTTTTTAGCAGGTCCGACCCAGATGTGGAAGCATTACTCCATCCTTGGAGTACTTGGCTTTTATACAGAACGAGAATTGCATCAATTGTGAGATATCTTCTGGAGAGGTAGAAGGATTCCACCATTTTCCCAGCTTCCTTGGAAACAGTTCTGATGTACGTGTTCCATTTCAGGTCAGGAGTAAAAGTCAAACCCAAAAGATTGGCAAATCATGAAGTCTCCCCAAGACGAGAGCCATCCATTTCAATTGGTGCCAGATGGGAATCAGAGTGTTGATGATGTAAGATAGAAGCTTGGTTTTGGATGCCTTAAAAGTAACCGGCTACCTCTTCCCCCATTAAGTATTGATGGGCATATTTTATTCAGCTAGTTATAAGTAACAACTTCGTGCGATATTGCTAGTCGAGTTGGTAATATATATATATATATATATATATATATATATATATATATGGTAAGTTATAAAAATCTATATGGTAATAAGGCTACACACAATATTCCGCGTTTCATCAACGCTAGGATTTGTCAGGCTTATTCGAAGAGTAAAAGTTGTAACGCGTTTTTACAGACGCATATTCTATTGTGTTTTTCGTTAGCCAATCAGCTTCCTTGTTTATCTATGCAGCGTAAAATCTTAAGCTTGAATTAATGCATCAAATTTGAGCTTATATTCTGTAGTTTAAGCGTTTACCTTCGATATATACGTGTCTGCCTTTTCGCATAACGAAAATAAAGCCTGGTATTGTCACCAAATATATCAATCTCTCACATTATTTTATGAGAGAGGTACTTTATTAAAGTTGGAACTAATAAATGTTAAAGTATCAAACTCTGAGTTACACGCATATTAATGTCATGCTTGAGCAGACGTGTATCTGAAACTATTTTATACTCGTTTAAATATGAAATATCTTATATTAAATATTCGTAAGGAATATCGCACGGATTAAATTTCATGAGAAATTCTTCATGTCAAAGACTTTCGATGTAAAAGCATAAAAGTACGAAATTAACCTGCGCGTTAGATATGCCTTCAGGAATAAACCATAGGATATATGTAGTAGAAAGAGCATACCTAAATCTCCACTAACACCCAGAAATAAATTTAGCATTTACGAGGTGCAGGAATATTGTTATGTCCATTCGATGCTCTACTAGCGAGGCCTTTCATACTGATCTTGTGGAAAGAGATACGGGCTACCGACTTGATGGTTGTTGATTCAATCTCTAGCTTGGGGCGGGTGCTAGTCTAGCCATACGTAATAGCTGTGATACGGTGAAAATCTAGCTGTAGATGTGTACACAGACATACACGCACTATATATATATATATATATATATATATATATATAAAGTGCCTTCAATAATTTTCAAACGTTTTTCGTATGGAAACATTTATTGATAGTATACACATAGAAGTAGACCCTTTGAATAATTTAATTGCTTATTGTTCTTATGTGTCCGCATATCCAGATTGCATTTTTAAATAAACCAGCTGTTTATATAAGGCTTGAGTTGGGTGTATTCTAATTCCTCCTGTAGTTTTTAATTTGAACCTGAATTTTACATCTTGGCCAGTCATCCCATATAATGTATAGCAATAGCACGCAGATTTTTGTAGAATCTACGAGAGTTTTTAATGTCTGCACAAAAAATTTGGAAACTTATTTAAGGAATATATGTATGCATTGATAAAAAATACATATAGATTATATATATACATATATATATATGCATATATATACATATATATATACAAGCAAACATACACACACATAATGTTCATATCTTATCTCATATTTATTTCCTATCTGTTGACGTGCAAGAATACAAAGAGTCTTTCGAAAAAGCGAAAATGTTTCCTTCAAAACACATAATTTTCGACCCATCCTTCATTTTTTTCAGTGTAATTGATTGACTCTCTCTCTCTCTCTATATATATATATATATATATATATATATATATATATATATATATATGTATATATATATATATATTGGTTTAAATAGTATTGAAAACAAAAATAAATGTACGTTTATACAGTTCGACATCATAGACTTCCATCCCTTGATATTCGAAGAACTTTTCAACATTACCTTGGATTTAGCCGATGCATAAACTGATGTATTGTCAGAAGAAATACACATTATTAAAAAATGTAGAAATTCAGTTCTACTTAACAACAATTACAAAAGAATAAAAACTAAAATGACTATTTTTTTTATTTGGCGATAGGTCCTCTCGATTCTTCTGAGGCATGAAATCTTGTGGGATAAGTCAATCTATATACCCTCACAAGCATATTTGATATAACAGATAGATATCGGTCTATATAGAGATGATGGATTAGCTATTATATAAGACCCTAACAAAGTCAAGGGGGATAAATTTAAGAAAATCATACATAAAAAATAGGCCTAAAAGTAGACGTTCTACCTAACAAAAAAAAATAAATAAATAACACACTTCCTGGACGTCACGTTAAATTTAGATAAAAACACACATGAACACAACTTAAAAGATAATGCTAATCCAATATATGTAAAACTTAAATCCAATCACCCAATATTAATTATAAAACAGATTCTAACTCGAACGTAAATAGACTCAGCAATAACTTAAGCGATGAAAATGTATTAATCTCTACAAAACAAACCTAAAAATAGTGGATACATATATATATATATATATATATATATATATATATATATATATATATATATATATATATATATATACCTCAGATTCACTAAACAATTCGTGGGTGACAGCATTGAAATAATCCTCAATAACAACTCCTTCCAATTACATAACGACAATTACATCCAAATACCAGTCACAGCAATAGGTACAAAAACGGTACCAACATATGGCACCCTTACACTCGCCTCCCTAAAAGAGACCCTTTATGAATGGATAGAGCAGAAATCCGGACACCATATAAAAACACTCTTCATAAAATCTTGGAAAAGATGTCTACACGACTGCTTTATCCTCTGAAATACGGCATGGGGAGATATCAGAGAACTCCACACTTTGCTACAAAATCTACACTCAAAAATAAACTTCCCAGAACTACCTTTCCTAGAAATCCTAGTAACAATCCAAAACATCAACATAATTACAGATATATACCACTAACCCACAGACACTCAACAATACCTCCACTTAAAAAGCCACCATCCTAAACATTGTCTAAAATCAATATCCTACTCCCTAGCACGTAGAATCTGCACCATAGTAACAGACAAATATCTCCGTTCGACTAACCGGGGTAAATTGCAAATAACCTGCGGAAAAGAGGATATCCACAACTATTAATACAGAAAGGTATTGAACTGACAGAAAAAATTTCAATAGACCAACTAAGAATCCCAAAAGAACACAAGAAAGAAAAAACTGCAGCATACGTCTCCACACACACCACAAACAACTCAGAACTATTTACACAGATTACAAAAAAAACTTATTCTTTTTTTAGAATGAAAAACTAGACAACATACTTAAAACAACAAAAATAATAAAAATCAAACACCAACCCAAAAACTTAAAACACATACTAACTTCCTCAAAACTCGTTCCACGCACTACAAAAATGGTTACAAAATGCAACAAACCGCGATGTGGAGTATGTGACATAATAATAGAAGGAAACACGTACACATTCAAAAACCCAACACAAACATTCAAAATAAAAAAAAGATCTAAATTGCGCGTCAAGAAATGTAGTATACGCACTAAGATTCACAGCATGCGACAAATCCTACATAGGCGCCACAAAAAACTTCAACAATAGAGTGGCCTTACATGAGAGCAACATCAAAATTGGAGATAACATACCCCTCTATGTTTCAAAACACGTACACATATGCAGTGGACATAGCTTCAAAATAATGCCAATTTTCCAAACAGACAATTACTTTTATTTACTTACACATAAAAAAATAATAACAAGATTCACTCCTGAACAAAACAGATCCCTATATCAACACACAAAAACATGAAATGCAAGGCACACTCGCATGCACGTACATATACATAAACACGTCCACACATGAATCAGAACCGACACATTAAGCACACACACACGCATCCAACCAAACACAGGCACAACACCGCTGTCTCTAATACAACACATTGAACAATACCAACCCTACTTTACCTCGAAACCAACAACACTAGTAAACACCTAGTACCATAGTGTAGGATCTGCTCAAATTCTTCGCCCCCCACCCTAAGTCGGTGGAGGAGAAATTCTTCATGACAGAGATAACTATCCTCCATACCCTCCTCTGGGGAACGAGAGTTTCCCCACACTAAGAACCGATCCTGGATCTGGCCATACCCACATGGGGAGAGAAATAAATAGAAACATTAAAAAATCCCCTACGTATATCTATAAATACACCACCTTAACTAAACAAACATAATATTAAGAATGCCCGCACAGTTAAAGTCTGAAACGAAAAATCACAATACTAGAATCTAAGAATCCAAAAAATAAATATCAAAATTGAATGAAAACACCCCTGCCCTTGTTTCAGAGAAGGTGCCCCCTCTTCACACACACACATTAGAAACGACCTTGAATCACAGTTACCTTCTATAATACTATAAAACAGAACAACATTCTACAGACCTATACAAAACACACCCACACACACACCTTACATTGTGCACCCAGTTGACCAAGTACCAACGTGCCCTCACCTCCACCAAAGTAAGAATAAACAGGGGAAAAAATTAGAAAAGACAAAGCAAGATAAGTAGAAACACTAGAAGATAGATAGATAGAGAGAGAGAGAGAGAAAGAAAGAGAGAGAGAGACATAAGATAGCAGTGACCACAGACCGACCCCAGCCAACTATTCATAAAATTTGAACATACGAATGAAGATTAGAATCATTTACACATGTTTCCACCTGTCGGAAAAATTTCAAATGAACTACGAAAATGCTCTTTTACATTTTAAACACATTTTAAGTATAATCTAAATATTTTACATTTACAATACTTTCTGAAGAGGATGCTTCACAGAACGTCTGAAACGCGTTTAAAACTCTTTCAATGATTTAAAAACATTATTGCAATGATCTTAACATAATTTTCAATGAAACACGGAATAATAAAATAATGTTAAAAATACGGAATAAAACAAACAAAACACGGAATAATAAAATAATGTTAAAAAATACACATTATTGGTGACCCACCTCAGTTATATATATATATATATATATATATATATATATATATATATATATATATATATATATACATATATATATATATATTTAGTAGAAATGGTAATTAATAAAAACCTGAAGAAAGTGATCAATACTGTTGTAGAGCAAATATGCGTTTTATTTTTTATTACCGTATTTTTCTGTTAAGTTACATTATTGTTTCAGCTACCCAACCGTTTTTTGGCCGTCATGTAGCTTCCTCAGACTTTTACAGAAAGGGTGAATGGTGTCAGGGAAGGGGTGCGAGAGCAAAGCGGAAAAAGAGGAAGCGAACAAGCGGAGAGGTGGGAGGTGTGTCGGTAATGTTTTAGTTTTTAAGTTAAAGGACATTAGGTGCTTGTGGGGCTCTGGGAATTTCATCTCTGTTGTGGCTGAGGGCATAGGGATACGTGGAGGGGAATGGAGATATGTGGGGGTAGAAGGGGAGTACTTTAAATTTCGAGTCCTAAGGTTTAGGTTGTTTGCGTCTCGTTGGTGAGAGGATTTCTTGTAATATGTCTTGATTTGTTGGGTGTTCGCTTAGGTTGGGAGGCGGGGGGATATTATTCGGTGTATCTAGTTGATTTTCATTTGTTGTAAAGTACTTGGAGAGGATTAGCACTTAACAACAAATAAAAACCCCACCCCACACAAAACAATTCTATTAACTAACACAGAAAGAGCAAACCGCGCCGAAAACAGAAAAAAATTGTTGCGGCTTGCTTGATCTGTGTTAGTTAATAGACTTTCGAGTCTTGAACTTCCGTTTTTTTACGGATAAAGAACAAAAATGGATACATATATGTTTCAGAAGGTATAAGTTATACTGTTACTGGATTCTTAAGATGATGATTAATAATTCGAATAATCTGGATAATTCTGTAAACATCTTAACAATTATTCGCACAAAGTATCTGTCGATGCAATATCAGACCTCCTCCAGATGTATATCGTCGAACTCAAGTAACTTTTCGTCGAATTCAGAAATCTGCACGTAATTCGGAACAAAACATTATTTAATACACGTTGGTTACTTCCCTTTTTTAGTAAGGCATGGTCGGCGTAAATGTCCTGGCTCATTCGTAATGATGATAGCAACCTTTAGAATAGTGTAATTTAAAAATAAATTGTAAAGTACTTTATTCACTGCGACACTGGCACTAGAAAATATTTAACCATTTCATAAATACCACATACGTTTTACGTGATTGCATTTCATTTGATTGTACAGGTAAGAATTGAGGAGTTCAATAATTCGGTCTTTTAGATTCTGGTCTTTTAATGACGGAGAATTTCGTGTCATTCTAAAATGTGTATAAACACTTTCCGGATTTAAAGCCACAGTGTCATGAGGGGACAGTCTACCTACACAAATTTGTAGAAATCATAATTTTCAACATAAACAATAATATAAAATATAGATAAAATAAAAATAAACATTTAAATATAAATTATAATATAAAATAAATATTATAATATATCATAATAGATTATATATTATATATAATTAAATATATATAATAATATAAACATTTAACTAATAAAAGGGACAGAAAATTAAGTCACAAACGAGGTTTTATTTACTGAATACGCTGCGATGTCGAATGATATAATAATATTAACGGTTTACTCGCTGAAGCATTTATTCCAGTTTTAATTAATACAATTTATAATCAGCCCGAGTAGTTTTAATTTTTACATTAGCAGACCGCTCAGCGTTGTCCGGTCGTAAAATACTCTTAAATGCTTTTTTTTTTGTTATTTTAAGCAGATCTCATATTTATTATAAGAGAGTTAATTCCAATATACAGTAATGATTGCAAAAGGTATTTAAAAATTTGTCTTGGCTACCATCCGGTTGAACTGAAACCAGAATCTGTAGCTCTCCGGCATGGCTCTCTATTTATCTCTCCCGCGCCATTACTGTCTAAATCACCAACAGTTAATTACGAAAGGATAACAATTAAGTGGTTTTGACCAATTAATTTTTACATGCGCAAAAGTAAAAGCAGGAGACCTGTTTGATTTAATGTGGGTTTCCGAGGCCAGGCGTGTTTTCTTTTTTTTTACTTTGACGCCCTAGCAACAATTTTTGGCAGGTAAAAACAAAATTGAAAATGCGCTACTTATTACAATACACTTTATATAAAATTCCAACTATGTAGACCAAAAGGTCAGAGAGAAATTATGTTGAGACACAAGTGATTCATATATATATATATATATATATATATATTCATACGAATATATATATATACATATTTATATATTGTACTAGTGCACTTATTGATCCGTGCTGAAATAATAAGGTTATTATTTAAAAAGCCATTCTTTACATGGGAGGGGAGGGTGCTTTGTACATATTCTATACTTTAACCTTACAATTGAATAACAAAAATATATTATAAACTTTAATTAAAGATGGAAATACGATTTAAAATATAGCGCGGATCAGTAAGTGCACTAGCCCCATATATATATATATATATATATATATATATATATATATATATATATATATATATATATATATATATATATATACATGGCGATTAATCTACACTGAATATTCCGCGTTTCATCAACACTAGGATTATTCAGGCTTATGCGCGAATTTTGTGGTTGTCGGTCGTTTTCATATACGCACCTTCGATTGAGATTTTAGTTAGCCAATCAGGTTTTTAGTATCAACTGCGCCTTTCCTATCAGCCAATGAACATGCACTTACGGGAAAAGGCCCATTCGACCTCTGGTTGACCTGATTCTTTGTGTGTCTTCTATTTAGCCTGGATATCTAGTGTCTTGACCTGTTTTAAATCTAGGTTAGATTTTTTATTTTAGTTTATATATATATATATATATATATATATATATATATATATAGTAATTTATAAAATATATATGGCGATTAAGCTACACTGAATATTCTGCGTTTCATCCAACTATAGAATTCGTCAGGCTTATGCGCGAATTCTGTGGTTGCTTCTTGTTTTTATATATGTTGAGGATTTCTAGTTAGCCAATCAGCTTTCTAGTATCCACCGCGCCCTTCCCTATCAGCCAATGGGCATGCATTTTATCAAACAAAGGATATGTTTTAGAACTAGGTTAGTGGTTTTAGGTAGACTTTCTCCTTTTTTTTATACATAGAAATATACCTATGTGTACACACATACATGCACATACATATACATATATATATATATATATACATATATATACATATATGTGTGTGATCGTTTATGTATATTCATTTTTATTTAATGTATTTATTTGTTTGTTTTCTATTGTTATTGTTAGTCTTAAAGCTATTTTGTATCGCTATCCTAGAGTAAGTTTTATTTTGTGAACACAGTTGTTTGCTATTTCCCGCCTACAGTTTAATATATTTTGAGGTTCTTTAAAGTACAGGATAGAAAATTTTTCATGGAGGCATAATTTACATGGGTCGTCTAAATGTCTGCATGTGGTAGCATGTCTCATTATTTTCCATTCGACTACCGGCGAATGTCCGCTTTCTTTGAGTTCCCAGTATTTATTCGCTACCGGCGAATGTCCGCTTTCTTTTAGTTCCCAGTATTTATTCGCTAGTGTTGTTTTTATACGATGTTTTTTTTATTTTATATTTTTTAAATATTTATATTTTATAAAAAACACCGTATAAAAACAACACTAGCGAATAAATACTGGGAACTCAAAGAAAGCGGACATTTATGTGAATAAATGAAGTAGTTATATATATATATATATATATATATATATATATATATGTATGATAGTTTATGTGTATACATGTTTATTTATTTATTTGTTTATTTTCTATTGTTTTTGTTATTTTGTATCTCTATCCTAGAGTAAATTTTACCCCGTGAACACAGTTTTTCCTTACTTCTCTCCTACAGTTTAATTTTATTTTATAAATTACTAACTAGTTCTACCTAAATATTGAGCACTTTTGAAGGAATTACTTAAAATTTACGCATAAATTTATACTTTAGTATATTAATTTTATGTGAGTAAATGAAGTAGTGATATATATATATATATGTGTGTGTGTGCGTGTGTGTGTGTGTGTGTGTGGTAAAACTGGTAATTAGAAAAAATCTAAAGAGTATGCTCAATACTATTGCAGAGCAAATATGTGTTTTATTTTTTTATTGCCGTTTTATCTGTTTGGTTACTTATGTTTCGGATTTTTGACCATTTTTACGATCCAACAGCCTCGTCAAACCTTACAGAAATGGTTGTTAGTGTTTGGCTGTTGGATCGTAAACCTGGTCCAACATCCGAAACATATTTAACCAAACAGATAAAACGGTAGTAACAAACAATATATATATATATATATGTATGCATATATAAATATTTATACATATATATATATATATATATTTCAAAAGAAATATGCAAATTACTTAATGTTCAGCTAATATCTCTCACATATCTATGACTGAGTATATTGAGAACTGCGTTTTAATATGTTTTGAATGGAAGAAAGAGGCTTCCGACATCAATGTCCTTGCGAAAACCAACAATATTACCGCTATATAGATTACTCGGCGGAAATGTAAACATTTTCTACTTTTCCATGGCACAAAAAATAAAAATAAATAAACAAAAAAAAAAAAAACAAACAAAAAAAATAAAACAGAGCGAATATGATTTCTCACATGGTTACCCGATTTTGATCCATTTTTTTTTCTGTGAATAACTACTCTGTTATCGATGCTGGAGATTATGGGCACGAATATCAAATTACAACAGTAACTCGGTATATATTACATGTTATAAAGTCTATTTAGTAATACTTATCACTATAGGTGACGTTACGAATGTAAGATCGAGGATATTCGAAATTTTATCTGTATATTATTAAAACTATTTGGGCGTTCTTGGAGTTGTTTTTTGAAGTTTTTTTTTATCCGTACGGATAATTGAAACAAGTGATTTATTGCTAAAATAGAAGAAATAGAGCATACATAACATATATTGGTGTGACAATAGAGAGCGTAATATGAAACAAAGGCAAACGGGAGAGGGTGGTAATGCAACACAACACCTCGAGACAAGAGTTTATTTTTTGCTTCATAATTTCTTTTCTCTTTACGGATAAATAAGCAGGTAAAAGGAAGAGAGGGGGACAGGGAGGCAATATAATAGTTCGCTTGTCTTTCGTAATGTTCGTTTGTTTTTTTGGGGGGTTTGTCTCTTGAGGATTAAATATAACATAAACTCGCTGGTTGTGACATGAGGGAAACAAAAATACATACCCAGATTTTTTTTGATTTTTTTTTTAAGTTTTCACCCCAAACAAGGCAAATTGCCACTTTGGTGTAGGAGGCTACTATCAAGGGCAACAACTACTGGGGTACTATGTAGGGATTTGGGCAGCAAGATGTCAGTTCCTGTTACACTTGAACTTCTGCATGTCAGTACTGTTGGGGAAGCAGGGACCTGGAATGGAATTCCAAAGTCTAGCGGTTCTGGGGAAGAAACTATTGGAGTAGAAATATATTTTACATCTAGGGATCTCTACAGTGTAGGAGTGGGATTTAGCAGCCTGTCGGGTTTGTCGAGGGTTCTCACGTCGTAGGAGCACAAGTGATTGCAGTTTGTCAGAGCATTCACCATTAAAATACTTGTAGAACAAGCAGAGGGATGCAACATTTCGTCGATGGGACAGAGGCTGAAGCTTTAATGCCAGTTCAGGGCCTATCAGGTTTCCGACTCTCTTTAGAACCTTGTCAAGGAGCGAGAGACTAGTAGCAGATGTACCAGCCCAAATGTGACAGCATACTCCATACATGGGCGAATGGTGGCCTTATAGAGGTACAGAATACTTTCGGGTGTTAGTAGTTGTCTAGCACGGTAGAGAGAGCCCACTTTTTTTGCAGCGGCCCTGGCAATGCCTTCAATGTAATTGTTCCAACTCATGTTTCTGTGAACGTTAGGCCAAGGAGTTTGAAAGATGTACTCTCAGATAAAGAGTCGTTGGCCATTGCTATAGGTGGTAGAGAGTTTCTTGTAATTATTGAATGAAACTAGTTGAGTCTTGGCGGCATTGAACGTGACCAACTATTTTTATCCCCATTCCACTACAGATTAGAGGTCATCCTCTAGTGTTTCTGCCATTTCTTTAGAAATGTGTTCATTCGTCTTCCTGTCGTGCCTGCCATAGAGTGTAGTGTCATCAGCATATATACCCAGGTCAGAGGAAATTTGTTGTGAAGGTCAATTATGAATATCAGGAACAATAGAGGTCCAAGGATAGACCCCTGAGGCACTCCCGCATTTATATCATATTGTTTAGATGTACGACCGTCGAGGACAACCTGGATTTTTCTCTTATCTAAGAACATCAACTTTGGCAGAAGGTGAATTGGGAAAATGACGAAAAGCGTCGAACATCGTATCGTGCCACATCGGTGATAAGATTTAAACACCTTTGGGTATATAATAATTAGATAATGGATTTGACGAAAATATACAATATATGAAAATTGAATGAATTTTTGCCTGGATATATTTTCTCAATTATAATCGACTAAGCAATAGATCGTTATCCTTTTGATAAGGTTTTCGAACAGAACAGATGGATCCAAATAAGTAAGATCTAATCGAACTCTATGTAACTTTTCTATCTACATAACTCCATATATGCCTTAACTACCATCTTAAGTAAAAAACTTGTCTTTTCTCATGTATTATTTTTATTTCCTTTATCTTCCGTTGGTATTATAGTGTAGCGAACGCTACTAAATATAGCCGGAACAATTCTGCAGCAGGAACATTTTCGTATAAACCACGATTTTAAACGCCCACGAGTATCAGAACACGTAAGCGCACAACGTTGCGATTTGTTCACCGCCCATCTGGAACTATGTTACGTGTATGCGCGTACTGATACAGCAAAAAGGCTAAAACGTTGGAGAATATTGTTATATAAAGATTTGCCGCGAAAAACAAATAAGAAATTTGCCGCGAAAAACAAATAAGTTTTCTAAATCCAATAAATATGATGAGGATTTCCGTTATTTTCACCAAAATTGGAAATATATTAAAATTTTCAACAGCTAAGATCAAGTAGCAACCATATCATGTGGATGCCCTGGAAAACAAAGGATAAGGTAGTACACGCTGACAATTATCTGGTTGGAAGTCCTGATAGGCTGATGTTGAAGCACTTTAACACTTTTCCGGCAACTCCTACAACTGCACTGCCTCCGACCGTATTGGCTTCTCTTTCCGTCGGACTTGGGCTGCAAAGCCAAGAGGGTGGGGGTCATGGTAACTGGGCAAATCTAGGTTCTGCTTATAATCTACCCAAATATACATATGCAGTGGAAACGACTGTATAACCAATGCCGACGCTGCAGTGAACCATACTAGGTGCAAAATCTAATGGTCTTACCAAACATAAGGTTATTATAATCATATTATTAGCTTTCGTGTTATTTTTTATCAAGTAAATGGCCAAGTTCGTATATAATGTCTTTAAATGATTTTTAAACTTGATATTTTTTTTAAATTTTTTATATGTTTTCCATACACTATTTCCATAAGTTGCTTCACGCATGCTCTGTGTTGATTTCCCTGAGAAAATACACGATAACTCTTTTCCATAATCATATATTTAATTTTCATGTTATTTTTTTATGAATTCAATAGCCGAGTTCCACTATCACGTATCTAAATGGTTATGTAACTTTATAGTTTATTTTTACTTTAGATGTTTTCCATAAACTTTTTTCCATAAGTTGATTCACGCACGCTCTGTGTTGATTTCCCTGAGAAAATACACGATAACTCTTTTCATTAAAACGTTTTTAGTGACAAATTTCATAGTTTTAAAGAGCCTATATTTCGTTATATTACAATATCTATAGTCAAACAGTATGCACTGTTTTTCAGTGTATATGACAAGTGTAATTTCTAAAAATAATAGTCCATACCAGATGACCCATCGTTATGAAATTAATGGCCATCAAATATTAAAGCTTGATGTAAATATAGCTGACTATAGTAACCCTGCTTCGGTAAGTAATTAAAGTGGACGCTCCTCAATAGTCGTAACAGAATACGAACTTGTACATGTATTTTATTATTTGTGCATTTTATTTTTATTTACATACGAGCGGTCCGCCCGGTATTGCCCGGTCGTAAAAATACGCTTAAATATGATACTTTAATAAATGCAGATTTCGTATTAATTATTATATTATATTGCACCCAATATAGTGTAATAATTAAAAAAAAATAACTTGTGCACCACTACCGAGAATCAACAATTTTAGCTTACATTTAACTTCTCCTTTGACGTAAATGCCTGAGCTATGAAAACATGTTTAGTGTAGGACTAAAAATTAAACCATAAACTAATAGCTACTACATTGCGCATGCGTATTCGTAATGTTGTTGTTTGACCTTCGCCTGACAAATTACATTTCTTTACTTTTCACACTTTTATACCGAGTTTCGCATGTGTTCAATGCCTTACACATGAAGTTTCATGTCTGTAGGCCAAAAACTGACAGTTGAGTTTGGTTGGCAAACATATTTAAACAAAATATATATTACGCATACGTAAATATATATAGAAAGAGGTTTGTGTTTACTAGAAACTTTTTACGCAAATATTACGCAAGTATAAATCATGTAGAATGTCTGCATAAATATATTTACTCGTAAGAGTGAACTAAAGATGATCATCTCATAAGAAAACATTAAAAAATCTAATAAGGAATTTATTAAATTTAATGTTTCAAATAATATACAAATTAGCAATACAGTTTGCTTGTGAATGCGATTGCATGGCTCATATATAACAAAGCTGTGTTTTTTTTAATAAGCAGAAATATTTTTAATATGAATTACGCAATACATAAAATAAACCCAAATTTATAGAAATATAGATATTTGATTTGTACTGATGCTGGTAATTACTTAGAAAAGTATAAAGGAGTTGAAATATACATTATTATTATTATTATTATTATTATTATTATTATTATTATTATTATTATTATTATTATTATTATTATTATTAGTTTTAATAAATACTTAAATATATTTTATGAGTTATTCAATTAAAGCAATTGTCAAAATATGCAGGACTTACTACAATTTTAATAATAATGTAAAAAAAAACAAATGAATGATTATTAGTAGCGAAAAGAGAACGATCGACCCATCAGACTTTTTCTTCAGACTTTACTAGAAATAAAATACCGTATAATTCAAATAGCTTACCAGTAATTACATGAAGCAAAAATATTTGTGGAAGACCAGAATTCGATGCCTAGTCGAAAGCACGAATTTCAAAATTGTAGGAAAATTTAGCCCTCCGTTTAATAAAACACCTTCGTGACCGATTTTTAGAATTCACTAGCAATCGGTGCCAGGCGTTGCCCAAGTGTTTTGAAGTGTATGCTGAGGAAAAAAACGGTCATTTTTTTAAACTTTGACCCC
The DNA here is from genome assembly GCF_053919585.1 of Euprymna scolopes. Taxonomy (NCBI): domain Eukaryota; kingdom Metazoa; phylum Mollusca; class Cephalopoda; order Sepiida; family Sepiolidae; genus Euprymna; species Euprymna scolopes. The sequence continues at coordinate 52,888,499 of NC_136499.1, read as the reverse complement.
TATTATGACCTCTTAACATTTATTGTTTAGGGATCAAGTAAAGTTAATAAGTTAGATCCATGTCCAAAGAATCTATATATAAAATATCACGTGTTTAGACCCTAAATTGTAGCAGGAGTTTGGTAGAGTTCTCAAAGGTCAAATTGTGGAATATTGACCACTTAATCGCCAAATTTCTGTCGAAAACCTATCACATCGATTTTCCCAAATCTCAGTACCCTGTATATCAACTTTCGAATCTGTAGGCTTAAAATTGACAGAGTTTTAGCGTAGGGAAATGCACACAGACGCACAGACACACACAGACACTATCACTTATATATATATATATATATATATATATATATATATATATATAAACATAAACATCATATATATAAGGATAATAGTACGCCATATATATAACAAAAGACCATTATTTACTGAAGTCAAAGGAAAACCCGGGGGAACTTTACCCAAAAATAAATCTATATTTTTTGTGTATACTGATAGTCTTATCAACACCCCTTTTTTCTATTTATTTAAAAAGAAAATACAACTTTGTTATTTATGAGTCGTGGAATTGCATTCATCTACAAAAGATCTAGCTAATGTGCATATTTTTTTAATCGTTTTTAATTAATTCCCTATTAGTTTTTTTTTCGGTTTTCTTATACGATGATCATCTTTATTTAACTATTACGTGTAATTATATTCCTACAGATATTCTATATGATTTATATTTGCGTAGTATTTGCGTAGAAATGAAGAAAATCAAATTCACTGTGTATTTATCGTGTTGCCATAACAACGTGACGTAGCCAAGGACGGTAGTGGACGTGAGTGTGTGTGCGTGTGTGCGCGTGTTTTCGTGATGTGTTTATATTATGCATATTGTTTCGTATCTTATCAACTCCTTCGAATCTATGTGTACAGTAATACAAACCCGTTTTTCGAGCTGAATAAATATGTTACATTGAATAAAAACACGAAAAATATATCCACTTTGGTAGAAAAGTAACTTATCTTGCCTTTGATAACATTTGTTATATATTTGTTTTTTGACAACTTTTTCGAATCTATGTGTACAGTAATACAAACTCGAAATGAAAAGACCACGAGTGAATGCGCGTTTTATTTAAAAATAAGTATTTTTAAATTTTATCTTTCTAGCTTTAAAAAAAAGTTTTAAAATTTTATCAGCCGGCATAATTTATTTTTAAATATTTAAAATTTCAGGAAAATTAATTTTTGCTAGATTTTCAAAACATTGTTTTCGTGTTGTGTGTACGTGTCTTCGGCTAGCACCAGAATGGCGGCCGTGATGTCGTAGGTTGGATCGTTAGATTGTGTAAGTTTCCTATTTTTTTAATTTGTAAATAACAAGTTATGAAAACATTAAACCCTTCCAAAATGGACAATAAATAAAGCCATAACATTTTATGGTAAAGGTAAGAGCGTAGAAACAATAGCTTTTTAGGAGATGTGATTATTGGATTAACCAATCAGAAATCGTCTGTGGCACAGACATCTCTGTTTTATAGATATATAGATTATTGCATGTGTAGAAAATGCACTCAGAAATACGCGCACGAACACCACACCTTGATACAATGAGAGGTAATATGCAAGCTATGATAAGTGAATATTATTTCAGTATTTTGACACTCGATTGCATATCAGTTAATAGCTTACATGTTTTTACATATAGTAATATGGTTTTCGGTGTATTAACTGTGTCATATATATATTATTCCTTAATTGGAATTCATTTTTTGAGATGAGCATTATATATATTAATTTATTTTTTATTTCGGACTATTATTCTCATCTTTATTAGTTGTTTTTTTATCGTTTATTGGTTTTGTTTATTCACAACGTTTCGGCCAACTATTCCTCTGGCCTTCGTCAGGTGGTAACCGCGACGGATAGGAACTTCGAATCTCCTAATTGCATTCTCAGTCATCACTGCTATCCGTAGTTCTTGTCGTCTCACCACATTTTGGTCAATTAACCTCTGGCACGCTTTGGGTGGGATTGAAACCGCTATCTTCAGACAATGTTCATCTGGAACTATAGAGATTCAACGTTTCTATCGACTGCGCCACGGACCCCGAAGGGCGATCAAGGTTGGATTATTTGATCTTATGAATCCACGTTTATTTATTATCTGATCTTCCATAGTCGGGTCCGTAACGATTGGTATATATATATTCCTTAATTGGAATTCATTTTTTTTATGTTCGAAATAAAAATAAATTAATATATATAATGCTCATCTCAAAAAATGTGAATAAACAAAACCCATAAAAGATAAAAAAAAAACAACTAATAAAGATGAGAATAATAGTCTGAAATAAAAATAAATTTATATAACTGTGTCATATTGTGTCGGCTATATACTTCAGCGTCAAAACAATGATAAGAATATTCTCTTGTCATGGCCTTAGTAATATATTACATGAACATTTGCTGGCTCTCGAATTAAGAATGAAATATGTAGGTCGCTGTAAAATGTCGGGATACATCTATCGTTCCAGTAGATATCTCACTGCTAATGTAAATCTCTACCCATATAAGAGCCAGACAATGATGGAGTATTGTCGTCACATCTGGGCAGGAGCTGCTAGGAATGCTTAGCCTGCCTTGACTGAGTTCAAAATAAGCCACAAAGCCTCGTATGAGATGCCCTTTTCTCTTCACTGCATCCTATTATTAACAGTAGAGACGTTGCGTTCCTGCCTCTGCTTTATCATTATTTTCGTGGCAACTGGTCGTCTGAGCTCCAATCTATGGTACCTCTTCGCCAAACTTCCACAAGAAACATTCGTCTGGCTGAAAACATCATCAGAAAAATTCCCAGTCTTTATATATGCCTAAACCTAAACGGAGATTATATGAACAACTACACACCTGCCTTCGTTTGCCTGCTTTGCAACTGACTACAATATGGTCGACTTCAAGTCTAACGTAAACAACTTTTTGATTAGCCGTTCCCATTCTTGACCTTGATAGGAAGCGACTCATATTTAAACACATGTACTTTATACATATATTTATTTAAACGCATGTATTGTTTCATGTATATACGCTGTATGTAACAGGTTTTATTTTTAAAAGTCGTCGTCGAATGCACAGTTGCACAATGAGATTAGAACAGCAGGGAGAGGGAATTCATCAAGCACACCACGTATATCATAATAAGATTTCAACGCGTTAACAATCTCACCATGGCACGATGGGAAACAAACATTTTACTCAGTTTAGGTTTTATTTTTAAATGTTTTACCCAGTTTACATAAAAAAAACTATACAAAAAACATAACGAGCAGATTAGCATTCACGCTGAGCGCTGGATTTAATTTGTTTCTAAAAGAAACGAAATAACGTTTAAACATGTGACTTTAAAATTTTCAGTAACTGCAGAATATTATGATGAAGGGCGTTGAATACGTTTCCTGTCTGTTTTTGTATTTAGAGACATTAAAAATGGTGATAAACTCTTGAAAATTCATTATGTTATTGCTATACATCTTATGAAGTGACTGACTAATATTTATGATGTCAAGTTTAACTGAACAGCTGCAGCAGGAATTGAAATACACCGACCTAAATCCTGATTGTCACAGGTGGTGAATTTCAAAAATGTAGTCTTAACATAAGAAAACCTTAGAAGGAAGGCATGCAAAAGTACTGTCTTTAACTAACAGAAAATATCACAGAAACCTATGAAATGCATCAGATTGCTTTTGGACAAGTTGGCATAAATCAGGTGTCGGTTTTTAAGTGGCATAAAAATTCCATGAAAGCAGAAAGCCTGTAAAGTATTATGAGAGGTGGGGAGGAGTACAAAAGTAAGAAGAGCAGTGTTTATTGACCTAATAAAGAATTCCATGGGTAATGGTCGCCGTATGTCTACAGATACGATAAGTGAAGAATCTCATGAGATTATTAGCAAGAAACAGAATGTGTAGAAGATTTGCACGAATGCACCATTCCACAAGTTTATCTTTGTCAAACACTATTTTACGAAAATAGGCATCGCGACAGTTTGTTAAACTACCTGTATTCGAGACTTTGTACTCTGTGACTTTTGGTTATTCCCTTAGCTCAAGGAAAACCTTAGAGGTTATCTACAAGAGACAATTAATTACAGGAAAGAGGCTCTGATATTCTCACACAATGGGGTTTTCATTTTAATTTATTTCCGAAGTTGTTAAAACGGTACAACAAATGCATTGCAGCCGGGGAATATTACTTGAAAGGTGACTAGTATTTGATGTGTATGCTATCAATAAAAGTAGCTATACGGAAAAAAAAGTCTAAAGACTTATTGAAGACACCTCGTATATAAACAACATTTATTCATAATACAAAATCGCCTCGTCAATATTTTGAAATAAAACACGATCTAGCTTGACGACAACCTATTAACATCACTTCAATCCCAACAAGCAAAATTGGCGTCGGGAACAAAAGAATTAAAAGTTACCACTTTTGTTAATATATGCAACTGAGAGCTGAATGAAACTTTCAGGCTATTAATGCATAATTTAATCATCATAACACTTCAATCTGCAATCCATTTCGATCTATTCGTCGGAATAAAAATAGGATACATTATTTTCAAACGGTTCTCGTAAAACCATATGGATAAGTGGAATCCGACCCGGATAAACGTCTAACTACACTATGTTCTAACTTTTCCTATGAGAGTGCACTATTCTTTTTACCGATGAATGTGATCTTATTCTGCCATCATCCTCATCTGTAAGAACTTGATTCTAAAAAACGGTAGCAAAGAAATGAATATCGACAATAGACGCAAATAGATCATAACTTGTGAAATGCTGTAACCTCTGTCCTCGTTCGGAATTAATTCTGAGCAGGTTGAACCGGCTTTCTTTTTGCATTTAGTAAGAGTCCCCAGAGTTGATTCCTGCGACGTTAATTTTTGCATTCTTCTGTCGGAGTCAGATATCGCTCTCTTTCAATATTTTGCACTATTTTTTGTAAATGATCAAATATTTCGTACCGACGTAACATCGTGGAGTCACTGAGAATTTAGTATCAAGGTGATTATATGCCATATAACATTCTGACTTTTACGAGGATAAACAAGTAAATAATTTAAGAATAAATTTTGGTTTAAAATAATGTTATTTTATACTAAGGTGACATCATTATCATAAGCTCAGAAGTTTTAAATGAGTGTCAAATAGATAGTGAGACAACACTGTGATTATTGGTAATTATACAGAATTTTAGTATTTAAATAGACGGCTCGACAAGAATTTTGTTTACATTGAACGTAAAAACGACCATGATATTTTCAGCTGAGAAGTAGCCGCGATAATTTTTTCCACAAATGGGCAGTCAGGTGCTCATTTTAGTTGCGTTTATTATGTAGAGAGAAACAGGGAAACTGTCGATAGTGGTTGTAACATGAGTTTTGTGAATATTTCCGGCAATACCATAGAAATACTGATAGACAAGGGAGAGATTAACAAAATCTCTTATGTGAGATAAAATACAGCAGCGAGTTGAAAAGGGCATCACCAATTTCAAAATGCTGATTATATTTAATACAATTATGGAAAGGTGCAATTAGCAGATGACTCGTTATAAAACCAACTGCACGTGAGCAAATCTTGTTTTCGCAAACGTTTTATGGTGTGAATGATAATTTTAATTAGAATGAAGAAAAGCTCTGTTCCGTCTGCCTGCTTCCACCGGACTACAACTTGGATGTCTTCAAGTCCAATGTTAACAAATTCCTAATGAACCGCCCCCTTAAGTAAACACTTCATCAAATCTTCACACTAATGTACTTCCAATAACCCTTATCCCTGAGTGGCTTCCGGGCCTTGATAAGTGGTGATCACTGTGTAAAAAAAATCTAATAAAAATCTTTGTAACTTTTGATCTTAGCCGTGGTATAGCATCATATATCAAGAGGTGTTAAGCGTTCTTCTAAGAACCATTCATCAAGTGATATTTTTTTACATTCCGTCTGACTTTGAAGACGTTACATGTGTAGCTACCCTACTTATAGAACAATCTAGTGAGCGCTTATATATATATATATTTATATATATATATATATATATATAAACTGAATTAAATTTGCAGTATAATTATGTGAATTATCGCTCTATTAGCCTCCTCCCACTTTTTGCCAAAATATTTGAGACCTTAATTAACCATGCTCTAGTCCAGCACCTTACAGATGCTAAACTTCTGACCGACCGTCAATATGGATTTAGACAAGCCCGTTCCACGGCAGACATCCTCACTGCAATCTCTGAACGCATATACCATTCACTGGACAAAGAGGGAGAGGGAAGAGCGGTAGCTCTAGATATATCTAAAGCTTTTGACAGGGTATGGCATGAGAGTCTCCTCAGGAAGATTAGATCTTACGGTATCACTGGTAGAATAATTAACGTAATTAAATCCTTCTTAGATAAGAGAAAAATCCAGGTTGTCCTTGAGGGTCGTACATCTAAACAATATGATATAAATGCGGGAGTGCCCCAAGGATCTATCCTGGGACCTCTGCTGTTCCTGATATTCATAAATGACCTCCCCGACAAGATTGCCTCTGAGATGGGGATATATGCTGATGACACCACACTCTATAGCAGGCACGAAAAACAAACGAACATATATCTAAAGTAATGGCAGAAACACTAGAGGATGACCTCCAATCAGTAGTGGAATGGGGACAAAAATGGATGGTAACGTTCAATGCCACCAAGACAAAACTGGTTTCATTCAATAATTACAAGAAACCTTCTCTACCACCTATAGCAATGGCCAACGACTCTTTATCTGAGAGTACGTCTCTCAAGCTCCTTGGCCTAACGTTCACTGGAAACATGAGTTGGAACAGTTACATCGAGGGCATTGCCAGGGCCGCTGCAAGGAAGGTGGGCTCTCTCTACCGTGCTAGAAAACTTTTAACACCCGAAAGTATCCTGTACCTCTATAAGGCCACTATTCGCCCATGTATGGAGTATTGCTGTCATATTTGGGCCGGTGCATCGGCTACGAGTCTCTCGCTCCTTGACAGAGTTCAAAAGAGAGTCGCAAATCTGATAGGCCCGAAACTGGCATCAAAACTTCAGCCTCTGTCCCATCGCCGAAACGTTGCATCCCTCTGCCTGTTCTACAAGTACTATAATGGTGAATGCTCTGAAGAACTGCAAGCACTTGTGCCCCCACGACGTGAACACCCTCGACAAACCCGACAAGCTGCAAAATCCCACCCCCACACTGTAGAGATCCCTAGATGTAAAAGATCCTTCTACTCCAGTAGTTTCTTCCCCAGAACTGCTAGACTTTGGAATTCCATTCCAGGTCACTGCTTCCCCAACTGTACTGACATGCATAAGTTCAAGTGCAACGTGAACCAACATCTCGCTGCCCTAATCCCTACATAGTACCCCAGTAGATGTTTCCCCTGATAGTAGCCCCCTACACCAAAGTGGCAATGTGCCTTGTTTGGGGTGAAAATGTAATAAAAAAACATAATTATACTGTTAATACTATTTGACTTAATGCAAAAATAAACACGTACGCTCCCTAAAACTACTCGATGACATTTGACAAATTGGGCATACATTTTACTTGCCATATTAACTCAATGGTATATACTACCACCACTACTGCTACTACTACTAAAAAACAGTTATTACTAGTTATTATCAAGATTTGCTTCCTTATAGTTTTTAAATTTATACCAATGATTGCTGGCGGGCAACATATAGTGTTCGCCCGTATATTAACAATAACGTTTCTATCTAGATCAAACAATCTTTTTCGGTTTCAATAAAAATTGCATATCATATTGTGTTATCGCAACAAGGGTATTCAATTGATTTCTCCGCCTCAGATTAGCCCGTTAGCTAATTATAGCGTTTGCAATGAATGTGCAAGCCTATTCAGAGTCTACAGACTTTGTTGCAGATGCCAACAATATAAGTCGTTGTTGCGTAAGAAAGTTCTGTTGTAGCCCTCTACCATCTGTTCCCTCTCACCTGATGGTCTCTTCTCAGATTATCTTAGGGCACGTCTTAACAGTATTTTCCGGCAGTCAAGGTCACCATTTATGGACTCCGATCCCGTTGTAGTAATATCTTACTGAAGGAAAGTATTATTTTATAGCACAGATATTTCACTGTTTATCTCACTTAACAGAAGTTTAACGATTGATTGAAATAAACCGATACAGAAGAAAACTAAACAAAATGTTGTTTATTTAAATTTTACAGCTAAAACAAAACGGAAAAGATAGTCTAAAATAAGATTTTAAAAACAAAACAAGCAAGAGTTTTCATTCAGAACATTCGAACGAATTTAAACGGGCAGTACGCACTACTAACGATGTAAATTATAAACACCTACGTAACAAAAGATATGCTGGTCCCCAGCATACAAGGAGATAACAACAAATGGTGGAACTGATACTTACAAATATCAAAAGCGCATTGAAACCATATATTTTCAAATAAAAAATAGATTCAAGATGCAATTTGAAAAGTGACAAGATAAGAGCAAGCAAGCTCTTAGTAAACTGATAATATATAAAAAAAAAAAAAACGTGTGAAAGTAATACCTCTCTCTGTACTGTGTTTACAAAAATATGAAATACTTTAATAGGCCTGACAAAACTAAAACATAAATCTGTAAGAAAACTCCGAAACTGCGACGTGACAAGAATTAATGCAGATAACTGTATTAACGTATATTTAAATAAACATTTAATCTAAAGTAGCAAACATGGTCTTAACATGAAGGTAAAAATAATACTTAGAAATCTCAGGAAAAGTTCTCAAAATGGCACAGATTATGAAGCGCTTGCGAAAGATTTTGCCACATTTCCTCAGTAAAGATTTCTTGGCTGATTCACATTTTCGCGAGGACTGACACAGGCTTTGGTCTTTAACGTCGATACACCGCTATAATCTATATGCTTGAAGGCAAATGAGTGGTGAGGACAATCTTGACTCTTTATGAAGTCAGAAAAATTGAGTTCATTTCGCCCCATGTGCAGGAGCAGGATCTTGGTTGAATATCGACTACTTTTACTCAAAGTGATTTGAAATTCAACAAAACACTACATTCCCCAGGATATGCTTCCTTTATTATTTGTGATTATTTTCCATGTCCACAAAATTTAAGGAGTCGGATAAATTCTTGCTTAAGCCATGGTTTATTTAAGAATGCTGAACTTCTTCAGCTTACAGTAGACTGTTGACACTGTAAATCGCTTATTTTCATGGGTTGGAGTTGGGTGAATCATCGAGGAAAAATCCATTCATTTAGTCACCCGTAGCTTTGTTAAAAATGTCTTCTAGATTTTTTTTTTATTAGGATTTTGTTAGCGTAATATATTTTTAATGTCCCAACATGTACGGATTCAGTACAAGCCCTATATGACCATGTGAACTGATTTGTTATCATCACAAATCTTACATACGACCCTTCCTTATACACTTGGATATCACTGTACATTTTTGTTGGTGATTTTGCTATTAGAAATGTTCTGACAAACGATTTCCCCCTCGCCCAGGATGGTCATTGTGATGGCCAAGATCTCGGTACGTTTTGGTCGTCTTTAAGCCTATCTGTCTTTACACGTGTAGCACTGTTAGATGGCAATATTAGATCATCTCTATCCAGCTTTACAAAGAGATAAAATAGTATTTAGACATAGCTCTCATATATGAAACCTAGAAAAGGAATTTATTAGTAATACATTGAGAAAGCGAACACATACACATACATCACCTGGTTTTGACTGTTTGGAAAAATAAAAATAAAGTTGCTCCATCATTACCTCCTGTCAGATTTTAAGTAACGAGCACAATTTACTACATTCGAAAAATAATATTGAATGTCTCTTCTTAAAAATAACAATGGAGACAACTCTGTATTATAGATCGCAAAAACAACGCATTCAAAATATATTACAAATATACAATTTAGAAACACAAACTAATCAACGTTTGCAGGTAGTAAATATTTAAGAAGATACCAAGTTACATAGAATTGCAGAGTTTGTTTATTTTTACTAATACGTTTTCGTTTATATATGCCGAAATACTAAAGTTAGATTATGGTAAATCGCCTTGTCATGCCGAAGGTGAAATAAAACACATACAGTATTAAATACACTAGTCGGGACTGGGAGTATTTTTCATTATTTTATCATTGCCCGGGTGTTTGGAAGTACGTGTTAAACAAAAAAAAACAACAAAAAAAGATTTTTGCACGGCTTTTGTGCTAGTATACAGGCAGGCTCGAACCCATACCGCGGAGGGGGAAAAGAACGTGTAAAAAATGAAGTTTTGCCGTTGCGTCCATCGCCAAACCGGAAGTGGCGAAGGTTTGAATTAAGGCTTGTCAATCGAAAAGAGGGGATGACTTTCGAAAATATCGGCGATAAGAGCCACCCCTTCCTGTAGAAATGTTCCCACTTGAGAGTGAAGGAATTAATGTTTTCAGCCAATCTTTTAATCTTTTTTGTCGTCCGGAGGGTCAAGCTTAAAAACGATCCCGATATCGTGCAAATCCGTCGGCACTGTCGAATGTTTTAGACAGACATACAAACGTGCATACATACATTTAAACAAACAACTGAGAGTTGTATTATAGATTACATTTTAAATATAAATAGAATTGTAACTTCTTCATTTTTTGTAACTGAATTCCTATGTAAATAATGACCGAATTTAAGTATTTTTAATCCATGAAACGACGAATATTTACTTTTAACGCATAAAAAAATATTCTGTTTTAAATTCATGTGTTCTACCTAAAATTGACATTTCGGAATGTAATTTTCAGTATATATCCTGCTTACTTTTCTTTTTAAATGCAGTTTTTTTATGATTTCGCATGAATCATGAAAAATTCTATTATTTATCAGCGACGGTCTGACGGGTCCATATATCTTTTTCACGAGGCCTTAGGCATAGTGTGATTTTGTGAACAAACCTGGACTTTATTTACGCCAGTCGTGTTTTTATTCATCTGTCTTTATTTTTTTTTCTTGAAAAGACACCTGTTTTATATAAGTTTACGTACTGTACACAAATAGAACTATTTTAAGAATATACTCTGCAGTACTTTAGAAATTAACGGAATATACTTTATCTTTTATTATTCAAAACATCTTACACAGTATACATTCGGTAGGTTCGCTACCTGTGCGCTTTGAGAGGACCGCACACAGAATGCATTCGCTTACTTAAATCCACTAAGTATATTCTTAGTTTTTATTTTTGTCATTAACGTATTTATCAAATGTTTGTATTTTATTATACGGCATTTTATTTTAATCAACATAAGTTTACTCCAGTTCTCTAACGTATATCATAATTCGCATCTTGCTAAATCGAACACATCTTTAATTCAAGATACAATAAAAAACACAGTATTCCAATTTTATTTAAAATGCTGTATTTTTTGCAAATGAGAATTGATTTTTAATTATTTGGATCGCCTTCACCGAGGATTGAACCTTCAATCCTAAAAGTACAATTGTCAATTACTTAAAGTATCTACCAAACATGGCTGAATAAAAGAAACTGTGCTATTTATGTGGATTAAAATGAATGCTTCCCTACGAAATTCTGTTCGACGTACCGATTTCCGAGTGTAACAAAAAGATTCCGGAGTCTGACAAGACACACACAAAGAAAGTCGAAGGTTACATCGACCAAAACTTTCTGCAAATAAAACTCAACATGAGAAATGTAGTCCGAAAAATACAAATAATACCATTTCTATGTGTCTATATTATTTTGCGTAACCTACTCTTTATCACATTAAATACCATTATACATGTAGTTTCGTTGTACTATGGAAATACGTTATTGTGATATCAGGCTATTAATTTTTGGACACATGCAAAACATGTTATGTCACATGTATATCAATGGTCCACACTAGAGAATAAAATGCAGGGTAAATCAAAATAATGTGACACATTTGCAGGTTTTATAAAATAAAAAAAAAGAACTAAAGAAACAAAAACAGTGTTTTTATGTCCGAAAAGTACATATAATGCCATTTTGTTTCATTAGGTTTCAAAAGTTACATCAGTCATATGAGATCCGTTATTGTCCACACACTGTCGAAGGTGTTCAGGAAAGTCGGCCGGTTGATTTTCCTTTCAATGCGGATCAAGTAGCTCTGAAGTTAGTTACCCACGATATCGTTTTTCGAGCTGGTATAGTCTACCAAGATTGAAGCACAAACGGAACGCTTCTTGTGTTGCAATTACATATTCGTTTGTTTTGATAAACGCTTCCACGATGATAGCGAGATGCTCACCAGTCCAATTAATGTCCGCAACTGAAGGAGAAACGAAAAACAATGTTATTATAAAAGAAACGAAATAAAATGACGTTCTATGAAAGAAAAATGGCGTTATATGTACTTTTCGAAAATAAAACATTTTCTGTTTTCTTTTTATTTACTTTATTTACCTTTATTAAACCTACAAATGTGTCGGATCATTTCGCCTGATTCTGCTTCTATTCGGCAAAGCATTTTGAAAAAGATATGGACGTACACATTTAATATTGACACATGCAATAGGTAATGAGAAATACGTTGTGAAATTGGAGATGAATCATTCAATAGCAAGGAGTGCATTAAATATTACCAGCATTGCAATACTGTCACGAGAACGTGAGACAAGCTGGTCGACATTTTGCTATTCTATCACTTTTCTAACTTTTGTTATCTGCATCTCAGCATTACGTGGCTTCTGAAGACGTATAGAAATTTTGATAACCTATAGATATTTTACATTTTTCTCGTACATTTTTCAGTGACGTATATTTGTATCACATGAAAAAACAATAACATTAATGTTATCATAAATATTTTATGCATATACGTGTATGTAAAGCAAGCGAGTGTATATTTCAAAATACATGCCATGCAAATATACAAAATGCAACAAGATTTTATTACCGTTTGATGAAAACCGGTTTTCCTTTTCGTTGCAGACCATCTTCTTGTTGTCCCGTTGTGTATAAATAACAATAGCGATAGAATATAATTATCATGTCTTAAAGCGACACAATCTTCAATGATCGAGATCGGGGATACGCCGCTGCGCCACTCATGCTCTCTACCTATCCTCGTTATAAGAACAGAACCATTGCCAGCACCCTAAAAAATTCATCGCTGCATATCTATATATAACAGGGGCGTGTCCTTGGTCATGAAAACAACGTTTCATGCCACGAGTATAGTCTTTGGTGTGGTTTCAAGGGAGTACCATATCATGCTACTCACATATAAATAGTCGACCTGAAAGTTACTGTCAAAGTATACCTGGATGTTCTGAAGAGTGTGATGATTCCTTGGTTTAATCAGGTAGCCGCTGACAGACCATGGTTGTGGCAGCAAGACTTGGCGCCGGATCACAAGTCCAATGAGACCCAGGCTTAGCTTCAGAAATAATGCTACGACTTTGTACCCTTCTCTCGCGTGCCACCCTCCTTCCCGACTTGAACTAACTGGACTCCTTTGTTTGATCATACGTCGAAGACATCACCAACATGACTTTCCACAACACAATAGCAAACCTGATCACTGCTATCTGCCAAGTATTCGTCGAGTATTCGCCGAGCCGCTTGTGGAAAATGCATGCTCTAGGTTTCGGACCTGTATCGAGGCGTTTATTAAGACTGAAGGCGGCTACATTATATAGATGTCAGCTCTACTACATAATAAAGTTACCTGCCATCTTTATTTAATAAAGGTTTTAAAATAGAGATGTAGTGTTGTTTTCCTTAGGCCGTACGCATGTATATGTTATAGTTATATTTTAGAAATATCGTATGCTTTTAATATGGGTCCAACAGTAATAGAATTCAAACTAATTTTTAGTTGTATTATTTTTTATATAGTAAGATCCGTGAAAAGTCTACAGGTGTCTGATTCCTCTGTGATTGATTGTAAAGTACATACACGGAATTGGTGATATATTTCCATTCTATAGACATCCAGCTTCATCCTTAACCCAATTATTTGTATATGTTCGACTTTGATGCTATTACCAAAGCAAAATTATATTAGCGATTCAGATTTTAGAAAAATAAAAAGAAGGAAAAACGACACGATATGAAATTATTTGTTTGGAATTTCATCTTCGTTGATCGGATATATCATTTTAAATATATATAATGTATGTTAATCTGTGTACGAATATGGCATTAGCTGAACGTCTTTTTTTAATGTTGGTAGTTGCTTATAGTGGAAACTTACAAACATTACACCCAAAAGCCGCAATTTTTATGTATGGTACGTACATATTTTTATATACATCTATTGACTGGATGGAATGATAAAATTGTTTCCCTAAAAAAGACGGTATAATTTCATATCCGTGTGATCAATATAGGTTTTCATTTTTTGTTGTACACCAACATCTACTTGGCTAGTTGCATACAAATATCAACGAGCGACATCGGAGATGCGCCACTGTTCAACTCATACTCTCTACCGATCCAAGTTATGGAACAGCACCATTGCCAGCATCCTCAAAATGTAAATCCGGACGGTTCCACGCTTGAGGTCACAGCTCAACGTATCAGACGACCATTCCCGCCGAAAATAATGGTCAATAGTGTAGTTTCAAGTGAGAGCCACCTAATGCCCCATCACACATTCGTAGGCGGCTTGAAGGTCAAAATCAAAGTAAACCTTGATGTGCTGTATGGCACTATATTTTGATAGTACACGGGCTTTTATGGCCTCTCCCCGCCCACAGCATAGCCGGGGGGTGATTAGGTATCGCGCTGAGAAATACAGAAGAAAGGGGCCCACAATGCAATTTTGATTCCCTCAGTCGTTTGCATTCGGTGAGCCATAAGGTGAGCAAGTATTATTTTGTCACTCTGTAAATGACAGAAGGGAGCATCCCGTCTCTCAGCACTAGTTAACTTAGTTAAGAATAGTTAACTAGTTAAAATGTAATGATTATGAATTATCTTTTTATTGTAATATATTGTGTAAATTTTGTCAATAACATAGTTACGATATTATATATAACACTTGTGTGTGTGTCATGTGTCCCTTTGTGCTTGCCTTAAAATGAGACGGTCCTAGCATCAAGACGATTCCAGCCAAAGGAACCCACCAGAACGAAGACATAGTCTTGATTAAAGGAGCCACCCACACCCAACATCGCAGGTATGCCTTTAATCTTCACCTAGACAAACAGACTTCTAACCGAAAGATACTAATGATTGGCTAATTGTAACAATATCGTACGGTTTCCAGGATAATTAATGTAACACTTGAGTCGGTCACGCCAATGGCCAACTTATAGGGTTGCAGCTAAAGTATGTGGTGATTCTCTGGTGCAATCCGGTGGCCGCTGGCGGACCCTGGGTTTGGCATCAGAATTCAACGCCGGCCCACAAGTCAAACAGACCAAGGCTGTAATTCAGAAAGAGGTGCTACGACTTGATACTCTTTTCTCACTGGTCCCTTTCTCCCACGACCTGAATCCGCTGGATTGCTTCGTTTACTCGTACGTCAAGAACATCACTAACACGATCATCCATAATACCAAAGCCAGCCTAATTACAGCTATCCGTTGCGTAATCGCCGAGCTCCCGCCTACGCTCTTAGAAAACACATGCTCCCAATTCAGAACGCGTATTGAGGCGGGGATTTAGGATGAAAGCAGCTGCATTTAATAGATGTCAGCCTTACTTTATAGTCAAGTTACCCGAATCAAATTTTAAATAAATTTAAAAAATAAAACTGTTTTTTTTTTGTTTTATTTAGGGCGAGGATTTTATCGTTCTACCATGTAGATGAGTAATTACGATACGCAAAAACTGATTAGTATAAATGTTTGCTTCGACTTATCAATTCGGATAAGTTCTACTGATGCGTCAAAAAGAGGGCGAAACACGAATGTAGGACTTCCGACTTGTGTCTACCTAAGACAAGTGCGAACTGTGTCCCTGTTTGATTAAGGAAATAATTATATATTATCTCATATTCACAAACTCTAATATTAATTTGCTCGTCGGGTTAGCTCGTTTTATAATATCGTATTAAAACCAAATTGCTGTCGTTCTTAGTTCTAATTATTACAAAGTTTTCATTGATGCAAAGTTGAGGGGTGGTTTGGTATCTACACATGACTATTACTTAAACAATATTACATTTAGCTATTGGTGCTCTTCATATTTGTGGATAAGTAGTTGAAGAGTTGGGCAGTAGTTTATGATTGTAAATATATTTTTAATGGCACATGTGCAGTTGTAAAATTTATCTTCGGAGGGGTTTCCTTAATTAAGGCTACGTGTCAAATATCGAGAAATTTTATTACGAAAATATAAGAATTCATGAATTAAAAAAAATCACTTAAGATATGAACTAATACATCACTTCTTACAGATAATTAGAACATATTATTATTAGAGTTTCATTGTTTTGACCCTCGAGTACGTATCCGGCGATATATTAGATGTTATTATATAGACTGGTGGTGTCCTCTATTGATTAACTCTGTCTGTCTGTGTCGGATATATACACAAGAGTACAAAACAATGATAAAAATAGTCTGTTGTCATAGCCCTACTAATGACACAAAACAGTTATGAATTCAAATACAAGCACAATGCCCATTCATCTAATTACATATTTTAAACTGTTACCAATCCAAAGTTAACCCTTCTGCTATTGCGCTGGATTTTGCCTACGTTTTCTTAACATTTCAAAACTTAATATTATTTAATAATGCAAGACGCATGAACTAAATTCTATGAATCAGAAAAATAGACAAAAATCCTTAACTCAATGTAAAGATTAACATTTAGCTGAGGAAACAGATTTAGATAGTCTTCATAATCTATACAGTAATACCATAGGAAAGTTAATTAATTTTAACAGGGATTTTGCTAAACCGATGTTTCAGCAGTATGATTTACACTGATTTAAACAATGTCACCAAACAAGATAACCGAGCAAGCAAATTAATATAAAATTATCGTAAGTATGGACGTGGAAAACATAATATTGTAAATGGATTGTGTTCCATAATTTATAAGAAGCTTAAACTAATTACATAGGAAAAAAGGTAAGAGGTTAAAAAATAGACAGTAGAATAGTAGAGAAAATGTCCAGCGATAAACAGTAATATATTTTTATTTTTAGAATCGACATAGAAATTAAAGGCAGGGATGTATAAAGTCAACAAGCTTTACATTATGTCAATATACATTTTCTAGAAAATAATATATCCATTAAATGTTTAGCAATGATTCCTCCCAGTTAAATAGTAGTGGTAGAGACAAGTTTAGTAACATAATCAAAACAAACATTCCAAAAATGCTAAAATACTACTACTGTAAAAGTGCGGTGTGTTATGTAGTATGTGTGGACCCTGGATGCGTTCTTAGAAGGCAAACTATTGGTTTGACACAAGCTTTAGGGGATATGATAGTTATATTCCCTAAATGTAACAGTGGAAATGCTTTTACTGATAAAGTTTCAGGGTTCGCAGTAAATATCGTTAACGTGGCGTTATAACGTTTCATGATGTCCCATGGATGGATTATTTTGCTGAATATTTAACGCTTTGTGAAAATGGAGTTATCTAAGATGTGTTGACACACACACACACACACACACACACACACACACACACACACATATATATATATATATATATATATATATATATATACATAATTTTTGTAACACACACACGCGCACACATACACCGATACACACATACATAATACACACATATGTATAGAGAGAGAGAAAGAAAGAGAGAGGAACATATATATATATATGTATATATATATATATATATATATATATATATATATATATATATATACACTAGCAAAAGTACCCGTCGTTGACTAGGTTCAAAAACAGACTACAGAAAATGGACTCTGAATGAAAGTATGATAGGTTATGAAAAGGTTGTAAAGAGATAGCTTCGAATTTGGGGATATCAAAACCAAAGCAAAATATGAGTGAAGTAAAAATAGATAACCTCCATAATTCATACCTGTTCACACTGAAACACTTATCACAATATTCTGTAGATCTATATTGAAAAAGCCTTGTTAAACTTTGTGACATATTTCCATTCTATGGAGGTCAGGTTCGAACGAACATCTCATGATTTTATTATACCATATTTATTCAAACTGAAACATAATTATCAACTTATACTTATGCAGATAGATATGAAAAGTCTTTATTAAAGTTTGTGCCTCCTTCAGTTCTATGGAGGGCAGGCACGGACGCAGGTCCAAGAATTTTATCATACCATCCCTATTTAAGTTAAAACATACTTATCAAAGTATTCTTATGTACATCTATATCAAAAACACTTGTGATTTTTTTTAATTTTTAAATTTGTTATTTCCATACTTTGTGGACCAGGCACGAACGCAGACTACACAATTTTAATGAACCAACGTTCTGCCAGATCAAACAAACACATTCCTATGCCTCGATACATCTTCAAAAATGTAATCCGTTTTTTGTAAATAGTCAAGCATATAGGAGACTATTCGTGACCAGAAACACACACACACATTCAGCTTTATATTATAGATATATATATATATACTAGACTACCCGTGACCCGTTGGTTCCGTATGTTATATTACCTATGGATATAGTGTACGACCGTAACAATTGTGACATAAAGAAAGTAGCTTTTTGTGACATAACAGAAACATTTCTATGAAAATATATTGAAATGAAAAAAGAATATAGATGGATTTCTATGAGTCCTCCTGTAAATAATTGTTTATATTTGAAAAGGAAAACTTACAGCCGTTGAATTATAAGTTGCTTGTCATACTTATAGGTAAATGACACTGAACAGACATCATAACAAATTCAAATTTTGATACATCTTTTAATTTAAATGCGAAATTTAACTTTGCAATTGGGACGCTGAAAACGTACATAGTAAAACAATACGTTTTATTGTCGCGTTGATTATTTATTTGTAACGCAATTAAAAAAACATATTTTCGGTTTTTTTATTTATGTTGGTAGTGTAGAAGAAAATGTATGAATATTTTTCGCGAAAGGTGTATAAAACATGGAGAATATTTTTATGGTGGCCTTATAGAGGTATAGGATACTTTCAGGCGTAAGTAGTTTTCTAGTGCAGTAGACAGAGCTCATCTTCTTCGCAGCAGACTTGGCAATGCTCTAAATGTATATATTCCAGTGCTTGTTCCCTGTAAACGTTAGGCTGAGGAGTTTAATGGAAGTACTTTCCGGTAATGTGTTCTTGGGCATTGCTATTGGTGGTAGAGAAGGGTTCTTGTAATTATTTAAGGGAACAAGCTTAGTTTTGACAGTATTGAATGTGACCCTCAATTTTTGTCACCAGTCCACTACAGATTGGAGGTCATCCTCTCGTGTTTCTGCCATTTCCTTAGATATGTGTTCATTTATTTTCCCCTCGTGCCTGCTCTAGAATGTAGTGTCATCAGCAAATATACCCGCTCAGAAAAAATTTTATCAGGTATGCCATTTATGAATATCAAGAATAATTAAGGTCCAAGGATAGACCCTCGAGGTACTCCCGCATTTATATCATATTATTTACATGTACGACCATCAAGCACAACCTGGATTTTTCTCTTAAGAAGGGTTTAATTACATTATGTATTCTTCCAATGATACCATATGATCTAATTTTTCTTAAAAGACTATCGTGCTATACTTGTCAAAAGCCATAAATATATCAAGGTATATCGCTCTATCCTCTCCTATTTTGTCCAGTGAATGGTATACATGTTCACAGATTACAGTTACGATATCTGCTGTGGAACGGGCTTGCCTAAATCCATATTGATTATCGGTCAGGAGTTTAGCAGCTCTAAGGTGATGGACTAGAGCTTGATTATTTAAGGACTCAAATATGTTGGCGAAAAGCGAGAGAAAGCTAATGTGGCGATAATTTAATAGGTCAGTTCTTTCGCCAGAATTCTTTAAAACTAGTGCCACAGAAGTGGTTGTCCAGCAGTCAGGAAAAAAAGATTCGTTGAGGCATTTTTTGTAAAGTTTGGAGAGAACTGGAGCAACCTCAGCTTTTTTAATAGTCCAGTCAGGATGAGATCACGTCCACATGCTTTTGAGGTGTCTAGGTTTGTTAGGATACATTGTACCTGAGAAGGAGTGATTTTCAAATCATCTAATGAGGCGCCTATCTGCAAAGGAAAATCAGACGCAGACTAATGAAAAAAACAACAAAAAACAAAACAAACCGGAAAAAATTAAAATGCAAATAATCAAAAATAACAACAAAGAAACTAACTTGGAAAATGAAAATATGTTTATTTCATTTTAGTATTTAATTTTTTTTTTCAAAATATTTTCCAACAGAAAGTGTTTTTGGGTTTTTTTTCTCCCAAAAAAGATTTTTAACCGTGTAATTGGTAGGTGTAAGTACAAGTTTTTTGTTTTGTTTTGTTTTGTTTTGTTTTTTATAACCGTATTTTTTTCTTGTTTTTTTTTCAAGACATGTTGTTCAGTCAAGTTCTTTTGGTGGCACTGCCCATTTGTGCATCTCTAGGAGAAACCATCCTTTACACACGATCTTTTTTTAAGTAAACATTTATGTTTAATGGTGCATTATTGTTGCACCTCCTTTTTGGGGAAGTCATTTCTTTTCCTGACTGTGTTACATATCGGGGGTTTCATTTAAGGAGTCTTAGGAAGAGATGCTTAGAAAGAGTCTTATTACAGTGATGGATGTTGTAAGACTCAGAGAGAGAGCGAGAGAGAGATAGTTCCTGTTTGGAGAGATTCTTATATATTAAAATGTTCTTTCTTAGATCTTGCTGATGGAAGAAAGAGAAAGCTCTTAGAGTGAAGGGATATAGTGTTCAGACAGTTCGGACATTATGATGTTGAGACATGTATGTAAAGACATATAACACAAATATATAATACAATTGGACTTTACCTTTTTGGTAAGAATCATAAGACACAAGACGAGCTTTACAAAAAACACTTGATGGTTTATTCTTCACGACCGGCCGTTCCATCACCAAGAATTCAAAGTCTCACATTTTTTCTTGAAGTGACGGCTCGCTTCCAGACGTCTGACTGCCCCCCCGAGTTTCTTCACTGACTGCTTCTCTCTAACTAAAGTTTTTCTCTATCCCTCGAACTTTCTATTTTCCGTAACGTCATATACATGTTAAAACATGTGCATTCTTTCACGTGTCCTGGACATACGTGTCCAAAACTTTTCCTATTTCTACGTAACCTATTTTTCCAATATTTAAAAACATTATCTTATAAGCTGCATTCTTTCAATTTAAAATTTCATAATAAACTTGACAGCTCACATTCTTTTCTTGAATATTTTATCTATATTCTAAACAAATGTTTCGTTTTACATTTTTAAATTCTCACACGTAATATATTTCTAAACCAATATTACGAGGTTCGAATTTCTCTATTGCCAACTCATTTCAATTTTAAACTAAATTCTCCATTTTTATACTTACATGAAAAGGGGGCAGCCTTTATCATGTAACACCCCTCCCTTCCATATTTCACAAAAAATGTATGCATTTTTAAATTTAGTACATTTTTTTATTATTTTTACATCTACACAACCACACGGCTAGAAAGATCAGGCTAAAAAACAAACGAAAAAAAATCTCTTTCAGTCAGCCTTTCACTACCGACTTCACAATTATTTATTTTTTATAAGATCAGAACCTTTCTGATCTTTGTGGCATTTACTTTTGGGGGGTGTATGGTCTTTACCTATGATTCACATCAGCTATTTTCCAGCCACCCATATGCCGCAGACTAGAGGTTTTCACCTTTCTCGAAATGGACGACTTCGTTCGTCTCAAAAGTGTTCTGATCAATTCTTTCCGCATGGTTAGTCTTATCAAGTATGGCTTTGTTTTTTTTATTCTATAACTATCTTATACGGGGCATACCAAAACTCATATACTTACATCTTTGTGGTTGGCGTCAGAAGTTTAAGATATACCTTTTTTTTCTCTCATACGGATTCACTCGAATTTCCTTGCTTGGATTCTTGTAACTTCGACGAGGATTTAGAAATATCACCCCTAACCAACTAACACTTTTCCTGCCCCCAACACCTTAATAGCGCTCTAAATTCTATCTAATTGCCCGATTTATTTGTTAGTTTTCTTTTCTCTCACCAGCTTCTAAGATCCAGCAGATATATCCCACATTCATGCTTCTCTAAAAAAAATACAAAGTTATATCTTTCTTACGTAGTCTACGGCATATTTTTGCCTGTCTCTTACTTCATTAAGCTATATGTGAGTGCCTCGGGACTACTTATCCTCGGTTTACTGGTCCCCTTAAAATTTTCGTATTCTTTCCAACGCCTGTTTATTAATTAAGCCAAGACTTACCACTTGCTTGGAGTCGGTACGTGCAACCAGCTTATTTTAAGCACTTAATTAACCAGGTTCCCAAATTTTTCGTATAGGGGCAAATATTGTGCTTATCAATCCCTACCAAGTCACTTTTCTTGGAGAAAAATTTTTAGGATCTCTAAAAAAAAACAACAAAAACCAATTGCTAAAACAAAACATCTTTCTTACGGCTTATCACATCTAAAAACTCTTCAAATACCCGTTTACGTAATTTTAATTCTTGTCCCCCTTCTAAAATTCTAACTGAATCTGTAAGCCAACCATACGTCTTAACTTATTTTCTACTAGATCATTTTAATCTAATGTATATTTACTGCTGACTTTGAATTCTTGCTGTGAAAATCAATACATTTAGATACATAAGACAATTTACAATATTTGTTCAACATCATAAAAACATTTTAAAAAAAAATACTTTACTACATTTAAACATTTTGCTACAGTTATAACTTTTTTAACAACAAAAAAAACATCTGTAACAAACAACAATTCAACAGTCTGTCCAAAACAATTGTCCCTTTTTTTTTCAAAAAAAAATTAAAATGAAACACACAAAAAAAATAAAAAGCCGAAAAGTTCAACTTCGAACACAAAACTGCATTTCCAAACAAATTTTACACGCTGTTTCAGAGAGTACATACGACCTTTGAAAAATTCCCGTTTGATTGGCAGATTAAATTCAACAATTCGTCCAAACGATTTCATATTGACACAAATTTTCATACAAATTTCAAAACAATAATGGATGACCCCCAATCTCTGCATTTGCGTGTATGTGTGTGTGTGTTTTATCAAACCAATTCATTTATCAATGAATTACGCATGGTGACGTGTTTACTATATTTCCATTCATTACTATGGATTTATTTTACGGCATATCGGTCTTTTCTTCTTTTTTCTTTTTAATATTTCTTGTATCTTTTGTTCTCTGTGTGCGTGTGTGTTCAATTTTTTTTTGTTCTTTTTTTTCTTCGCATTTCTGTGATCGTGTAATTTTTTTCTGTTTTCTGTGTTATTATTATTTTTTTTTAATTACCTTGGACCCTTTTAAAACGCTGTGTTTCTTTTTCTTTTTCGAATTCTGTGATCGTGTAATGTTTTTTTTCCGTGGAATTATTTATTTATTTTTTTAAATTATGTTGGACCCTTTTAAAACGTTGTGTTTTTAATTTTTTTTCGTGGTATCGACCCCAGGTTCGGTTTTTTTTTCTTTAAACCCACCCTTGCTGGGTGGTCTGGTCATTTACGGCACCAAATATATATATGTTACATATAGGTTTTTATGAAGAGAGGATTAGAGAGAATTTATTTGAAAGAGTCTTATTACAGTGAGGGATGTTGTAAGACTCAGAGAGAGAGAGAGAGAGATAGTTCCTGTTAGGAGAGATTCTTATATATTAAAATGTTCTTTCTTAGATCTTGCTGATGGAAGAAGGAGAAAGCTCTTAGAGTGAAGGGATATAGTGTTCAGACAGTTCGGACATTATGATGTTGAGACGTGTATGTAAAGACATATAACACAAATATATAATACAATTGGACTTTACCTTTTTGGTAAGAATCATAAGACACAAGACGAGCTTTACAAAAAACACTTGATGGTTTATTCTTCACGACCGGCCGTTCCATCACCAAGAATTCAAAGTCTCACATTTTTTCTTGAAGTGACGTCTCGCTTCTAGACGTCTGACTGCCCCCCCGAGTTTCTTCATTGACTGCTTCTCTCTAACTAAAGTTTTTCTCTATCCCTCGAACTTTCTATTTTCCGTAACGTCATACACATGTTATAACATGTGCATTCTTTCACGTGTCCTGGACATACGTGTCCAAAACTTTTCCTCTTTCTACGTAACCTATTTTTCCAATATTTAAAAACATTATCTTATAAGCTGCATTCTTTCAATTTAAAATTTCATAATAAACTTGACAGCTCACATTCTTTTCTTGAATATTTTATCTATATTCTAAACAAATGTTTCGTTTTACATTTTTAAATTCTCACACGTAATCTATTTCTAAACCAATATTACGAGGTTCGAATTTCTCTATTGCCATCTCATTTCCATTTTAAACTAAATTCTCCATTTTTATACTTACATGAAAAGGGGACAGCCTTTATCATGTAACAACTGTCTCCATCGATGTTTTCAGTTCTTTTTCTA
The DNA here is from genome assembly GCF_053919585.1 of Euprymna scolopes. NCBI lineage: Eukaryota > Metazoa > Mollusca > Cephalopoda > Sepiida > Sepiolidae > Euprymna > Euprymna scolopes. Next base: position 52,863,883 of record NC_136499.1, on the reverse strand, counting down.
ACATGTATAGATTTATTCTCTTGCCTGTCATTTGTCGGTTTAGCAAATTTGAAAATGAATTTGTTTTTAAGCTTTTCTCTTCTTTTTTGTGTTGGTTTGTCGCTTTCTTCCAATTCGAATGTCGTCTGCTTCCATTTAGATAGCGCTTTTTCATTGGCCAATCAAACTCCCAAAAATTCAAATAAAAAATATAATAAATAATAAATAAATAAATAATCAGAAAATAAAGTCACCCGGCCCAGTTAATATCACCTTAAAAATTACTAAAAACATAACAGAAAAAATAAATAAATAAAATAAAAAGTCGAGTTTGCGTTTCAACATTTGAACAACGCTCGGCTGACACCGATGATTGCCGGTCTCGCCCAATCCATGCTTGACCGGAATTCACGAGAATTCGGGTCAAATTATGCAAGAGGACCTATTTACTTTTATTATGCACAGCAAAGTGTTCCGGTTTAAAAAAAATGTAATATTGTTTGAAATCTTATTTGAAGGTAAAACCGTCAAATCACGATAATACGAATTATTAGTTTTATCACGATATTACGAATTATTAATGTCTTCAAATCTTTTTAAATATTTAGATACTTTAAAATATGTTTTAAAAATATTCTATTTCAAGTTTTACGCTTTACCCGCGACAAAGTTTTGTTCTGTTACGACAATAAAACTTTCTGGAAATTGTTTCTTCTTTTGTATTAAACAAATAGTTATAAATATACACACGCAAACACACACACACACATACACACACACATGGTAAAAAATTTCATCAAACAAAGAAAAAACACGCTGTAATGTAGTGCGACTATTTATACTACCATAAAAAAATGTACCTGTTGGCTAAAACTAGTACTACTACTACTCTGTATTTCTATAACAGCGTCACTTCTAGAATTAAAGAGAGAAAGAGAGAGAGAGAGAGACAGAGAGAGAGAGAGAGGTGAGCGAGGAAAAAGCAGTATGTTTATATATACTCTTATATATATATATATATATATATATATATATATATATATATATATTCTTCGCCCACCTCTCTCTTTTTCTCTCTCTCTCTCTCTTTCTCTCTAGCAAGCAGTGAATGACGCGACGCAATTAAAGAGATAAAGACTAGTAGTAGTAATGGGTTTTAGCAGAGAGTTACATGTTAGGTTATGGTAGTATAAACAGTCATCGGAAAACTCTTAAGACTTAATTTTGTAAAAAAGATTTTTTTAAATCGATATTGTATCAAATTATATAAAATAATATCTGAAATGAAACAGAAGTACATGGAAATTTATTATTATTACTATTTGAAAGGAAATTCGTTAAATATTTGTCGAGGAAATTAAAAATGTGTTTTTTTAAGCAGTACCCAGGGTGTCATTACACAATTATAGTCTTGCAAGTATTTTGTTGTCGAACAGTCACTTGCTCGACTAGTATATTATTTTCCGAACCATAGTAAAAATTAACATCAAAATGATGTCTCGCTGCAAGCTCTACAAGGAAACTTCATATCACTTTATCTGTACGAAAATGGAATGAAGTTTTCACAAATAAATTTACCTTCCAAAACCTGCCATCTCTGAGACACGACACTACCATTGTACTCGACTCCAGCAGGATAGTCTTCCGTTCTATGCACAACCTGCGATCCCTCGAGAGACATCATTACACAACCAGAACCCTCATCTCACAGATGGGAAGATATAAGTCCTACCTAACTAATATTCTTACTGAACTAAGTGCAAAAGAGATCCAGAAAATTGCACTTAAGGGAATAGCGAGGATACTATAAATAGCTCTCGGTTGGTTTCAATAAAAAGCAGGTTAATGTTGGCAGATGGTTTGGCTGCCCCATACCCAGCATTACAATGTACTAAGGAAGAACATTTTTAAAAAAATCAATTCAAACACAAGCCGTCTGATTTATATATAAATATTCTTTTACTTTATTCTCAATCTATTCCAATTACTTGCAGTGTTCTACTTTCAGCAACTTATTTCCAAACAGCGAGGTTTTCTGCCTTTGCTGAAGTATCCCTTGTACATTTACAAGCGGTGATATGGCTCTCGCAGCACTCAGAAACAAGTATACATTTTTCTCATGAAAATTGTGAAATCCTAAGTTAGGAAGTGATTTAGATGATCAACTGGGCGCAAATTCGTATCGAACAACCTTCACATGTTACCATTCAGTGCGAAAAACCTATGCTTGACATGCAGGTTTAGAAAGGCATCTTGTAGCAATTTGGTGGTACACAATGACGTTAAGTACCGCAGTGTCGCCTATTCACCAGGCGAGTATATCCAGGGGTGCATCTCTCATAGTAAATTAACCGCGTCCACAAATACTAATCTAGAATTTTTTTACGATACATCATGGTACATGTAGCGTCTGAATTTATCAAACGATCAAACAAGTGGTACTGGCCACGTTCATTTTAAGCTTAACTTCGGTGATCTGGCGAGAACCTGTTGTAAACGCAATTGTGCAATGTATACATACATATATATGTATGTATATATATATATATTGTGTGTGCGTGTTTTCGCGTAGCTATCTCTCTCTATATATATATATTTTGCATATATGTATTTATTGTATATCTATTTATCATATAATTCCGAGATAAGTATATATATATATATATGTATATATATATATATATATGTATATATATAGCCACGAAATATACATAAATATATATATATATCTATATATCCACGATTAATAGATGTATATATTCACACACACACGCATAGAGATTATATATATATATGCATATGTATATGTGTATATACTTGATGTATGATATATATAATATATTATACATGAATGTATATAATGCATTATACATGAATGTATATAATACATTATACATAAATATATATAATACATTATACATAAATATATATAATACATTATACATAAATATATATAATACATTATGCATGAATATATATAATACATTATACATGAATATATATAATACATTCTACATGAATATATATAATACATTATACATGAATATATATATATATATATATATATATATATATATATATATATATATATATAAGCAGGGAAATTTAGTATAAGAAACTACAAACGATGCAATACTATTGTTTTCGGTTTCATTGCTGTTTCTAAAGTTTGAAACTTAAATGAAGTATGAATTCTTTTTTCATTTATTACAACTTCATCAGAAAAATCACCGGATACAGAACGTTGAAATTTTATCACGCCGGACTATATCTAACAACATATATGCTAATAACAAAGACAGCATGTTCGAAACATTATCTAGAATTCCACAGAATGCTTGTTATATAGCAACGTCCACAGTACTTACGTAAGCAGAAGAAACACACACACAACTAAGATTCGGTGAATGGCCGTTCAGAGATTTAACTAATTTTTAATCCTGTTCGCTAATTCATCTTTGCTTTTTTTTCAGCTAACTTTTATTGATTATTCTAGCCTTATATTATCTGTTGAGTGAAAGACGTCGTTATATGAAAAATAAAACTTTCTTTGCCTTTGTTCTTTGATTTCTTTCATGAAACCATTTGGCAAATAAAAACACATGTTTGCTTTTAGAATCCGAGTAATTCATAAGTTGTTTTATTATTATTATTATTATTATTATTATTATTATTATTATTATTATTATTATTATTATTATTATAGTAATAAACACTTCCATCTTTCCTGGCAATAATTGTTATTTTTCTAATGCCATCTGATCATACGTTACATTTTTGGAGACATGGCAATTATGACATACTTTGCCGGTTTTACAAGAAAATATAAATGAATACTTTAAACTAAACAAACACGATCCTGCATGTTCACATAATAATTAAGCATTTTTCTTTATGTTTTATTTATACGATTGCCTCTGAGTTGGCCGGTCGAAAAATACGCTTACATATACTTTAATTCAGAAAGATTTCGTACTTATTATTACAGAGCGAATTGCCCATAGAATATAGAGTAGAAACCCGGAATACATGCATTAAAAATCAGTAAGAAAATAAAGTACACCATATAATACACTTATATGCCTAATCAAATAGTATTATTAATAACACCGTAAGACGGACCGAATGCCGTAAGTAGGAGCCGGAATACACCGTAACCTGAAAAAATATGTCCTAGGGCCACCGTATCCCGTGTGTATATATATATATATATATATATATATATATATATATATATATATATATATATATATATATATATATATATATATATATATATAAGTGTCGGTAATTGTATTTTTGAGATTAGGTTTTTTTCATTTATTGAGATTGTCGGACTGACTTCCTCATCTTGGTTGTTATTGTCACAACGTTTCGGCCGTTTTGCCCTCCGCCCTTCATCAGGTGTGTTGTATCGAATTGGGAAACCGTTTGTTAGGAGTCCCGAACCCAACCCTTTATTATTATTACGGGGGTACCGTGTTCGGACTCCAGCTAGGCTCTGGGACATATTTGCTGATTCTCTGTTTTGAATGTTACTTTTCACTGCCTTCGTTCAGGATTGAACTCAGCACCATTGGGTAACTGTAAACTTTGATACTAGGTCTAGGACCATCGGCCAGTCCTAGTGACATATGGCCGAGTGGTCTTAGACGCTGTATCAAAGTTTACAGTTATCCAAAGGTAAGTTCAATCCTGAACGAAGGCAGTGAAAAGTAACATTCAAAAGAGAGAATCAGCAACTATGTCCCAGAGCCTAGCTGGAGTCCGAACACGGTACCCCCGTAATAATAATAAAGGGTTGAGTTCGAGACTCCTAACAAACGGCTCCCCAATTCGATACAAAACACCTGATGAAGGGCGGAAGGCAAAACGACCGAAACGTTGTGACTATAACAAGCAAGATGAGGAAGTCAGTCCGACAATCTCAATAAATATAAGTGTCGGGATGATTAATCGGAATCGCAGTCGGAAATCGAAAAAATCGGAGCTTTTGGGGGTATCGGAATCGAGAAAATTGGAGCCAATTTTCCGATGCCAAAAGCGATTCCCTTAATTATCTATTTTATTATTTTTATGTTTTTTTATAAAACGTCTTCCATGGTTTTTAGTAATAATAAAATAATAAATAAAATAAAATACTAAATATTAATTGATTTAAACTTCCAGTAAGACTAAAATCTCAAGTCTGTTTTTATGCTTGAGAAAATGCATGCACATTTAAGATGGGTTTTTACAGTAATCGGGACAAAATAACAACTTTATAGTAAAATATTTGGAGATTAATAAAGAATCGGGATCGCTAAAATCGAAAGCAAAATATTGCGTACACCAGCCGCAGTTGTCACGGTTTGTGCATACGCGATAGATAAATAAGAAACTTATAAAGTTAAACTATGTTTCTAAAGTTTGGAAATTAAATGAAGTAGTTATTCTTTTTTCATTTAGTACAACTTTACCAGAAAAAAAATCACCGGATGCAGAACGTGGAATTTTTATCCACGCCGGACTATAATCTAACAACATATATGCTATTAACAAGTACATGTGTATACTAATAAGAATGTCGGCAAGTTAAAATAAAGATTTACTTAAAATAAAGATTTGTGCATGTTAAAATAAAATAAAAAATAAAAAGATTTACGCAAGTTAAAGATTTACGCAAGATAAAATAAAAATTTGCGCATGTGTATACTAATAAGAATGTCGGCAAGTTAAAATAAATATTTACTTAGAATAAAGATCTACGCATGTTAAAATAAAAAAAAATAAAAAAGATTTACGCAAGATAAAGATTTACGCAAGATAAAGATTTACGCAAGTTAAAGATTTACGCAAGATAAAATAAAAATTTACGCTTGTGTATACTAATAAGAATGTCGGCAAATTAAAATAAAGATTTTGCAGTTGTACTTGCTGACATTTTACCTGTTATAAACCACTATCCGTGTACTATCATTTTATCGTTATCGCTTTTATATTAACAGTAGTTTAAGAGTTTAGCGGTTTTATATTTACACCCACACAGAGACACACGTGCATACATGTACTTTTTATATAGGCAAATTTACTCTGTCTCACTTAAGTTATGTAAACGCATAATGTTCGCAAAATTACTTGCTAGAAAATGCTACCGGAGAGAACATTTTTTTTACATGGGGGTCACCACTTATCAAGTCCCGAAGGCCACTCAGGGATAAGGGTTATTACGTGTACAGTAATCACTGAGATAGTATTGTAGAAAATCATTAGTATTGGAGACTTGATAGAGTGTCTTACTCAAGGGGGGGCGGTTTGTCAGGAATTTGTTTATGTTGGACTTGAAGACATCCAAGTTGCAGTCAGGTGGGAAATAGACGAACGGAAGAGAGTCCCATAATCGTGCACTTCTGAGAAAGAAGCTCTAAGAACGATGGCACCTGTGTATACGAGAGAGAGAGAGGGAGAAAGAAAAAAAGAAAAGATATTAAAACAGCTGACATGCCTTAATAAGAAACTAATTTACGAGAAGTCTACATTTAAAAACTTATTTACATTACCTTCTTTACAAAGCCCTGATTACTCTAGAATAAAAGTGAATGAGTGTTATGTAGACAGTAAGACGACATTGAGATAAGCAGTAATGATTGAACTTGCATACGGTTTAAACTTTAAACGGAGCAAACAGGAAATTTAAGGCGTGTTTCATCAAACAGATATTAACGAAAAATGCTGCAGAACTTTAGATACACACGCACATACACTCATATGTGTTTACTAACCGTCAAAACTAATAAAAAAAATTACAGAATAAAACTACACAAACTTAATTGTTGACACAGCAGATGCCTTTGTTCTTGTCCATTGAAAATGTTATGATGTTCATTTGCGCAAGCGCTCAAAAATTGTGTGTCAATGTTTAACTACGGCGAAAATCAGTTCATCCAAGAGTTATCAAAAGGCGATGCGAGAGCCGGTCAGTGACTGTTGAGGTTGATCTGGTACTCTGGGGTTTCGAAAGAGTTGTTCCGGGATCGTGTCGGGTTATTTCAACGTAGATGTTCGAGATAGTATCGGATCGTTTCGACAAAGTTGTTCGAGATAGCATCTGATCGTTTCGACAAAGTTCTTCATGATCGTGTCTTGAATAACCCCATATTCGTTAACGTTTCGGGTCATATGAACTTAATTGTTTGGGGCCCTGCCCGTCGTATTGACGGAAGGGTTTGGTATTGTGTCGGCTCGTATCGACATAATTTTCAGTAATTTTTTAGTAATGTAGAGAAAAGCGTTCGGTTTGTGTTTATAGCCCAGTTGACTTGGAAGTAGTCGACGTCGTACTGCCGCTTGTGATAACCATTTTTCTCGTCTTTTCCCCCTCAGAAAACCTCAAAGAACAGGGTTGAAGTTTAGAGCCGATATTTTATTCGCGCAAAATAACTCAATTTACTGCGTTTGTTTTTTGTACGATTATTAAGCACTTTTCTCGGCTGATTATCAAGCTGCAGAATATACTTTAGGTTATTTTCAATCGCGCAGTCTTTTCTTAGACGTATGTTGAAACGAATTATTTTCATGCTCTTCGATATCAGCGCCTTCTAATTGTGTTTACTAAAATAAGATATGGGCCTAATTGATAAAATATAGTTAATACCTCAAATTTACCATCATAGTACGTCTGCATTTTTTAATGACAGCCGATTATTATCTATTATTATCGATTAAGCATCGATTACACGGATCATACATTTCGAAAAAGTTCACTTTCACAATTAGACACATAAACATGTGCATATAGATGTAAATAAAAATAAATATACAATGTTCTATCACTATAACGAGCAAGCATCAATTCAAATAATATGAAACCAAAGTGCACGCCTGTGGAACACTCTTCCGTTTGCCTGTTTCCCACCTGACTACAACTTGGATGTCTTCAAGTCCAACATAAACAAATTCCTGAGGAACCGCCCCCTTAAGTAAGACACTTTATCAAAACTCGAATACTAACGATTACTAAGATATTATCCCATTGATTACTGTCAATCTGACATAATGCGTTAATTCGTAGTCTACTAGTTATAAGGCTGACCCCATTTCAAACGAACTAAGACGTCTATATCTTTTAATTCTGCATATATAACAAACATAGACATCCACCTTTATTTATGTATTAACGGACTTTTATCCTCATCTTAATAGTCGTTGTTGTTTCACTACGTTTCGTTCAACTTATCTTACGGCCTTCTTCGGGTGATGAACAGCGACGGAATAGTATTTTTTTACATGGAAGTATCCACTTATCAAGGCCCATAAACAACTCGGAGATAAGGGTTATTGCATGTACAGTAAGCAATGCGATAGTATCGTCGTAATCGCTGGTAATGGAGAATAGATACAGTGTCTTACTTAAGAAACCGTAAATATGTTATGTAATGGATGGCTGAAACCATCCGATACATAACTGAAAAGAAAAAAAACTTCTTTAAAACAAGATAATAAAATAGTTAAAAGGTGGGCATCGCATAATCGATTGCCCACCAGTCGAAACGAAAAAGTGATTGCGTCGTAAACAGAGAAATCGGACGACGATTTTTTTTGTTACAAAACAAGGAAACGTTACATACCTCGTAACTCTGGAATGTATATAAAGTTAGCATGAGGGATGAATTCACGTGTATCAATAAAGTCAATAGTCGGTCAGCTGAAGAGAAATCGGTCACGATGACTCTAGGTCAAGGGGTGGCGAAAAGTTGTCAAAACGTGACCAACAGACGCGTGTTCTATTATCGAGCAGTGTGATTGACAGATCGCGTTGATTGGAAAAAAAACAAGCGAAAGACATATGCTAATATAAGAGGGGTTTTTTGGAGTCCGGGGACAGAAGAGGCAAAGAAGAGAAGAGAGGAAGGAGCAGAAGAGAAGAAGAAGAGAACGACGCCGCTAGGAGACGTGCGTTGTCGAGAGCATAACGTGTCACCCCCTCTCCATCATTGACACGACAGTAAGCCACACTGTTTAAGTTTGAACTATCAGAAATCTCTATGTAAAACGAGAAAATAATTTCAAAACAAAATATTTTTTTATAAAAAAGTCAGTGTGTCTTACGTCTTGATTTGGTATGCTGAGTTACGTCTGACCTTTGTGTGCATGTTAATTTCTTTTTAGTCGGAATCGTTATTTTGACAGGGATGACAGCCGAAGAAAAGCCGAGAAGGAAAAATGCACAGTCAAGGGGGAAATTACTCTGCCGTCTTAGCCGTTACCATAACAACCAGAAAACTAAACAACATAGACGACCAATAAAAGACGGCTACTTGGTTTTTGTTGCAGCGGGGAACTAACTAACAACGACCGTTCCCAACCTAGGGGTCCTGGCGCTATATAACAAATAGAATTATGATGTTAGCAGGTACCTTGGAAATTTGAATGCTGACTATGGAAACTTAAGGATGTAGGATCTTCTTTTGTTTTGGTCCCCAAATATAAAGTATATATGATCATCAAAAGAAGCATGGGTAGATTGAAATTAACACCTAAAAAAGGGGGTCAGAAACCTGTCGGACGACATGTTGTCGATTGTTTTTAGTACAGGCGGGAGGCGCCTTGATTTTTGAAATGATAGGGAAATGGCTAACGAACAGCTGTTAACGAATATGGGGTTATTCAAATCACATCCCTACTAGTTATAGTGGTCATGGAGGGTTTGCCCGAATAAGCTGAATAAAAAGGGAGACATAGAGGATGTATGTCTGTGCCGTACATTTGAAAAAAAGGAGGGAATACACACACACACACACACACACACACATATATATATATATATATATATATATATATATATGTTATGGATGTTATCTGACGTTTTCTTGGCCCACAGGTATGAAAAATCAAGTGTTAGAATAGGGAGTTTGAAGATGTATCCATAGGTATACATTTGGAAAAAAAGGAAAGTTTAAGCGTTAGATAATAGCAGGGGAAATGTGTTGATTAGCTATTATTTTTCCATCTATCTATTTATCTATCTATGAACCTACCTATCCATCTATCTAATGATAAGGGGACAACGCCAGTGACCTTGCAAGGCTAAGAAAGAAAATATTGTTGTGGTAAAATAAGTTTAGCTCAAACCTGATCATGTATATAGTTAAATGATATGATTACAGATAAAGGTGTACTTACTTATCAACCTATTAATTTAGACATCCAAAACCATAACTGAAAAGTAACATTGATTACATCGTATTTAGATAGGTGGCAGGGAGGTCACGTGATGTAAAGAAATGTGAAATGCGAGCGACATGCAACGAACGAGCGAGAACGAGATAAAGTTGCGAAAATATATACAATGTGCTATACGAAGTAGAGAGAGTGAGAGAGAGAGGGGGGAATACTTACTGACACCTGGAAATTTAAGAAAATTAACGGAGAAATTTAATTAGAGGGCAAATGTAGGTGTCATTACGATTAAATATTTGAATGTTACATTAGTGTCCGTTTTATATGCAGGTACTTTTAATCGGAAATATAGAAATGGTCAGAACTCAGCCAAACAGAATGGCCGGAATTATCTGGGGAAACTGTATTATTTTTAATAGAAAAAAATGAAAAGATTATATTATGTATATGAGTTTATGATCCACAAAGTACAATGACAATATATGTAAAATGTGTGTATTTTCTCCCGGTGTTGACTGAGAGAGGAAGGGGGACTTGGTATTTAGACGGAAAATAGAAACTACTTCCTCTTAAGATGGTTGCGATTGTTTTAATGTTGCTCTTGGGGTGAAATGTAGAATTTTGTTATAACGACTAAATGTGCATAAAATATCGTTCTAAAGTAATATAATAGAGACATATTAAATTGTATATGCTATCTGTTGTTGCAAACTTACGATACTTTGGTTTAGAGGGGAATTTCTGCAATCAAAATTTATATGGACATAATAAGAATATATATATATATATATATATATGGATGAGTGTTTGTTTGTTTCTTTGTTTGTTTGTTTGTTTTGCCAGCATATCAATCGTCTTTGGGTCAGTTAATGCTGTATAAATGATTTAAATGTTTGATAGAATCGATTTTCGTTGGGTATATCCGGGTAATGTTTTTGCATAGTTTGTTATTTGATGGTATTTATATTTTTGGTAGAGATTTACTTGTTTTAAGAACTTAGGAATGGTGTTAGGGTTTTATTTTTCAAAGAGTTCTTTTAAGTTTATAGCCTTGTGGAAGTGTTTACAAATTGGCGTGAGGTCATAGCAATCAAGTAAAAAGTGTTTCACTGTAAAAGCTTCGTGACAATGTATACATTGCGGAGGTTCGCCAATTTTAATATGTTGGAGTGAGTTATGTATGTGTCTCCTATTCGGATACTTCATCCTTACTGGATTTTTGGTGTATAGAAGATATTTTTTAACTATAGGGGTAATTTGTAATAGTTTGTTGTTTTGACAATTGTTCCAGTTTTCTTGCATTTTCCTTGTGATAAAATTGTTTATTGAAGGTTTGTAGTCCGTATATGGGATCTTATTTCGATAATTGGAAGTTTAAAGGAATTTTTGGTCGCCATGTCAGCTTTTTCATTTTCACGGATCCCGTATTGACTAGAAATCCCACAAAAGAAAGTTGTCTGTTGCATGATAGAATATGTAACTGTGTGTATTTTCTCCCGGTGTTGACTGAGAGAGGAAGGGTGACTTAGTATTTAGACGGAAAATAGAAACTACTTCCTCTTATATAATATGAATTTCTTGGAAGTTTAGTTGGTCATAATATCTACAGCCAAGTTTATGGCTGTAATTTCTGCACTATAGATACAAGAGTGATTTGGTAACCTTTTCTGCTTAATAGTGTTTTCTGAAATAGTGGCACGTCCCACATTGTTTGGATCTTTGTAGCCATCCGTGTTAATGTGTGTCCAATTTGGGTAAGAATTCGGAATGTTTTTTAGTTTTTCTCTATAGTCTGATGGGGCAATATTGGATGTAGCATATATTGTCAGGTCTAGTATGACTTTAGGATAATTTAACAACGAGGCTGTGATTTATGTGATATTTTTTCTCGTGCTTGCTGGTTTGATCTATTGAGATGTCTGTAAGTGGGGTATTATTTCTTTCATGTAGAGACTAAAGAGTTTAATTGCATTTTATTTTTATTTTTTAATATATGGGCGTAGTTGTGATTGAAAGTGCACAGATGAGTAGAATTTTTGGGTTTTTATTTTAATTTTACGTAAATTGTAAGCCTAATTGTTCATGTCTTGATTTTAGTGAGGTTTTATAACTTCGGCACATAAGCTTTCTATAGGGGAGGAATTGAATGCACCCAAGACAAGTCTTAATTCTGTGTGATGGATATAATCTAAAGTTTTAAGATAACCTTTTCTTGTTAAGATATATATGAAGCTTCCATCATCTAGTTTGGCTCTTGTCAGGGTTCTATATAATTTTAAGAATAATTAGCAATTTGATCGCAACTCATTATTTGTTATAACCCTTAATAGTTGTAGAGTTATGAAAGATTGTTGTTTTAAATATTTTAAGTGAGGGGTGAAGGAGAGTTTTTTGTCGAAAATATGTCCCAGAAATTTATGTTGGTCAATTATCTCGGTTTTTGTTCCGTTTAGGTTTAAGTCATTGTGCATTTTCCTATGATTACAGAAATGTGCACATTTAGTTTGGTTGTTGAAAATTTGAAGCAGTTTCTGTCGCCCATTGTCTTAATTTATTCATGCACATCTGTCGTTGGCGTTCTGTATATTTATCTAGAGCAGGTTACAAGATCATCCACATGTAAGGAGCCATTTATCTCACTGTTTAGACGATTTACAATACTATTATTTTTTTATAATGATGCAATTCATCATTGTAGGACTCCTCCCTGTATTTTGTGTCTGATAGGGTTGATCCGATTCTTACTTTAAAAATTATATCAGATAGAAAATCTATTATCAGTAGGGGTAGTTTGCTTTTTAATCCAAGGTTGTAAAGATCTTTTAATATACCTGTCGCCATGTGTTTTTTCTAAATCAAAATGATATAGTTGCATGTTCTTTATTTAAAGAATGCTTATATATATAAGCATACTTTATTAAAGAACATATATAGACAATAGACATATAAAAAGAACAGAAATATATATATCAAAAGAATATATATATATGTATATATATATATATATATATATATATATATATATATATATATATATATATAATAGACATCAATTTTCCAGAGTTCGACTAGTATGCCTCAAATTTCAAAAAGATTCCACTGGAATATATAATGAATGGGGTGCCTGATCAAAACTGAGAATATCAGTAAAATAGGAATAATAGTCCGTATAATCTAACTAATGTGTTTGTTAATATTTCGTGTGTCCTAGTAAATAAATTCGGGGTTGGAATGTTTATGCGATGTAGTATTTTGTTACTGTACAGATAATAAATGAGTAAATAATTAAGTCAACCATATTTAGAAGTTTATTAAACAGTGAGTTTCTTCAAAGTTCGTCTCGTAGATCACCCAAGTGGAAGAATATAATTACAATCTCATAGCTACATATCTATGCCTGTCTCTCCCCATACACCTTTACAAGTATATAATAGAACCTTGTCTTTGTATGTGAGTTCGTTCCACATAGATTTCAAAAAAGCTGAACAGATTTTCATTGAAAGTTACAGAACTTTAGTTTATAAGTCTGGAAGTCATCTTAGTTAAGTTTTGTCTCACAATACACCGCTCATTACTGATAATCGATAATCGAAACCGTTATTTTAAGTGCTCTGTCATCGGTAAAGGTATTTTTCTATGCCCTTGCGTAGCAACAATGATAGAACAACGGGCCGTAAAAATTCTATTGTGGGTAAATGATAGCGTGTTTTAATGACGTGGTTTGTAGGTTCAAAGCCGTACTTAAATTTCTTTATGTTTTTTACATTTTTTTTTTGTAAACTAGAAAGAAGTTTATATGAATTAATTTTATAAAAAAAACAATAGGTTCTCCAGAGTGCAATGTAGAATAGCATATGTTTTGGACTTAATTACTGCATGGAGGCATGTTAAGCTTCCTCCCGGGCGATTTAACGGATTTTGATGGCAATAAAAATATAGAAGTGTGTAATATTATTTTATATTTTTAATACCAAGATTGACTACGATATGTACACCAATTTTGGGTCTATTTCATCATCTATAATTAAATGTATATTAGGAAGATTACTCATTATATCGAAGCATTTTGACACATTATGCTGCTGATAAAATTTGAGATTGATCGGCACATTTATTTGTCTGGATTGAAACTTAAGTTATTATGTTATACCAACATTTTCTAAATACACGGGGACATAGAATGACAAAATGTTCTCATGGATTGGACATCCAAAAATAGCCCCCAAATGATAATTGCAACAAATACATTGATCATCTGTGATCAAATTGCGAACGTACAGCTCATTTATATATAATTTCATTTCATTTCATATATAATATATGCTTGATTAAATAAACAATATGCATACAGTGAGGAATTATCAATCGATTAAGACCACCATGTAAACTATCTAGGCTTAATCTGTATATTCTGTAAACGGGATACCTATATTTGTCAGGTTTAGTATGGACGATTGTTTGGGATAATTTTGTGCAGATTCCTTACTTCCTGCATGGTGACTGAAGGTTTTGGTGCTTATCGGTGAATTTCAATTCACACACACACACAAAAACACCCACACACATACACACACCCACTCTCTCTCTCTCTCTCTCTCTTTCTCTCTAGAAGCAAACATACGCATATACCTATACTCAGGACTGGATATACACCGCTCGCTGTATATTACTCATTATTCATATATATGTATGCATGAGGAGGTTGCTAACTTTCCGGGGTGTATGTTTATTTTTATTTATTTGTTCATTTATTTTTATTTTACTTTTTTATTTTTTATTTTGTTTTTATTTCATTTTATTTATTCATTTACTTTATTTCAATTTTATTCTTGTGTATCTTTATAGTTATTGTCTGTTTTCAGTGCGTGTGTGTGAGTAATATACAGCGAGCGGTGTATATCCACTCCAGAGTATAGGTATATGTGTGTGTTTGCTTCTAGAGAGAGAGAGAGAGAGAGAGAGAGAGAGAGAGTGTGTGTGTGTGTGTGTGTGTGTGAATTGAAATACACCGGTCAGCACTCAATAGCCATGAAGAATGTTTTTAATTATTGACTGCAAGACAAAAATACTAAATTCTCAAGTACATTATAACGTAAAAACCAAAAGATTGGATAGATAAACTTCAAAAAGGAATGTAAAAAAAAGGGTAGTAAAAAAACGAGTTTTTTTTTATGTTCAAATGCCTTACTTATCCTCAACCCGCTCATAACCCCCACCGATGTCACATTCTTATTTTGTAAATGAAATAAGAAAATGTTTTTTGTTTGAAATATCAGTTCTCGACGATAATTCTTGGTCTGAAGACGTAATCCCCCAACGAGGGTTATTATAGAAACATGTATGCACATATGTAGCCATCAATCTTTGTATAAATAAATTTAATATGCCTTCTCTGTTCACTCATTGAGCACTCCTTGGTAGGCACATGTTGTTTCATTGGATGTACTTCGAAGAAACTAAACTGTACTTGCTAAATATATATATATATATATATAAATATATATATATATATATATGCGTAGAAATATATATATATATATACATATACATTATATATATACATGTATATATATGTATATATATATATATATATATATATATATATACGAGCAAACAGTAAATAAAACATGTTAAAAAACACTTTGAAATGAGATAAAAACATTAAATCTGGAAAGGAAACACTAGATAAGTGGATAGTCCTTAATCCGCGAAGTTTCTGAAGAAATTCTTTCCTTGCTATCAGAGGGTAGAAATTAGCAAAATGCGGTGAAGAAACATGGTGAAGAAAACGGTGAATTATTTTATTATATATATATATATATATATATATATATATATATATATATATATATATATATATATATATATATACAAGCAAATGTACCCGTCGTTGACTGGGTTCAAAAACAGACTACAAAAAATGGACTCTGATTTATGAAAGTGTGATATGTTTTTAAAAGTAAGGGTTGTAAAGAGATAGCTTCCAATTTGGGGGTATCAAAACCAAAACAAAATATGAATGAAGTAAAAATAAAATATATAAACCCCATAATTTATTATACCATACCTGTTTACACTGAAACACTTATCACAATATTCTGTAGATCTATATTAATAAACCTTGTTAAACTTTGTAACATATTTCCATTCTATGGAGGTCAGGTGCGAACGAACACCCCATAATTTTATTATATCATATTTCTTCAAACTGAAACATAATTACCAATGTATACTTACGCAGATAGATATGAAAAGTCTTTATTAAAGTGTGTGCCTATTTCCATTCTATGGAGGCCAGGCGCCAACGCAGACCCCACAATTTTATTATACCAACCCTATTTAGGTTAAAATATGTTTTTCAAATTATTCTTATGAGCATCTATATCAAAAACACTTGTAAACTTTTTTATTTACATACTTTGTGGACCTGGCGCGAACACAGCTCCACAATTTTAATGAACTACCGTTCTGCCAGATCAAACATACCCATTTCTGTTTCGATACATATCCTATCATTATATGTAATCAGTTTTTTTTTTAAATAGTCAACCATATAGGAGCCTATTCGTGACCAGACACACACACATACACACACAGACATTCAGCTTTATATATATATATATATATATATACATATATATATATATATACATATATATATATATACATATATATATATATATATATATATATATATATATATATATATATATATATGTAAGGAGAGTTAAATAAAGAGAGAGATGGGGGGAGAGAGAACAGCAATCTTCTCAAATCAAATCCGGAGGACTTTTTAGTCATGTCCATTAATGTAATGAGTTTCAAGAGGAAAAACCGTGATAGGAGATCCTGTTTATGATGACGCCTTTGATTAAACAGCAACTGTTATTTGATTTCAGGTCGCTTTAGATTGCATGTGACAATTATGTATGAATCAAATCAGACATTATTTCGAACATTAGGCATGGCATGTTTCTTTCCATACATTTATGCTGTAAATTATTCGCTCACTCCGTTTCCTTATGTCGTTTTTCTATTCTGCGATGCTAGGCGGGGATTACTTTATTTTCATTCCATCCCTTCCATAAGTTTCTTTGTTTTTCTTTCTGCCAATCTTCTTATATTGAGTTCCATTCCGTAAATTATTCTTTTTTCATTTTGTAGCTGTTTTTTTCTCTATAGCGACGGCGCTGTATCTGATATTCTGTGTAACAACATCTTTTAGTTGCATGGTTTATAACAAATTCTGACCAGGAGTACGAGGACAAATTAAGAATTAAGAAATTTAAGAAAAAATATTTCAGAAATATTTGTATTCTTTCAGATTGTAGCTATTATTATGATTTTTATAATCTTTTAATTTTCTGTCAGTTCTCTGTTAAGTTCTCCGCATTGTCTTTATTTGTTTGGCCTATATATCTTCACTGCGTAATTTACTACCTGATATATAATCACCTTTTTGTTTATTATTTGTGGTTCAATCTGCTATCTCGGATAAGTTCTTTGTTTCTATCCTAAAGGATTTTATGATTTCAGTAATGGCTTTGGGTTGTATCTGTATAATTTGTCAATGTTTAACGTGAAACATTTTTATAGTTCATAATCGAGTGACCTTCCCACAAAATCATGTCTACTATTATTATATTTATTTATTTATTTATTTTTATTATTATTACTATTACTACTACTACTACTACTACTACTATTATTATTATTATTATTATTATTGTTATTATTATTATTATTTTTATTATATTATTACGCTTATCGCTCCGTCCGTTATCATGCTGTGCATCCCTTAAAAGGGAAAGTGGCATATTCCAATAAAAATTGTCACCCCTTAAAAGCACAGTGGAATATTCCAATTCCTAATAAAACAAAAACAAACAAATTTGTGTCGCGGTTGAGGCAAAGCTAATAAAAATGATTTGTCTTTTTGGCCTTAAGATCAAAGTGTAGTATGTGTGCTTCGGGTGCTACATTTCAATTTCTTCTTTCTCAGCGGAAGAGAAATCATTTACGACTAAGACACTTTTTTCTCCACGTTAAAAAATCGACCCTGGTGTCTAATTCTGCCCCGTGGGGAGGCATTGTGAATAGGTACTATGTTTAATGTAACAAAGTTTTAATATTAAAAAAGTAATCGGAAAAAGTTATTTCTGATTTAATTACAAAATACCCTGGAATGTTACTCCTGATTAATTATAAAATGCCCTGGAAAATGTCCGTTCTGATTATTTTTTTTTGTTTACTTGCCTCCCCACAAGGGAGGAATTGGACATGAGGTCGGTTAAAATTGTGGGGGAAACCAGCTCCCTAAAAGGGGGTCTCTGGTCAATAACAAAAATAAGAATTGTATCAGTAATTAAGGATTTCTCCTCCATTACCCAAGACCAAAAAATTGGGGGATTTAAGTCACTAGAATGCTGAAACTGATAGTACACTCAGACATTAATGTTGAAGCAATGGTTACCTAATCCATAACCGTGTTAATGTTTTTATGTATTACTTTCGAAAAACTACTGAAACAGTTTATGATTTAAACATTATTTTATTTCAAGGATATATTAAGCAGTGGGTTACGGGATATGAAGTCAGTCCAAGAAATTAGTCAAACCGTTTACGATTTAAACATTACTTTATTTCATGGATATTTTTAACAGTGTGGTGGGGGATATTAAATAAGTCCCGAAAATGGGTAAACACCTTTACGCATTACACATCGCTTTATTAAATGTATATTTTAAACATTGGGGTGGGAAATATAAAGTCGGTTCCGGAAATGGCTGCAACCATTCACGTCTTGAACATTACTTTATTTAATGTATATTTTAACAGAAGGATGGGAGATAAAAGTCGGTCCGGAAATGGCTGAAAAGGTTTACGATTTATACATTACTTTATTTCATATATATTTTCAACAGTGGGGTGGGGATTATAAGTCAGTTGCAGAAATGGTTGAAACAGTTTACGATTTAGACATTAGATTATTTCATGTATATTTTTAGCGGTGGGTTAGGGATATAAAGTCGGTCCCGGAAATGGCTGAAACAGTTTACTATTTAGACATTACATTATTTCATGTATATTTGTAGCAGTGGGTTGGGAATATAAAGTCGGTCCCGGAAATGGCTGAAACAGTTTACTATTTAGACATTAAATTATTGCATGTATATTTTTAGCAGTGTGTTTGGATACAAAGTCGGTCCCGGGAATGGCTGAAACAGTTTACTATTTAGACATTACATTATTTCATGTATATTTTTAGAAGTGGGTTAAGGATATAAAGTCGGTCCCGGAAATGGCTGGAACAGTTTACGATTTAGACATTATGTTATTTCATGTATATTTTTAGCAATGGGTTTGGTATATAAAGCCGGTCCCGGAAATGGCTGAAACAGTTTACTATTTAGACATTATATTATTTCATGTATATTTTTAGCAGTGGATTTGGGATATAAAGACAGTCCCGGAAATGGCTTAAGCAGTTTACTATTTAGACATTAAATTATTTCATGTATATTTTTAGCAGTGGGTTTGGGATATAAAGTCGGTTCCGAAAATGGCTGAAATAGTTTACGATTTAAACATTACTTTATTTAATGTATATTTTCAACAGTGGGGGGTATGAAATCAGTCCAGGGATTGAATGAGATGTGCAAATATATACTATCAGAAAGCTTCGCCCAGTATTGAATGAGATAGGTAGAAAACATATAGTAGCAAATACCCAGCGGCGCCCGGGATCGAATGAGATAGGTGAACGATATATATTTGCAGAATATGCGGCTTCACCCGGGATTGGATAAGATAGGTTAAACATATATACTATGAGAAAACCCAGAATTTATTTATGTGTTTGTAATGACATAATCAGCTCAGGCAATATATCGAAGGTATTATTTAAGTAAGGGGGAGCGACATAGTGGGTTAAAGTTATGAAAATTATTGTCGAAATTAGTAACATATCCAAGAATTTTGAAAAATTATGAAATGTGAGTTACTTGATTGGTGTGTTTGTAATGATATAATAAGCCCAGACAATATATCAAATATATTATATAAGTATGAGGGAGAGGCATAATGTGGGTTTTTAATCATAAAAATTATTGTCGAAGTTAGTAACATATCCAGGATTATGAACAAAGATTAAATGTGAGTTAATCGATTGTGTGTTTATAATACACCAATCAGCCCAGGAAATATATCAAAGTAATTATGTAAGTAAGAGAGGGCGATACCGATGGTTTAAATTATGAAAAATTATTGTCAAAATTAGTAACATATTCAAGAATTATGAAAAATGATAATATGTTATTTAATGCATTAGTGTGTTTGCAATGAAATAATTAGACCAGACAATATATAAAATTTATTATTTTAGTAAGTGGGGCGATGATGTGGGTTAAAATGGTGAAAAATGATTGTCGACATAAGTAACATATCCAAGAATTATGAATAATGACGAAATGTTAGTTAATTGTTTGGTGTGTTTGAAATGAAATAATCATCCCAGATAATATATCAAAGTTATTATGTTTGTAGTGGGTGGTGGATAATGTGGATTAAAAATATCAAAAATAATTGTCGAAATGTGTAACATATCAAAGAATTAAGAAAAATGATGAAGTGTGAGTTAATTGATAGTTATGTTTTGTATGAAATAATCAGCCCAGAAAATATATCAAATACCTTTTTAGTGAGAGAGAGCGACGAAGATGGTTTAAATTATTAAACAATATTGTCGCAATTAGTAAGATATCCAACAATTACAAAAAATGACGAAATGTGATTTACTTGATTGGTGTGTTTATAATAAAATAATCAGTCTAGACATTATATCAACGTTATTATATAAGTAAATGGGAAGAAGATAAGGTGGGCTTAAATTATGTAAAAACTATTGTCGAAATTAGTAACATATCAAAGAATAACCGAAAAATGATGAAATATTAGTTAATTGATTGGTGTGTTTGTAAGGAAATAATCAGCCTAGACAATATATCAAATTTATTATTTAGTATAGATGGAAGGGCGAAAATGTGGGTTAAAATTATGAAACATTATTGTCGAAATAGGTAACATATCCAAGAATTATGAAAAATGATTAAATGTGATTTCATGCATTAGTGTGTTTGTAATAAAATAATAAGCCCAGATATTTCAAAGTTATTATTTTATTAAGAGAGGGCGATAATGTCGGTATAAATTATGACAGATTATTGTCGAAATTAGTAACATACACAAGAATCATGAAAAATGATGAAATGGAGGTTAATTGATTAGTTTGTGTGTAATGAAATATTCAGCCCGGCAAATGTATCAAAGTTATTATTTTAGTAAGGTTGTGCTACAACGTTGGTTTACATTATTAAAAATATTGTCGAAATTAGTAACATATCCAATAATTACGAAAAATGATGAAATGTGAGTTGATTGATGTATGAGTTTGTAATGACATAATCAGCCTAGAAAATATATCAAGCTTATTATTTTACTAATGGATGCGATATGGTGAGTTTAAGTGATGAAAAATTATTGTCAAAATTAGTACTCTATCTAAGAATTATTAAAAATAAAAATGAGGAAATGTGAGTTAATTAATAGTTGTGTTTTTTTTATAAAATAATCAGCCGATACAATCTATCAAATTTATTATTTTAGTAAAGGGCGAGGCAATAATGTGGGTTGAAATTATGCAAAATTATTGTCAAACATAGTAACGTATTCAATAATTATGAAAAATGATAAAATGTGAGTTAATTGACCGGTGTGTTTGTAATGAAATAATCAGCCCATGAAATATATCAAATTTATTATTTTAGTAAGGGGGCAGTACAGTTTTAATTTTTTAAAAAACTAAAATATGATTGAGCCTTAATTCATGCTGAATAGAACGCTCACAGCATGTCCAGCAACACGATATTGCATAGGAAAAATGCTGCTGTGGAATTTTCACAGGCTCCGCTAGTTATTATTATTATTATTATTATTATTATTATTATTATTATTATTATTATTATTATTATTATTATTATTATTATTATTTATTCACAAGCAGTAGCTAAACAGTCCATCATAAAAGATTTCGATTTCAGAAAAACTTATATTGTTCTGTAGATTTTGAGTGACATCAAGTCTCCCCAGACTTTCAGTGTTCTCCACCTCTTTTGATAACCTTTGCAGAGGGATTTGCGTTATTGCAAAAACCGCTTACCATTCAATTCTCCTTGGAATCGATTGGTTTTAATGGGATTTGGCTGGCAATAAGATGCCCCTTAAGTGTCAGTCCTCTTTGCAATCATCTAGCGGAGGTCTGGCTAATCCTTTCTTTCCCAAGTCATTCACTCTCTCTGTACCCTATTGTATTATTTAGTGCGGCCTAACTTTATAACGACACACGCATACAAAGAGGTTAGAGGAAGGCAGAGAAACGTAGAGTAACCTACAATTATACACTTTCAGTTTTCATGATTCCATTTGTGTTACATCTGTAGCAGTTTCTATATAGCCGTCTTGAGCATGAAGTTCACGAGTGTTAGTCTCCGCATTAAAGGATTTTCCTGAATATTACGACCGCTTTTGTTATTCTTATACGTTGTATATTCACAGACATATTTCTGACTCCAATCTCTACAATTCTATTTTCAAAGTTTTTCGGTATTATTCCTAGTGATCATACTGTTAGTGGTGTTATCTTAATTTTCTCAATCTCCCATAAATCTTCCAGTTCTTTTGCAATTTCTGTGTATTTTTTTCGCTTCTTTGTATCTTTCTCTTCTCTTTGTCGTCTGCTAGACCAGCAAAGTTTTCTTTCTTGCATACTATTATGACAACTAATCTTTTTGATTGCATGGGTTTATCCGTCTGTATATGCGTGTCCCATAAAATTTTCCAACGTAAATTTTCAAGTACTACTGCCGCCTTTAGCTTATACCATTTGTCTTAGATTCCAGGATGCGGTTATCTGATTGATCACTGCTTTTTCGCTTTGTCGTGTCTATTAAAAAAAGATTGAGCTAGTGTGCTACATTCATTTATTTTGTGGTTTATCGTTTCCTCTCTTTGTCCGCAGAGCCTGTATTCGCTATATTCTTGCTTCTAGTCTATTCTTACTTTAATATGGTTGGAACCGCTTGCGTTTTCTTGTGCGACTGTTATAAGGGATTCAGTTTCTCCGTTTAAGGTTCCTTTCCTTGGTCATGTTAAAGTGATTTCTTAGTCAATTCTTTGTACTCAATAGCAGTCATAAAACTGCTCATCGTAGATCTTGTTCACTACAAACATCGATCGTGCTTTCTTAAGTTTGCGTGACATCAATGTTAACAGACGCCCAATATTTTTTAACTAAAGTATCTAAACAGAGGTGCATTATCGCAGAACACCATCGATAAATATATACATATATATATATATATATATATATATATATATATATATATATATATACGAGCTGCGTGCAATAAGTAATGTCCCTGATCCACTTCCCATAGCAGTAGAGCAACGAAACTTGGACCATTTATTAGTCCTTCTCTAAATAGGAACCACCCAGTTATGCATTTCTCCCATCGTTTGATGCAGCTCTGGAGACCGTTTTTGTAGAACACCCCAGGTTGGTCCTTAACCATGACGTGACATCAGAATCCAAGGCTGCATCATCTCAGAAACGCTTTCCTTTCAAAACCAACGTCATGGCTGGTAAAAGGTGAAAGTCTGAGGGTGCAAGGACAGAAGAGTCGGGAAGGATGCGGAAGGATTTCATAACAACACGCCCGTGCTTCTGATCTGGCGATATGCGAGTTGTGGACCGGAGCGTTGTCCTGCAGGAGGAGGGTGCCTTTGCTGATCTTGCCCCGCCTCTTGATTTTGATAGCTTCATTTTATTTCCTCAAAAGGGAAGCATAATAGGCTCCTGTAATTGTGGTACCTTTTGTCAGGGAATCGGTCATCACTACTCAGTCCTGGTCCCAGAGACTGTGAGCATGACCTTGCAAGCGAAGGGCTGTATCCGTGCCTTCTTTGGAGGTGGTGAGTCCAAGTACTTCCACTGCATTGACTGGGCTTTAGTCTCTGGATCATAGTGATGGACACAGGTTTGATCCTCTGTAAACAGTCTTTTGAAAAACTTTGACTCATCTTCTTCGCACATCTCCAAATCCATCCTCGAGCACTCGACGCGTTCTCACTTCTAGAATGATGTGAGCAACCTGGGAATTCATCTGGCAGACACCTTATGCATATGCAAATGGGCAGGAATGATAGTTTCCACAGACCCTGTACTAATCTTGACATCTTGAGTTATTTTGCAAATAGTACTACGCCGATCTTCCAAAATGGCATCGTCAACTTGACGGGCAGATGCCTCATCAATGGCAGAAGGGGGGGGCTACCAGGTCTGGAAGCTGTTTCCACAGACTTCCGGTCATGTTTGAATTCACAATGCCAGCGTTTTACAAGGTCATATGATGGGGCATTATCACCATACATTTCTTTCATTTCATCATAAGTCTCCTGTGGTGTGCGTCCTTTCAAATACAAAAACGAGATCCCTGCTCGACATTCAGCAGTCTCCATTTCACACCGGACTCTGTTCAAACACCTGTAAAACAGAAACCACAATTAGTGCAGAATTGTACTTTGCCACATAACCCAAAAAGATCTAAATCATTACACAATCAAAATTTCAGCTAGATTATTTCACATTCTTCGTATATATATATATATATATATATATATATATATATATATATATATATATATATATATATATATATATATATAATTGATGGTTATGTGGTTCCAATAGACAGGCGAGCTTAGTTGTTGAGTGTGAGATATTACGATTGGTATGTGATATAAAAAGTTGTGAACCGACCAACCGCTTCTCTGAAAGAAGCCTTTTGCAGACACTCAGAAAAAGCGAACACACATACATACATTTTCACTTTTATATTTATAGAAGACTAGCGGGGAAGGTACCGGACTTGCCCGGGTGTCTTGAGGCAAATCAAAACTCCGGGGGGGGGGGGGGGTTAAATAATAAAAAAAATGTTTTGGTAGGTAAGTATGAGAATCGAACCCGTACCCTTGAGTTGGAAATTAATGTGTGAAAAAAGAAACCGGGAGACGTTACCCATTAGACCACCGCGACTTACAACCTACAGAGGTTTGAATTTATTTATTTAACTATAAAAACAGGCGTGCGCAATAAAAGTTTACTCTGCTGCTTCCATTTGTCCTAATCAAGAAGTTCAAATAGAAGTCACGCAGTTTGTTGGGGAGAGGGAAACCAGCTCCCAATTGTCCAGATTGAATAGCAATTGTCTGATTTACAACATTGATCAAAGCTGATTGCAGCTTATTGCTTCTGGACATTTATCGGTGCAATGTCATGGACTCGTTAACTTTGAATTAGTTTCGCTTCTTATACGAAAAAGCCTCATCAACACGCGAGAAGCCAAAATAGCAATATGATTATACATATATACACACACCTACATATACACATATACACATGCACACACATATACACACATATTCACACACAGACCTGCATGTATATACACACACATATATATACGCACACACGCACCCCCACACACATATTGATTAAAAGTGTCTTAGTCTACAAAGATTTTCTTTTATTGAATATGAGAAGAGTAGTGTATTTTATTTCTAATAGTGTGTTTAGTTTGGGAAAAGGGCATTATATTGAATATTGGCGTGCGTGCCTGTGATTGCGTGCGCATATTTCATCGCGCTTGTCTTGATTCGTGTGTGAGAGTGCACATTTGGATACGCATGCGTGCTCCTAAGTGTATTGTAGGCTTTTGCCTATTCATGTGTGTTGTTATTGAGATATGTTCAATTCGGAGTTGGACTTTATTATGAATATTTTTCTTGTGTTACTTAGTAGAAGTAGTTTTCAGTTAAACAGATGAGTTTATGAATGTGTATATCTTCCTCTCTAATATTGCAAACTCCACATCGATGTGTGTTGCAATTTGTTACTCCTTTTGTTGTCTTGATTGAGTTTGTATTGAAGTAAGAATGCGTTTTAGGTTTTTCGGTTGGCATTTACTTTTTATTATTTTTGTTTTTTAGAAGTCGTGTAGTAGGACGAGGTTTTTCATTATCTTCCAAATTTTGAAACAAAAAAAATTATATAAAAAAATCTGAAGAGAACTGAAAAAGGCTTACAACGCATTTTAAAATAATAAAAAATGGTAAAACTCTGAATTACTTACAACTGTTGATAGCTACACTCTTTTAAATATACTTTTGTTCTCTTGTTGGAAATACACAACCATCACTTTATAAATATAAATAACTACAACAACAGAATGACACTTGCAATAAAAACAGCTGGACGACTAACTAGATTCACAGACAGTCATATGCATAGAAGATAAATATCTCGAGGGCGGATTACACCTACTAAGTGAGAAAATGGACAGAATAATCCACCTCATATCCAACCAAAAGGATAAGCAAGAAATCCAACTTTAGGAAATTATTAATCCATTCAAAACAGAACAAGAATACCTGAAATACTTCAGAAGACTGTATACCCAGAATGAATTATTAAAAACCAAGGGCCAAATCCCCAAAACAGGAATGCCCTCCTTAAACAACAAAAAACAAATCGGTAGGTTTAGTTTAGAATTTGTGTAAAAACAGCTGTTTAATTAGATCCAGTTATTCATTTCAAACGGTTTAGTGGGCGTGAGTGATAATGACTATATTTTTGTTTTGGATTATATTGCTTGAGGGTTACTTTTATTATTGGCTGTATTAGATAGAGTGTATATGTTTGTTTTACTTCGAATCCTGTTATGCGTAATTACAAACTTTAACCGTCTACTGTCGGCTTTTTTTTATTGTACTCTAAAAAAATTATATTTGCCACTGGGCTTTACTCGTCTATACAAAATAACCATATATTATTACAATTTCATTGGACTATTTCACTTTCATTTATACCTCTAATCAATCGATATTTTCTTTAAATTGTACCATTTTTTCAACTGTTCCATTTGGAATGTTCTTTTAATTTATCGTGCATCTCTGCATTATTATCAACTTTAATCAAAATAGTACTTCTCTCACACTTTATAATTTCCAATTTATGTACTCAGCAGCAACCTTATAGCATCGATATGTATATTGTTTTGCTAAGTACGCTCCTCTGATAATAAGAGCTTTTTGAAGCTCCATGAAATAAAATAATCTTTTAAACTTGTATTCCTTGTGGAATAATACATTTTATAAGTACATATACACAAACACACATATATATTAGGTATTTTTAAATATATATATACGTATATACACACATATATATTAGGTATTTTTACATATATATTGTATAATATACTTATATATATTTTTTAAACATTAATCTACGTATATATATATATATATATATATATATATATATATATGTATGTATGTATATATATATATATATATACGAGCAAACAGTTAATAAAACATGTTAAAAAAAACACTTTGAAATGAGTTAAAAATATATTTCATCTGAAAAGGAAACACTGGATAAGTGGATAGTCCTTAATCCGCGGAATTTCGAAGAAATACTTCCCGTCCTATCAGAGGGTAGGAATTAGCAAAATGCGGGATCGGATTTTGCATGCAAAAGTATTTGATGAAACAACGAGTAAGTAAAAGATCTACTTGATAACAAAAAAGTGAAGCAGAGGGAATATGGTGAAGAAAAAGGTGATTACACATGAATGGATAGTCTGGTGGAAGATAAATAATATGTGACGGTAAAATCCAAGTATTTAACTTCAAGAAAGTTAATTGAATTTCCATTTGCACAAGTAAAATCCAAAAATCCCGTAATTGAAAGAAGATGGTCCATAACAATCCAAAGGCAGAAATCCATGGAAAAATTCATAAATATGTGTACAAGAAAAAAAGTTTTAAAAAATTCCAATAATATTAATAAAAGAAAAATAAGATATGCTTTTCATTCTACTGCCGAGATATAAATATAAAAAAATGTATTATATATATATATGTATATATATATATATATATATATATATATATATATATATATATTCATACGTGCGACGACCTGGGTTCGCACCAATGTCGGAGCACGCCACTGAGGAGATGCAGTACATCGAAACCAACTTCGGGTCTGGCGTTGTCCGTTGTCGATGCAATTGCTCGATTCCATCTAATTCTGGGTTCTAGCTTTATTATGAAAAAGCGTTTGTGAATGGGTATTTATATATATATAGATATATTATACAATATATATTTAAGAATACCTACTTTGTGTTTTCTGTCATGGTATTGCTTGGGTTTGTTTTGCTTTTGTTTAAAAAATGCCTGCTTTGTTTAAAATATAACTTTCTGTACAACAAAATGACATAATCGTATATGGGTTTCCGTCTCAGATCACAATAATTTTTAAATAGTATTGATCTGGCAACAAATACTGTCTCGAAAAAAATACAATTCGTTTTACGGTTCATTATCCACAACATCAAGCTGAACCAATGCACAAAAACAACTAAATAATATATTTATTCGTAGGAAGAAATACTTCGTTTTTAAAGACAGGGTGATGTAATTAACTTTACCGTATATATTAGTTCAATAAAACGTATTTTTATTTTGAAAAAAAAAACACTTTTCATTCATCACTCAATTCAGCATTGGTGAATACAGCTCCAGTCTGCATTACAACAGTTTACATTCGAATTGACGAATTGTCCACCGTCCTTTAAGCCGCCGCTGCCTCAGACTCGAGACGCGTCGCAGAGAAGCTACAGTTTCAAACAAATCTACCTGTCATTCATTGTTCATGTTTGGCTCCTAAATAACCAATGTTCTCTTTTGTGAACACACAATTGTATCGATCTTTCCTTAACACCGACTGACACCTGAAAAATAATATACCGTCGCCGATAGAATAATTGCTGCCAATGAAAGAACTTGACGAACGCTGTCTACGATGTTCGTGTGCAAATAGTAGAACAAAGTGAGTATCGAGCAACAATGATCGTCTATTTATTTTTGGCAACGACAGAATATATGGGAATTCGCAAAGAAATAAAAAAAACACTGATATATTCTAAAGAATTATAAGAAATAACTCTTAAAATATTTGCTACGAAAGAGAGTAATCGTTTCTGACTGTAGTAATTTGATTTTCTTAAAGCTAGAGGGAAATAAACATTTTATATTACATAGAAATTGCGAGCATGAAAAATAATATGGTATAGATTAGCTTAGAAAAGTAAAAGGACGAGTTTTTTAAACTGAAAAAGAAATAGACAAGATATGCTTGTTAAAGATGCATAAAAATTATAAAATAAAATGCATATCATAAATTTATACATTTCCAACAAATACAATATTTGTTTATTTTCGTAATATTGCGTTGTAATCTGCCTTTCAAGCGCACTTGATGCGTATATTATTTCATTCAACTTAAACTAACGCTTCTATAACAAAACTCACCCCCTGACAAAACTTTATAACTTAAAATATTGCAGCATTATTTTTTTTTAATCTCAATTTTATTTGATATATACGTTCTTAATGCTGCAATATTTTAAGATATAAATTTATAGTTTTTTGACTAGAATATCATGTTGGTTTTATTTTCCAGTTTTAAAGTCCTTTTACTTTTCAAAGCTTAATCTTAACCATATTTCTTTTCATACTTTCATTTTTTTATGTAATCCATGATTTTACCAGGCTTTGCCTTAAAATAATCTTTTCTTTTTTTGTTTTCAATATCATACGTATTGTCAACAATTAATACAAAGAATATTACCAACTTCTTACATTTACTAAATTAAAACATCAAATAAAATAATAAAGACATAAAGAAGGGTAAAAAAATAGAAACAGATTTACGCGCGACATCGTAAGCGAAATATTATCAGCCCTAGCACGGAAAAGAGAATCATTTTTGGTAACTTTCTATATACAAACCAAATAAGATAGCATGCGAGCGATATTTCCGCTATTATTTATGAATGTCTGGACGAGGAAAACGTTGATATTTTAACCAACAGCCAATCAGAAAACATCGTCTCTAAAAGGTCAATGTTGAATAAGTTGCTATGTAAGCAGACAATCAGAAGGAACACTCTCTCACATTCCTTACTAATTCTGGGGGTATTTGAACGCCAGTAATTGTATTATAACTTTTGCATTAATAAACGAAAATTGAAATTTGTGATTTAAAAATATAGCTAAGAAGTTGACCTATTAACTGTAGAAATTGCTCGAAATTTGGTTGCAAAATGAGTGAGCGTTAAAGATGTAAAATAGTTCTTAATAGATAAAACTAACACTTAGCCAGGTATCATTCAAACACGGCATTTTAAATAGAGAAATAAATACCAATGGTGTTTATTGAGCTCGAAATATCTGGCACAGTATAAAAGTGCTTAATAAAATCATAATTTAACTAAAAATATTTGGAAATATTTACGGTTATAATCACATGCTCATGTAAATCCCCCATGATAATATAGAAATTAAAAAACGTTGATTGTAGGCAATACTTCGAATGGTTACTATTTCAAAACATAAGTAGTTGTATGCATTTTTGCGGCTCAATTACATGCTACAGATGTGCAATTTAAAACTGTTGTATGCAGTTACTTTCAAAAGAAACGCCTTCTCATTTGTAAAACTAAAAGATTGTTTATAGTTTATTTTTCTGGGGATAAAGCCCTATTTTAGTCGCGTAACTTCGTTCGATATACAGTGTCGTGCTCGACAAAACATTTTCTTGTTCTTAAGACAGAGGTAATTACGAGTGAAGGGTTTCGGATTTGTAATTGTCCTTACAAATCAAAGTTCTATTTCTGCTCCCTTACCGTAGCCGCCGGAAGTCACTTCGCAAGTGACAGCAACATCACGTGCACGATAGATAGTTTTTTGACTAGAATATCTTGTTGGTTTTATTTTCCAGTTTTAAAGTCTTTTTACTTTTCAAAGCTTAATCTTGACCATATTTCTTTTCATACTTTCATTTTTTTATGTAATCCATGATTTTACCAGGCTTTGCCTTGAAATAATATTTTTTTTTAATCTGCCTCGAAAAAAAAAGCCTTTTTCACTGCCACCTCAGACCACGATAGCACTTGAATTTGCATTTATCTTCTTATTTTTCGTATCGGACGGGGTTTCGGGTTGGACCGCCAGCTCCTGACTACAGAAAGCAAATGCTTACCGTTGACGTGTATTGTTGTGGTCTTCACACATAAACACAAACAGTTAATGAGCTCCGAAGACCGAAAGCGTTCCATTAAAATCATCCTGATTCGTTCTCTAGAATCTATTGTTCTACATAGTCAATATCATTTGCAAAGCTATTTCGCGAACGATGAATGGTGATCGTGCATGGACATCCCGTGCAGGATTTTTCATACGAAGGTCGTTTAAAAATTAACCAACCATCTCTATGTATATTTACTATGAATCCAATGATACCGTCTCTCCTTATCTCGTACTTGAAAGGCAGCAGATTTTTCCTTAGAATTTCACCTCTTATTTTAAGTGTTTAGATATTATGTTGAACAGAGATGACGCTGAAGAAGCAGTGTAGTACAATCCTGAGTGTAATTGCTATTAACAAAGATGGCGGCTAACTGACAATTTAGTAACTTCAGAAGCTTTTCATTATTGCTCACCATGACTTGTGTTTATAAAAACGATCGTCGAAATCGTTGGTCTGATGCACACCATCAGGATTCAAAAACGTTTCACATCTTAAATATTGACAATAGAGAGAAGAGGGATTCAGGACATGAATGTGTGATTTCAATCACCATAAGAATGCAATTTGCAATACCCTAATGATCTATTTGGACTGAAAAAAAACGCCTCTATCGTATATTTAAAACTTTTGCGCAGATACATAAGCTTGAAATAATTAAAGATCCATGGAAATGGAATATGTATTTTTATGTTGCAATTGCACTTTATTTTGATGACTAATAACAGTTTATTTGGAGATAGTCCTAACATTTGATACAATTCAATGACAACGTGCAAAGCCATGTTTGTAGTATGTTGTAACCAGAACATAATATTTGCACTTACCTTTATTAACAAATGGGTCACCGCATACCAAAGCCTGGGGGCCACTCGAGGATAAAGCTTAATGTGTGTATAGAAGTCATAGTAGGCACAGTTGTGTAATAACTGTTTGTGGAAGGAATTTGGCATGATTATATTATTTACAAGTATGGCTCGATTAGAACTTGTTTAAGTTGAACTTGATGATAATGATATGTTAGTCAGCTAAAAAGTAAACCAACGGAAAAGAGTTCCATGGGAGGGCGGTTTTAGGGGAAAAAACTCTGTTCATGAAACCCATGTTTATGTTTAAGTAATGATAGAGAGTGGGGGAATTTATGACAGTGATTTTGACGAGTGTTTTCTTTTTATAATTGATTAGCAACGGGTTGGGGCTCATACTTTGGAGCTCAATCGAACACTTGCAATAGAAAATAGCAATAAAGCAGGGCAAAGCTCGCTACGTTTCTTCTATTGGAAAGAGGTTGGAGAGAAGAGAAAATGGCATCACCTTCAAGACTACAAAGTCTGTTTCGAACCCTGTCAAGGAAGGATAGGTTGCTTCAAAGGACTCTTTCCCAGATGTAGCAACAGTATTCAAGCCTAGAACGTACTTGACTCTCATACAAGTAGAGAATATATTTAGTAGTGAGATATCTGCTGGAGCAATATGAATGTTCAAACGGTTTTTCCAGCGACCTTGGCTACGTATTTGATGTATGTTCTCTATTTGAGTTCAGAAGTGATAGTCAGACCAAGTAGTTTGTCTAAACACGGAGCGTCCTTAAGTGGAGAGCTGTTAATTTCAAGAGGGACTAAATGTGGGTCGGGGTGTTGATGATGGAAAAATATAAATTTGGTTTTAGTTGCATTAAAATTGACAAACTACATTTTTTCCGTTGCATCATGTGCTCAAGATCAAAACAGAGAGGATCAGATAAGTCTTGACCGTTTCTTGTTTCAGGCGTGCTACTATATGCCAGTATCGTCTGCATAAATCTCTGCGAATGGTCTAAGAATGTGATTTAGAAGATCAATGATGAAGATCAATACGAGAGTTTGGCCCAAGACGAAACTCTGAGGGATGCCAGCATCACTACTATGAGCTTCAGCCACTAGTTTTATAACCCTATCAGAAAAGAATTATCAAATATGTGAGAATATATTTCCAGCTATTTCATAGCCGGAGACATTGTGAAACCGGTCTTTATGTCACGTGCTATCCAAAGCCTTAGCTATGTCAAGAGCAATTGTCCTAATAACGAATCTCGTATTGCATGTCACTGAGGATTTTTTTCTGTTGAGGTAGTTGATCACTTATCTTTTTAACACAGATTCTGGTAGTTTACTCACGAGGATCAGGGAGTTGATTGGTCTGTATGAGAGGGAGATGACCGATCGTTTGTAATTTTTAAATACAGAGCAGACCGAAGAGGTTTTCCAGAGTGTGGGAAAGCGATTTCCTTATAACGATGTGTAAACAGTTTTGTAAGTATGGGGGCTAGTTTTGGTTGAAGCTTTTCGAGCACAATTATAGAAATGCAATCGGGGTCAGCGGCTTTACTAAGATTGAGATTAAAAAAAAATTGGCAATATAATGTACAGTTATTTATATGTTGGGTAGTGTGTTTTATACAAAGGAGGAAATATAGAAATATACGGCCCTGATCGCATAGGGTAGAATTTGCTGCAAATGTCTGGGCAAATAATTTCGATTTGACTGACGCTGATAAGATTAATTGATTATTGTTGGAATAGAAGAGACTTACGGGTTATGATTATTCGTCAAAACACATGAGAACCAAGCCGTCGCTTAGCTACTTTGCACTTGATAGACTGAGCATATAACTCTCTTGCGTTCTTTATAACTCTTTTACAGTCCTGGCAGTCCTTAGGGTGGTGTTAGTCTCAGTATATCTATTTCGCATAAAGTAGTGAAACTAGCGGTTTTTGTGTTCCATGGCAGCGACACATTCTGGAGAGAACCAGGGCTGTCTGTTCGGTTTTTGCTGAAATATCTTTGAGGATATAAAGCGATCTATACCAACTATTAACCATTCAGCCATGTCTGATATTATAGAAAACAGGTTAATTATAAACATGGCGCGAAGACGAATGTCTGATATAAATGTACGGAAGTTATCCCTATCAGCCATAAAATATTGATGGGGAGGTACATCTGAGAAAAATTAACATTTTGTGTTTATTTTAATAAAACGAGTGGTCGGAAGATCCTATAGGGTACACAACGGGGGGAACCACAGCCGGCACAACGGCCATAATCCTGGACAAGTTGCAATAAAAAGGTCTAGGAGAATTGCATACTGGGCGTCATACTTTTATATACTGTCTGTTTATGTATGCTCACCTCTTTAATGTACATGTGATCCTCTGATCTTCCCAGTGAGTGATTTTAGTAGCCAGTGGCATACGCTAACACTGTCTATTTTCAAGTGAATAACAATAAACTTCCGTTATAACCCAAATTGATTCTCTTCAATGACGCATCATATTCAGCCAAGTCAATGTACTGGACGTTTTTCGGGAATCGCGGCAAAACGCATCTTCGAACGTGCGATCATCTCGTTCTAGAAGAATTCTGGTTGTCAGGGAATTAGCATTTATGCATACATTGACATATTTCGAATTTGTAACACAATTGTGAAGGCAGATTAAGCGATATACAACACAAGTTGTAAAATATAAGAAACCCTTAACAATTTATTTGTAAAAAAAACCCTTAACAATTTATTTAAAAAAAAACAATTTAAAAAAACACACACACTAACCTAATTTATAAACAGATCCTTTGTCTGATAAAATTCATGCCCATTGGCTGATAGGAAGGGCGCGGTGAATACTAGAAAGCTGATTGGCTAACTAAAATCTCAATAGAAGAGGAGCATATAAAAACGATAAACAACCACAGAATTCACGCATAAGCCTGAGGAGTCCTAGAGTGGATGAAACGCAGAATATTCAGTGTAGCTTAATCGCCATATATATTTTATAAATTACACATTAGCTCTACCTACGTATTGAGCATTTTTGAAGTAAATACTTAAAGTTTACGCATAAATCTATACTTTCGTTTATTAATTTTATGTGAGTAAATTAAGTAGTTTATATATATATATATATATATATATATATATATATATATAATTTCAAACATAAGGTGAGCGTTATCTTAAAATTAGAACCTAACAGTATAATTAGGTAGATAAAGAAATTTAGTAATCAAAGGAACCATGATAAAAAAATATTGATAATTTACCATTTTTATTAATCCATTAAAAATCCAATCAAGTAATTATAATAATAATAATAATAACTCTATTTACATATCGATATTTGAAGATAGCCTTTATTACTTAGAGTTAAAATATGAGAAAAATGCATCACTTTTTCGTATAAGTTTTAAAATATAAAAAGCAATATATATATATATATATATAGAGAGAGAGAGAGAGAGAGAGAGAGAGAGAGAGGGAGAGAGAGAGAGAGAAAGAGAGAGAGTAACAGAGACGTTTGATTAAAAACGCCAGAGTTATTCCTTTTTCCAATCTTGCTGGATATCTTGTCTATTTGCCGCGCGGTCTTTTTAATTTCGGCAGGCATGTTATATAGGATAGGGACCTAGACGTGTTGGTTCGATATTTTAACAACTGCACACGACGACACACATTACTAGAAGCGGTACTTATAAAAAAAACACACCCCTTTTGTAAACCAGATCTCAGTTAACACCGGAACAAATATACAAACATTATTTTATAACTAACATGAAACTAAAGTAATAAACAATAAAATAGAAAAATCCAAATTCAAATAAAATAAAATAGAAATAATTGAGAAAAATATGACCTACATACTTTACCCGGCCGAAATCAAAAACACAGCTCGACAAATAGAAAAGATACCCAACATTATCGGAAAAAAAGAAATAACTCTGTAGTGTTCAATCAAACGTGTCTAAATAATGACTTGCTGCCAAAATATACATATACACACACACACACACACACACATATATATATATATATATATATATATATAATATTTCGTGAAACATAATTTTCCCAAGAGAAGAATATATTAAAGAATCTATCAATAAACTCATTTGTTAGTTAATCAATTAATTAATTATTAAAAATTTGTGAATTTTACAGAAAAATATCGAATTAAAGTATATACAGTTTATATTTAGTGCAAAAAAGCATCGTTAAATTTGAACCCTCCAACCCCCCAAAATTAGTTGAATTTAATAAGATCCTCATTAAACTGTATGTAATTTGATTATAAAAGTGTTATAGTAAAATCGAAAATGTCAATAGATTTAAGGAGATTGAACTCCAGAAAATCCAAAATGTGTTATCACGGTAATCTGTGGAGTAATTACAGTGTAATGAAACACGAAAAATCAGTTGACAATGAAGTGAAAGCCCAAAATATTATGAAAATATGCAGATTAAAAATCTTCGTAGATAATTAATTTATAGATTAATAAATAATATTACTTCCTATTTAAAACAACGCTTGCCGTGAAGACAAAATTAAAAATATACGTAAATATGGCATGTCATAAAAATCTATAATTTTATTGAAAAAATATAAAATGGCATTGAATACTGATAAAGAAATGAAATACGAAAGAAGAATGACATATATAGTATGACAAATATAGAAATGGAAGACGCTTAGTTCGGGTGAGATAAAGACAAGTCACTGAATTGTCTAGAAGACAAAATGCAAAAATGGAAAAATGGAGCAATGAGAGAAAACAGAAATAAAGATGTGTCATATATTGAATATATTTTTTAAAATATTTTTGTATGCGGACAAACAATGTGTATTGTGCAATGCTTATTTTCTGATGAGAATGAATTTATTTGAAAATATATGCGTTAAGTAGTCGTCTTTGAATAAGTCCTTCTTTGTTTTATTGATAGATTAATAAATATTGCATTTTATTTAATATTTTTATCAATGTTATTGTTACTTTTGCTCTCTTTACTCTATCTCTCTCTTTGTCTTTCTTCTCATATATATATATATATATATATATTTATATATACATATATATATATTTATATATATACATATATATATATATGCATAGATATATACATATTTATTTATATATACATATTTATATATATACTAGCTGTACCCGGCCACGCGTTGCTGTGGCTCAGTTTGTTAAAATGGAACACATGTGAAAGTAGAGAAAAGTTTGATTCTTTTTTTCAAGAGAATGTACAAATTATTTTTTAACAGATGTTAAGAAAATAAACAGAAAAATACTTCATTAATTATACAAAAAATAAATAAAATGTTGATTTAGTGTTTCATAAATTACGATAAAACTTGATGAGTATGAACTGTTTTACGGTTGTTGTAAAAATAGAACGGAAACCTGAATTTCGCTTCATTTTAATCTTTTTTAATTTTTTTAATTGTGCCCCCCAAAACGAATATAATCAAAACGGTTACATTCAACAATTGTACTTTATGTATATAAAACACAAAATGGGTGTTTGTATTATTGTACACATAGATTCGAAAAAGTTGTCAAAAAACAAATATATAACAAATAAATGTTATCAAAGAAAAGATAAGTTACTTTTCTGCCAAACTGGATATATTTTTCGTGTTTTTATTCAATGTAACATATTTATTCAGCTCGAAAAACATACAGTGTTACCGATGTATTCAAAAATTCAAGATGGCGTCTCACACCCTCTTTAACACAGTAAGTATGGAAAAAGGTGTTCTAAATAAAAAAAAACTATACAAAATACTATTAAAAACCCGCCAAATATATGTCAACCTATGTCACGGTAACATGTATTGAGCGAGTTTTTAACAGTATTTTATCCGGTTTTTTATTTATAACACCTTTTCCCACACATACCGTGTTAAAGAGAGAATCAGACGCCATCTTGAATGTTCCAATACATCGGTAAACACTGTATGGTTTTCGAGCTGAAAACATTTATATGTTACATTGAATAAAAACACGAAAAATATATCCAGTTTGGTAGAAAAGTAACTTATCTCGCCTTTAATAACATTTATTTGTTATATATTTCTTTTTGGACAACTCTTCCGAATCTATGTGTACACTAATACAAACCCCACAAAATATTTATTAAAAAAAAAAAATTTTTTAAGTTAATAACGAAAGGGAAATAATTCCATTTTTAAACGAAAAAGTCAGTTTACCTAACTTACTGTATTAATGCTATTTTTTTAAGCAAGAAAAAAAAGGTAAATATCCAGATACGCTACTACAGAACACCGACCACTCTAATTTGTTTTTTTATATGTAATTGAGGTCGCTGACAACGAATCTGATAGTCAAACTTGGGGCAAATTTACCGTTTGCATGGTATTTTCCCCTGAACCCGCGAACTTCTTTCCACCATTTTGCAGCTTCCGTTTATGCTACGCGCATGCACGCTGTAGCATAAACGACGGCTTCACCAAGCAAAATACGTTGAGGGGAGGGGATTTTTTTTCCAGGACATAGAATTTTCTAATTTTCAAAAATACATTATAGCGCTTTTTGGGTGGAAAATTTAAAATTAGATGAAAAAGAAATAAAATAAGAAAAGGAAAGCACACCAAGTTGGAGTCGGGGGGGATAATTTATCTGTTTTTTTTGTTTTTTTTACCTGGAACATCGAATTTTCAAATTTTCCGTAAGTAACGCACCGACATTTACCAATTAGAACACCATTTAACATTTTCCGAATATTTTACTTTGTACATTGGGGGCGCGCGCCCCAACATCACCCCCCCCCAAACAAATTAGAGTGGTCAGTGTTCTGTAGTAGCGTATCTGGATATTTACCAAAACACAAAAATATTTAGGTTAGGCTATAAATTCCTAAACTCATTTCACCCTAAATAATTTAGGTGACTGACATAGGAATCTAATTGAGTCTTTAATTTTTTGAATAGTATGTGAAAAATTCATTTTTCTTCGAGTTATATTGAATTAATTAATACGGACTGTAGGGGCTTTTTTTTCGTAATGTTACTGTAAAAATTATTTTTTATTGTTACAAATTACGATGTTTTAAAAAAAGCAAAAATAAATTCTTGCGTTTTTTATTTACTACTGAAAACCATAACTTTAGTAAAGGAATTTTTTGTTTAAACAAAATAAAACATTTTCACTAAGAGTTAAGTAAAAATAATTAGTTCATTATATTCTGCGATCATTATTTGAAAAATACTGCAATTTTCATTAAAATTCGTTAATTTCCTGATTTGGGGTGAATTTTTAAGTAAAGGGAGGAGTCAAAATGTGTATACACTTTGAGCGTCGGCATTCATTTTGCGACCACGTGTGGCTAATTTAAATTAAATTTCAATCACGTGGTTACATTATCAATAATCATATAATTAAACCCATTGAAAATTTACCGATATTGTAAACACATTCTGTTTACATTAAGCCTGTAGTGTTTTTTTAGTGATGCAATGTTGTCAACTGAGATTTTTAAAAAAAACTCGCGAGATCAGGAGAAAGAAATGTCCAGAAAATCGCTAGATTTTTAACTTATCGTCTGAAATTTTCAAAAATCGCTAATCCACTCCCCCAAAAAACTCCATAATGTTCCGTGTTTTCTCACTATGGGTTTGTATTACTGTACACTTAGATTCGAAAAAGTTGTCAAAAAACAAATATATAACAAATAAATGTTATCAAAGACAAGATAAGTTACTTTTCTACCTAACTGGATATATTTGTCGTGTTTTTATTCAATGTAACATGTTTATTCAGCTCGAAAACCATACAGTGTTTACCGATGTATTGGAATATTCAAGATGGAGTCTGATTCTCTCTTTAACACGGTAAGTTTGGGAAAAGAAATTATAAATAAAAAACCGGATAAAATACTTTTAAAAACTCGCTCAATACATGTTACTGTGACATACGTTGGTATATATTCGGCGGGTTTTTAATAGTATTTTGTATAGTTTTTTATTTATAACACCTTTTTCCAAACTTACGGTGTTAAAGAGGGTGTGAGACGCCATCTTGAATTTTCGAATACATCGGTAAACACTATATGTTTTTCGAGCTGAATAAATAGGTTACATTGAATAAAAACACGAAAATATATATCCAGTTTGGCAGAAAAGTAACTTATCTTTCCCTTTATAACATTTATTTGTTATATATTTGTTTTTGACAACTTTTTTCGAATCTATGTGTACAGTAATACAAACCCGGTTTTTTTTTGCCGTTGTTTCTTGCTTTTTTACACTTTTAGATCGTATTTTAAACCAAACTTTGGAGGTTGGAATGCCTCCCACCTAAAATGTACTCGGAAAAATCGATTTTATAGTGCGATTTAAGAATGGTTAGTCGAAAAAAAAGGTGAAAAACAAAACAAATAACCAATAAATAATTGATACCAAAGGCAATAAAAGCTACTTCTTTTTTACTTACATGAATGAGTTTATTTTATGTTTTCAAGCGCTATTCTTTATTTTTTTAATAATCTAATGCGGGTGTGTGGGTGCCAAATACCTCCAGATTTTCTAGTATTTCCCGCTAGATTGTAAACGAAATCTCCAGATCTAGCAGGAAAACCGCTAAATTGTAACACTGGTCACGTGACAGGAAGCGATAATAAATAATTGTCCCTAAATAAAAAAAAATGCCTCTCGGTACAAAGAAATCCACCTATTTATCATAGAAGAATAAGTATAATGTTATAATTAAAAAGAAATATATAAAAACACGCATGGATATAGTAAACATATTATACCAAAACGCGGAAGCCATCCGTCCAGTGGTTTTTTAGACAATTAATTCCGAACGAACCAACAGTTACATTTTTATATAGATATATATATATATATATATATATATATATATATATATTTATAAATATATATATATTTATATATATATATATTTATATATATATATATATTTATATATATATTTATATATATATTTATATATATTTATTTATATATATATATATTTATATATATATATATTTATATATATATTTATATATATATATATTTATATATATATATTTATATATATATATATATATATATATATATATATATATATATATATATATACAGGGTGTCCCAAAAGTCTGGTTACATAATGTATTCAGACTTTGTGGAAGCATCCTGTAGATTATGTAGCCAGACCTTGGGTGCACCCTGTATACACACACACACACACACACGTATATATATATATATATATATATATATATATGTATATTTATATATATATATATATATATATATATATATATATATATATATATATATATATATATACAGGGTGCCCACAAAGTCTAGCTATATAATCTAGAGGATGCTTCCGGAAAGTCTGGCTACATAATGTAGCCAGACTCTGTGGACACCCTGTGTAATATATATATATATATATATATATATATATATATATATATATATATATATATATATATATAGTAAAAGAAAGGCATATTCAAATGAGTACATAATTAGATGACCAGTATGTGATTACAAATAGTTTTGAAATTTATATAACATTATTATATCAGTGATAAATATTAAAAAAATTATTTAAATTCTTATCGTGCCGGCAGGATTTTGGTATCGTTGATTCATTTGGAATCGTTAGCCAGAAATATGAAAAGGCTAAATCTAAAATGTATTGACGGTATAGATAGAGATAAAAGATGGCGTGTGTCATATGTTTCAAAAGCAGTCGTAGAACGGGATTCAAAGACAAGTTACTGGATAGATAGCCTCAGTGAATATCGCAATAACAAGAAAACGCATACGATTGAGTTTATTTATTTAAAATCAATGTTGCGTAAGATTGTGTTAGCGAAGAAGAAATTTCCTTATCGCAAACGGGGATGCGTTATCTATGTGACATGCAACGAGAGTAAAGGACTGTATTAAACTGTAAGTCATGCGAATATCTCTTTATAGAAATCCAACCAATTGTCTTCCTCTTCGCTGACCTGCCACAACCTTTCCCTGTTGGTTGTCAGTCAATATCATTGATTTTCCAATGATTCCTTTGCCTGTTTCTTTTATTCAGTCGAGAACATCAAACATAAAAGAATAGTTGTTTTATCCTTTTTTTTAACTTATTCATCAAACTATCTGTGTTACCTTTCTATATTATTTAAGAAGCGATATATTTTCAAAAAAAAATTTTTTTTCTAAAAGAAGTGCATTTCCTGATCGTAAATTCCCTTGCTAATATTCAGGAACTTCAAAATCAATATTTGTTTATCATTTTTAATAGTGTAAATATTTTTTTTCGATCTTATGATTTCTGATTGTTTTGCATTTCAACACTATATATCGTATACATGTCTGAATTTATTTATACATTCACATACAAACACACACAGGCAGATATATATATATATATATATATATATATATATATATATATATACATATACAATTATAAATAAGCTTCAATAGGAAAAACAAAAACATTATTTTCTTCTCCTTTAAAGCTTACATCTCTCTCTTTCCCTCTCTTTTTCTCTCTCTCCTTCTATATATATATATATATATATATATATATATATATGGAGGGAGAGAGAGATAAGGAGAGAGAGAAAGAGGGAGGGAAAGAGATAGATGTAAGCTTTAAAGTAGAACAAAATAATGGTTTTGTTTCTCCTATTGAAGCTTATTTATAATTTCACAATTATTGATTTTTTATTCTCTGTTTTGATATTGATCTTGAAAAATACACTTATCAAGTCTACCTCCTCACAGCACTTTTAAAGCATTTATACATTAATTGAAACTTTGCTCTTTTAGACTCTTCCTCTATAAGTCTTAATAATGCGACGGTTATAGGTTCAATCTACGGATCGAGAAAGATGTTTGTCTAGCCGCAATGATGAGTTTTGATACAACGAAACAGTA
The DNA here is from genome assembly GCF_053919585.1 of Euprymna scolopes. Taxonomy (NCBI): domain Eukaryota; kingdom Metazoa; phylum Mollusca; class Cephalopoda; order Sepiida; family Sepiolidae; genus Euprymna; species Euprymna scolopes. Next base: position 52,820,725 of record NC_136499.1, on the reverse strand, counting down.
CTGTATGTGGATGACAATTAAAGCTACCCTCTTTGTGTTGAGCACTTTGTAAATATATTTTCACCCGACGCGTATTTAAAACGATTAAGCGAAGCCCACTATTAATTTGTTTGTAAACAAGCTGATGGTTCGAGCACTGTGCGACGGGAGGGTGTGGATTTAATACACACTGTAGGAGAAATATTTACGGCACTGATTCGTAGCCGAGTTGTGAGAGCTGCCGACTGTCAATGCGACGGTTGTAGGTTCAATCCACAGCTGGGGAAAGCTGTTTGTTTAGCCACACTGATGAGTTGTGGCACAACGAAACAGTACTGTATGTGGATGACAATATATATATATATATATTTATATATATATATACTTCATTTACTCACATAAACTAATATACGAAAGTATAAATTTATGTGTAAACATTAAGTATTTATTTCAACAGTGTTCAATACGTAGGTAGAGCTAGTTAGTAAGTTATAAAATATATATGGTGATTAAGCTAAACTGAATATTTCGCGTTTCATCCACTGTAGGATTCCATTTAAGCATATATATATATATATATATATATATATATATATATATATATATATATATATATTTAAATAAATGTTTAGAGGTACAGAATTTGTATATAGTTTTAAATAAAATACTAGGGGGAAGTTTCTCTAGAGCTCTTTCGGCTATCATCTCGTCAGGAGTAAATCAATAGCAATCTAAATAATATTGTAACGAAAATAAAGAGTTCTATTGGGGACCTTATTAAATGTGCCAACGTACGGGGACATTAATTAAATTTATTTACGTTTAAAAAGGATTAAAAATATTGGCACAACGAGGGGGGGGAAGCGGGAGAAAAAATTATAAAGTTCCCCAAAGAGAAACAATGCGTTTGATGTTTCTTTTTGCCGGCACAAAGAAGGTTGACGCACCGCGATAGAGACGGCCTCCAAAATCTCTAAATGGTTTTTGGAGTCCGCTCTATGGAGCACCTCGAATCAATCTATTTTATATCTATCGGCACAGCACGGGTTGTCAACCAAATGCTGGCCAATAGCAGAGTCCAAGGCTGCAGAAGGAGGGAGACCACCAAACCCCATCCTCCCTTGTATGATCTTCGATGGAACATGCTGGTTTATACGAGTCAAAAGGTGCAAGGATGTTCGCCCAACATAACCAGCATCGCACTGACATCTAAACTGATATACAATATTACTATTTTGGATGTAAGGCAAACTATCCTTGCGGAAAGACGGAAAAGCAGGTCTCGTAGTGTATACCAAACGCAAGGTCACCGAATTGAAGCATTCGTAAATACTTCTTCGAATCTGTTTGGAAATTATATTACTCCCCTCCCCAATCCACGGTAATTTCAAATAAACCGGGCATTTCAAGGGTCCAAACTTTTTAGGGGATTTAAAATCCGCAACCTTTTTGAAAATACAGTCATCAATAAGGTCAACTGGATAACCATTATTGATGAATATTTCCCTGATCTTATCGAGTTCAACATCTAATCTGTTAGGCGAACAAATCATGAGGGCTCTATGTACCAAAGTGAAGCGTCAATATTTTTTAATAGGTTGAATTCTTTACATGGGGCTCTTAAGTTCACTATGGAAAGTGAGAAGGACAATTCGCTTCCTTTCTTGGATGTTCTAGTCGAACGTCAAAGGGGGGGGGGCTTTCTCACTACAATTTATAGAAAGCCGACATTTACTGGCCTATATGTGAACTGGTTGTATTTTGTACATAAATCACGTAAGGTCAGCTTAATTAATACTTGCTCACGCTACTGCGTTTATATTTACACTCTATCGCCCCCCACAGCAGCGGAGTTACTATCTTGAAAAGCATATCTGATAAAATCGACCATGTCCTATCTGTTTATCCTTCAGCAAACATTCACGTATGTGGTAACTTCAATGTTGACAATGTGGAATGGTTAAGCCAGTTAAACAAGACCGATGATGATTGGAGGTTCTGTCACGATTTCTCCATTGCTTATGACCTCAATCAGATTGCTCACGAACCCATCCGTAGCCCGACACTGACGGCCAGTATGCGAGTCTCCTAGACCTTTTTCTCACAACTTACTCTGAACTACAACTCATGCTAGAATTTTATGCAAATCGATATTTTTGTAATAACTCCGATAGTTTTCAATGAAAATTCGTGAAACTTCGCACGTTATACGGCAATACTAACGCATACGAAGATTTGAAATTGTAAGCTAATCTGCGAAATAGCGAGAAAACGGCAGCCATTTCGATGACTTGCAGTTTTTTCAGCGTGCCAACTTTATATGACAGATGGGACTTAAATGTGCTTTAAGTCAAGCTAAGAAGTCTAAAGTTGTTCAAAGGCTCCATAATAAGATTTCCACTTTCGAAATTGCCAGAGAATTACACCGTGATCATCGTACAATCTAAAATTATTATGTTACTAATCCTCAACTTTGCACCGGACGTTCTGACAAACGGATTATCCGTAAGAAATCATATCTGTCACGTCGAACAATGAGCAAGATCAAGAGAGAAGTTCGCCGTAACCTACTTGAAACTTACAAACAATTTTTGAAAATCTGGCGATCCTGATGTGCTTAAATAAACTCGTTGCCGTATCTTGAAAATGATTGCAAAATTTGGAAAGCCAGAGGTCCACGCTCAATTGAAGGATACCCACAAGACAAAGCGGATGGAATGGGCAAGAGATCACAGAAGGTGAATTTCAAACTGTTTTGTTAACCGATGAGTATCGAGTGACCCTTAATGGATCCAATGAGTGGAGGGGAGAATGGTACCATAATGAGGGTTTACTTTCCCAAAGGATCAGGCGTAAACAGGGAGGTGGTGGTGTGATGTTCTGTGTTGCAATCATTGGCAATGAGCTGGTAGGACCATTCAGAGTCGCAGATGGAATGAAAATTACCGCTAAACTCTACGTTGATTTCAATAAGAAACATTTGCACAAGAAGAATTTGGCACCCGGAAAAAGATGTTACTCATGCATGATAATGCAGCGTCTCATTCTGCAAGGATAGCCACTGAATATTTGGGGAGAGTTTTTGCCAGACATGGGAAAATAATGCGATGGCCAGCCTGTTCCCCAGATGTAATCCCATGGAAAATCCGTGAGACATCTTGAAACAAAAGATTTACTCCGGAGGAAGGCAGTACAACTCCAAGGTTGACCTCTGGAATGATATGCTGACTGCTGCCAAAGACAGTTCATCAGATGAAATCAAAGGTTTGACATCTTCAATGGATCAAAGTCTGTTTGCGCTTGTCAAGAAAAATGAAATTATATAATGTATTGGCTGTAATATCAAACCATATTGAAGTGGTTTCTTCGTTATTATTGTTGTTCTCAATTTACAAATTCATAGAATAATCAATATTTCGATGATCTTTTAACACTTCACCATATTTTAGCATTGGTTTGCATATAAAGTTGGCACGCTGAAAAATGCAAATTACCAAAATAGCTGACAATTGTTTATTACTGTGCAGATTAACTTAAAACTTTAGATCTGCGCTTGCGTTAGTGTTGCCATATAACGTGCTAAATTTTAAAAATTCCATTAAAAAATATCGGAGTTAGAATCAAAATGTCGACTTGCATATAATTCTAGCACGGGGTGTATGTTCAGTTTCCGGTATGTCTACACTTGGATTTTCCGACCACTCTGTTGTATAAATTAAGATAAAACTGAAATGTTGTAGGCCCTAGGAGGAACCTTTCCATCGTACAGTATATCGATACTCTATGGCTGACTGAAATAGCTTCTGTACATTTACATCAGATCTACCTCAGCGTCCCATGTTTAAAAAGGATGTATCCTCTATACGAGGGGCGTGCAATAAGTAATGCCCCTGACCTACTTCAATTGTCTGATCTAGCTGAGATTTTGCATGTGCAATGAGTTATATCTCCACGGGTTATGTGGCAAATTACAGCTCCGAACTAATTGTGGTTTCTGTTTTACAGGTGTTTGAACTGAGTCAGGTGTGAAATGGAGCCTGTTGAATGTCGAGCAGTGATCCGGGTTTTTTTGTATGTTAAAGTACGCACACCACAGGAGGCTTTTGATGAAATGAAAAACACTTATGTTGATAATGCCCCATCATATGACCTTGTAAAACGCTAGCATTGTGAATTCAAACATCGCCGGAAGTTTGTGGAAACAGCTCCCAGACCTGGTCGCCCACCACTTTCTGCCATTGATGAGGCATCTGTCCGTCATGTTGAGGCTGAAATTTTGGAAGATCGGCGCATTATCATTCGCCAAATAGCCCAAGATGTTCAGATTAGTGCAGGATCTGTAAAAACTATCATTCATGACCATTTGCATATGCATAAGGTGTCTTCCAGATGAATTCCCAGATTGCTCACACCATTCCAGAAGCGAGAACGCGTCGAGTGCTCGAGGATGAATTTGGAGATATGCTAAGAACATGAGTCAAAGTTTTTCAAAAGACTGATTACACAGAATGAAACTTGGGTGCATCACTATGATCCAGAGACCAAAGCCTTGTCAATACAGTGGAAGCACTTGGACTCACCACCTTCAAAGAAGGCAAGGGTGCAGCACTCCGCTTGCAAGGTCATGCCCACAGTCTTCTGGGACCAGGACGGAGTAGTGATTATAGATTTCCTGGAAAAGGGTGTCACAATTACAGGAGCTAATGCTTAACTTTTGAGGAAATTAAAGGAAGCTATCAAAATCAAGAGGCGGAGCAAGATCAGAAAAGCTACTCTCCTCCTGCAGGACAACGCTCCGGTCCACAACTCGCATGTCGCCAAATCAGAAGCACGGGCGTGTGGTTATGAAATCCTTTCTCATCCTCCCTACTCTCCTGACGTTGCACCCTCTAACTTTCACCTCTTCCCAGCCATGAGGTTGCTTTTGAAATGAAAGCGTTTCCCATATGATGCAGCCTTGGTCTCTGAAGTCACGTCGTGTTTGGAGGGCCAACCTGGGGGGTTCTACAAAAACGGTTTCCAGAGCTGCATGAAACGATGGGAGAAATGTATAACTCTGGGTGGTTCCTATGTAGAAAAAGACTTATAACTGTGCCAAGTACCGTTGATCTACTACTATTAGAAGTGGGTCAAGGGCATCACTTATTGCACGCCCCTCGAAACCCGCCGAAAAGGATAATTCTAGATATAAACCTTCTCATACCCTCGAAAATGTTTCAGCAAAAATCTGACAGCAAGCCATAGTTCTCTCTAGAATTTTCTGCTACCATTGCGTACAGAAATAACTTTTTCCATTGTCTCCAACGTAATAGATGTATTGAGACTAAAGGCGCTTTCAGGGCTGCTAGCAACCATTGTAAGTTGGTTGGTTGGTTGGTTGGTTGTTTTTGTTTTAGTGCATATCAACCCTTTTGGATTATCTAATGCCAAATCCAGTGATTTTGAAGAACAATTTATTAATAGAGTATATTTGTTTTTTTTTAAGTCGGTTTCTATTTAACCCATAGTTGGGACCCTAACAGGCACTACCACTCCGGATCAGAGTGAACCTGGGAGCAATGGTTATTAAAGAGTGGCTCCACACTACCCAAAGCCCACAAGCTGGGGACTCACCATCGGATATAGTTTAAGGTCACAACCATTGTAAGAAATTAATAAAGAACACAGGAGAGTTGTATGCACAGTCCGTCAAGTCCAAAGTAGCTAATTGGCAAATAGCAAACAGAATCCTTAAAACGAACGTTTGCTCTGTCCCAAAAATCATCAATGGACCTAAGTTAATCTCGTCAGCATCAGACAAAGCCAAACTCTTTGTAAAGAACTTTGCAGCTAATTCTACCCTTGCGACTAAGGGCGATAACCCCCAATATTTCTTCCTGTATCAGAAAATACGCTATATGATATACAAATATATGTACGTAAAGTTGCCAAGCTAATAAAAAAAACATTGATTCCAGTAAAGCAACCGGCCCTGACGGTATTCCAATTATAGTTATCAAAAAAACTTCAACCAGAAGCAGTGCCCCTACTTACAACACTTGGTAAACTTTGTCTTAAGGAAAATTTCTTCCCATCAGTATGACCTGTATTTAAGAATTTAGGTGATTGTTCCTCTCCTTTTCAGTACAGACCAATACAGTCTCCTGTGATCCATAAATAAGTTGCTAGAATCTGTGTTAAATACCCAAGTAATCAACCAAAAATGACATTCTTAGTGACATACAATATGGCTTCCGTTCTGCTAGATCTTCAGCAAATGTGTTTACATCTATATCTCATAGGATTAGCAAATCTCACGAAAGAGACAACCTTTCTAGGGAAATTGCTCTTGACATCTATAAGGCTTTTGATAGGGTATTTCATAAAGGTTTACTTCAAAAGATCTCCAGCTATACCATAGCTGGAAATGTCATCTAAATTATTAAATCATTTCTCTCTGATAGGCTCATAAGAGTAGTAGTTCATGGACAAAAACCAGAAGCTCACAGTATTAATGTTGAGTCTATCAATGGTCCATCCCGGGCCCAGCTCCCTTCCTGGTCTACCTTAACGATCTTCCAAATCACATCTTTAAAAAATTCCTTAACATCTATGCTGATGACACTACAATCTATGGTAGCACATGTATGACCTTAAACGACCAAGTTCTCTCCGATTCTCTGTCCTCTGATCTTGAGCATGTGGTACAATGGGGAAAGGAATGGCTGGGTACTTTTAATTAATCTAAAACCAAGGTTTTATCTTTGCATCATCAACGCTCTGAACCTAATCTAGCATCAACTGAAATAAATGGCTCTCGTCTTGGGGAGGCCTAATGTTTTGAACAGCTTCTGGACTTGACTTTTACTCCGGACCTGAAATGGAACGCATACATCCAAACTGTTGCTAAGGCCGCTGGAAAAATTGAGAGATCCTTCTATCGATCAAGTAAGATATCTTAATACTGATGCAATCCTCTATCTATATAAGAGCCATTTTCGTCCAAGGGTGGAGTACTGTTTCGAATTCTGGGCAGGAGCTGCTAGAAAGGATCAGCCCTGCCTTTATAGAGTTCAAAATAGACTTCGTAGCCTCCTAGGAGATGGTCTTTCCCCTTCGCTGCAACCTCTATCCTATAGAAGAGATGTTGCGAGATTGCCTCTGCTTTATCATTATTTTCATGGCAAGTACTCGACTGAGCTTCAATCTATGATCACCCCTCGCCAAACTTTCACAAAAAATAACCCGACTAGCTGAAAACACTATCAATAATTCCTCCACTCTTCATATGTGCCTAAACCTTAACGTAGGTTCCATGAACAAAGCTTCTTTCTTAGAACTACACGCCTGTGGAAACGTCTTCCATTTTCCTGCTTTTCAGGTGACTACAATCCGATTATCTTCAAGTGTAACGTAAACAAGTTCTTGATGAGCCGTTCCACTTAAGTTAATAAAGTTACAGAATTTCAAATACTAACGCTTACTATATTTTCCAATTGACTACTGTACAGTCTTAACCCTTATCCTCGAGTGGTATCTGGGCCATGATAAGTGATGATGCCTATGTAAATATATGCACATATATGTGGGTATATATATATATATATATATATATATATATATATATATATGTATGCATATACATGGCTTTATTATATTATTATTATTATCATACTATTTTTATAAACTGTATATATATGCCTCTCTCTCTATATATATATATATATTTGTATATATATATATATATATACATACATGTGTATAGTCATCCACATACAGTACTGTTTCTCTGTTTTACACCTCATCAATGATCATGACGATCTATGCAGATATATATATATATATATATATATATACATATATATATATATACGCATAGATCGTTATATAATCATTAGATCACTCTGACTGGCGTTGAAAGCATGTAAACTCAACTGTGTCTCTCGCGGTTGACGGTAGCCTAGTAATTCGGGTCATTCCTAATGAAGATCTGGCTTCTGTTGCCTGGGTGTAAGTCACTAGGTTAGCGTTTATCCTAACACCCTGCACTGATGATTCCCGAAAGGATGAAACACTAGTGGCTTAAGGTATATATTAATTATCAAATTAGTAAGAGGAAGTATATATACACATATATATATATATATACCTTCATTTTCAAGATGTCAAATGAAACACAATATGGATTTCGAAGTTAAGCAAACACCTTAGAATAGCTACTCCCCATACAACGTTTCGAAAGGAAATACGCCTCTGTAAATTCTAGAGGTTTTTCAATATACTAACGGGCATTGCACAACTTATGGTAGTTTAAAGTTGATCATGCGTGTGGTTTCTTTCTGTGCAGAGGATTAATCTTCTTTTCAATATCTTTTTACGTGAGTTATCTTTGGATATCTACGCTAAAAGAAGAAAAGGTAATCGCATTAAAGCAATTCTAAATTAAACTACAGCTGCATCGATGGTGTATTTTTGCATTCTGGAACATGGATATCAAAGGAATAAGGCTTCTTGGCATCGTTAGTTATTGCGTGCACGCCAGCTCAATTCAGTGTTATGGCGACTTTATTTGACGCTGCCCGCTTCTTCATGCAAGATATTGAGTAAATGTTTTTACTTGCATTATTTTCAAACCGAATCTACGTTTATACGCTTTCTAATAATTTCTTATTGAGAAAAAAAACTTATTTGGTATAAATTTGGTATTAATTTTGTAACCGATATATTATCGGACGTTTTACTTGACTGGCCCACAAGCATAATTCACAGTCAATTAGGAAGCACACAAACACACGCATTCACAAGAACACCCCTTACATACGTACATATATATATATATATATATATATATATATATATATATATATATATGTTTACATATATATATATATATGTTTTCATATATATTTTTAGAAAGTAAATAGAAGTATTGAGACTTTCAACTAATCTTATAAAAAAACGACAAAACATGGACTTCATACATTGAATAACACTCAAATATTCTGTCATTATATAGCCCCACCCTCAAACTGACAAACCAGATATTACTGTGCACCCCATAATATCCGGCATTGGTAATGCAACACACAAAATTGAACGTACCGTATCCAACATCTTGATTCCACTACTGAGCACTATCAGCACCTCTCACATAAAGAGCTCCGGAGATTTATTCAACAAAATAAAAATATTAATGTACATAACGAAACTATACACAGCTTAGATATAACATCATTGCATACTAATGTCCCCATTACAAATGCTTAAATTCACTCCATAAACACTTTAAAATATCTAACATTAACTTACTTTTTCCTCTTACACTTTTATAAAATCATTACTTATAACTACCATGACTCATTGGCAATTCAATAGCAACTTCTACAAACAAAATATCCGTCTTCCTATGGGTGACGCTCTCAGTTGAGTATTAACCTGCCTTTTCTTAGAATTCCTAGAATCTGATCCTTTCAAACACAGAATATTTTGGATACATTGACGATTTTTTTATTTTTCTTCCTGAAAGCACGAACATAGATAACATTAAAGACAAATAAAACTCAGTCGAACCCTCCGTAAAGTTTACCTATGAAACAGGAAACACTCCCTCATTACCTTTTCTAGACATACTTATTATAAAATCCAATAGTAAACTATCTTTCAAAGTTCACAGCAAAACTACACACAAAAATGATTACATACATTTCTATTCACACCATAATAACAAAATAAAAACATGATAATTAGTTTCTTCTTAGGCGCATTCAGCATTTGCAGTCCAGAATATCTGGACGAAGACTTCAAATACCTCACAAACACTTTGAAGTCCTTTCAATACCCCATATATTTCATATTAAATTCTAAGCGAAAAACTACACAAATATTTTTCAGGATAAATAATCAACAATCATATACACCAGACCTTTCTCTCAGAGACATACACCTTCTTTTATCCACACACACCAATAATACAAAAATTTGCAACACACTAAACAAACTAGGAATTCCAACCATAAAAACCACATTAAAATCAATGAGACAAATATTACAAACTACTAAGCATCTCCCAAAAAAAACAGTTTTCAATGCAGACATATACACTATTCCTTGCCAAAATTGCTATTATAGAAACGTTGGTGAACCCCAGCGTACGTTAGAAAAAGAATCAATGAATATAAAAGATATATAAAAAATAGCAAATCTCTAAGTGCATTATTCTCTTATTCATTGCTGCATAATCACACCTTTGACTTTAAACAAGCAAAAGTAGTTAAATTTATTTCAAATAAACCGCGCCGCAGACTTCTGGATTCAACACTCATCGCAAATTCCAGCACAATTAAACAAGGTGTAGGTTTCTATAATGTAGCGCCATTAATAAGTAAACTTTTATTAAAAGAACATAATTTTATTGTAGACACAGGTTAACTTTCTCACATTATAGAAACATACTCTGTAATAATTAATACATATAATCTCAATCAATAAATTACATGACACAAACACACTTATTTCATTTCTGTCACACACATCTATTTGGATTTTAACAGATATATTCTTTCCAAAAAGAACGTTCATATCTTTTAAAAACATATTAATGAGTATATACCGTTATTACAAAACACCCTCTCTAAATCAACGCAAGCCCTCCATCGTTTTTTTTTTGTTTAATTTCCAACGTCTTTTTCCGTTTCCGAAATAGAACAGCGTCACACTTTGCACATGAAACATTTTCAAATATTTATACTGGTGTTTATGTTTTGTTTCTCATTCATCCAGAGGAAGTCTCGAAATAAGGACGAAACGTTTATTAGCACATAACTCGGCTCGTTCCTATATAGATATATATATATATATATATATTTGCTAAAGTCGCCATTTTTAAACAGATCGATTGATTGTCTGCCCTAGACATTGACCCTCTCGCAATCGACCTGGAGAAATCTTTATATATCTTCCTGTAGTGATTTAGTCCATGAAACATTTTAGTCGATATAGTAGTAGATAATCTTCTGTTGAGTAGTAAATTCATTATTAGATGCTCCCTTTACTTAAAGTTTAAAACACAAAAGACGAATTTAATGTTCTATTGTACTCTAAACTTAAAGGTGTTTTTCTACAGTGCAAGTGTCTTAGCAAAGAATCAATTGCTAATTTCATGTAATTCTTTTTACATAATCACTTAAATGTGCAAAAGTCAAATATTATATCCTTTTTTACTCTAAGCTACAACATTCATTTCGAACTCGCTCCTATCATATAAAAGAATCATCAGTTTATTTTATGAGTTGGCAATTTATTCTTGTACAGTGACAAAAGTTTGCAAATGTGCGTGTCATGTTCAATTGTATAAAAGTGTTAGTTTTGGTCAAATTCGGGATTCATTTTTTAATCACCGTTTTTCCACTATCGGTTTTCGATAAGTTTTTTCTATTGTCGATTCTTCTAACATTCTGATAGGAAACCTACATAAGAACACATTCAGATACATCTAGGCTATTTGTGTGACCTTAAAAAATGTATCTGTTTCTGAGTTTATAGGGAACGAACTCGTACACAAACACGGACAAAAGTGTAGCCCTAAAGAATACATTACTCCAGCTTTAATTTTAAACTTTTATTCAAAAATCAGTTCGGCTAACTTGATTATGTAGAAAAGTAGACATCTGTTCGATGAAGCAGTCCTGAGCCTTCATTCACGCCCTAGATACGGGTCCGGAACTAGGGGCATGCCTTTTCCACAAACGCCGACAGGACCTCGTTGAATACTCAGGGGATGGCGGCGATCAGGTTGGCGCTGGTGTTGTCGAGGGTCATGTTAGTGATGTTCTCCAGCGGATTCAGGTCCATGAAGGAGGAAGACCGGTGACAGGATACGAATTTATAGCACTCCTTCTAAAGCTAAGGCTGAGTCTCTTTGGTCTTGTGGGCCGGCTCCGATTTCTACTGCATGACTTATGGTCAGCCAGTTATCAGCTGATTGCACCAGGGTATCCTCACATTCTTCAGCACATCCAGGTACGCTTTGGCTTTACTTTCCAGCCAAATGTTAGGTGGCATGATATGACCCTAACATGTAATCATATTAAAGACGATAAGCGTTGCCCGAAACTTTGTTTCCATCGCCTTGGACACGTCTCTATTATCTGTGGCGATCCAGCGATGACATTTAAGAGTGCTGGCAATGGTCCTGTTGTCATAACTTGGATCGGTAGAAAGCATGAGTTATGCAGCAACACATCTCCGATCACGCTTATTGAAGACTGTGCCATTTTAAGGCATGAGAGAAGATTCCCATCACTGTTGGGATTTGTGCAAATCTGGTAAACTAGTAGATTGTCTGCAACAAAGAGAAAAAAGCGAAATCATGTCGTCTTATGGCGACAATTTGATCGTTTCATCCCGAACATAATGTTTAATGTGTGTGTATGTGTGTGTGCGCGCGTGTGTGTGTGTGTGTGTCTTTGTTAGATTTATCCATGGACAGCAAACCTCAACAAAAACACATAAATATTTTTATAAAAAATGATTATTATATAATTCGATAATTCTCTGTTCATGTTTGATTTCATGCAGGTGATAATTCATCATTATCTATGCTAAACTTATGCTTTTCTCTGCCTTCTTTTTTTAATCTTGGAAAACTAAAAAATATACATTTTACACCGAGTGCATAATGAATTTACGTTATTTAAAAATATATTTACTTAACGATTTTTAAAAATTAATCTTTGACTAATACGTGGGGCATGAAATAAGTAATGCCCCTGACCCACTTCCAGTTTTCTGATCTAGCTGAAATTTCGCATTTGCAATTATTTATATCTCTACAGGTTATGTGGCAAATTACAGCTCTGAACTAATTGTGGTTTCTGTTCACAGGTGTTTGAACTGAGTCAGGTGTGAAATGGAGCCTGTTGAATGCCGAGCAGTGATCCGTTTTTTATATTTGAAAGGACGCATACCACAGGCGACTTTTGATGAAATGAAACAAACCTATGCTGATAATGCCCCATCATATGACCTTATAAAACGGTGGCATGGTGAATTCAAATATGGCCGGAAGTCTGTGGAAACTGCTCCCAGACCTGGTCGCCTTCATTTCTGCCATTGATGAGGCATCTGTCCGTCAAGTTGAGGCTGCCATTTTGGAAGATCGGCGCATTACTATTCGCCAAATAGCCCAAGATGCCAAGATTATTACAGAGTCTGTGGAAATTATCATTCATAACCATTTGCATATGCATAAGGTGTCTGCCAGATGGATTCACAGGTTGCTCACATCATTCCATAAGCGAGAACGCGCCGAGTGCTTGAGGATGAATTTGGAGATGTGCCAAGAAGATGAGTCAATTTTTTTTCAAAAGACTGATTACACAGAATGAAACCTGGGCGCATCACTATGATCCAGAGACCAAAACCTAGTCAATACATTGGAAGCACTTGGACTCACCACCTTCAAAGAAGGCAAGGGTGCAGTCCTCCGCTGGCAAGGTCATGTTCACAGTCTTCTGGGACCAGGACGGAGTAGTGATGACATTTCCTGGCAAAGGGTACCACAATTACAGAGGCCTATTATACTTCACTTTTGAGGAAATTAAAGAAGCTATCAAAATCAAGAGGCGGAGCAAGATCAGAAAAGCTACTCTCCTCCTGCAGGACAACGCTCCGGTCCACAACTCGCATGTCGCCAGATCAGAAGCACGGGCGTGTTGTTATGAAATCCTTCCGCATCCTCCCTACTCTTCTGTCCTTGCACCCTCTAACTTTCACCTCTTCTCAACCATGAAGTTGGTTTTGAAAGGAAAGCGTTTCCCAGTTTCTGAAGTCACGTCGTGGTTGAACGACCAACCTGGGCTGTTCTACAAAAACGGTTTCCAGAGCTGCATGAAACGATGGAAGAAATGCATAACACTGGGTGGTTCCTATGTAGAGAATGACTAATAATTGTGCCAAGTTTTGTTGCTCTGCTATGGGAAGTGATTCAGTGGCATTACTTATTGCACGCCCGTCGTACATCTACAAATAGTTAAATAAAGATTATGTCAGGAAAACCTTCCTTTTCAGCAAACCAAATCCGGAAACAGCCTTTTTATTGTGTAATTTATTCATTTTCACAAAGTTATTTTGTCTACTAGAGCGTCTAAACTACGTGAATACACAAAGCACTGAAATCACTCAAATTATGTGTCATTTTTTTATTGGAATGCATTGAGATGAAAAAAAATATTTATTTCTTTATTTTATGGACTGTTATTCTCATCTTTAAAGTTGTTGGTGTTTTAACAGGTTTCAGTAGGTGAGCATACAGTTAAGAGAGGCAGCATTCTCATCACGCTGAAGTTTACTACTTGATGAAGGACAGAGTAATAGTTGCCCGAAACGAAGTGAAACAACAACAACCATAAAGATAGGGATTACCGTTCTCAATATAAATAAAAACTCCATCAAATTAGTACCAATCTTATATATGCTTTTCTTCCGTTTTTTTTTACATAGAGGTTACCCAGAAGTTACTCGGGGTAAAGGTTATTGCGTGTAAAGTAATCAATGGGATGTTATCATATTAACCGTTAGTATTGAAGATTTGATAAATTGTCTTATTTAAGGGGGCGGTTCATCAGGAATTTGTTCATGTTGGACTTGAAGACATCCATGTTGTAGTCAGATGGGAAACAGGAAAACGCAAGAGAGCTGCACAGGCATGCACTTCTAAGAAAGAAACTTTGTTCATGGAATCTACGTTTTGATTTAGGCACAGATAAACAGTGGGGAAAATTATTGACAGTGGTTTTAGCTAGACCGGTGTTTATTGTGAAAGAGTTAATCTCTTATGAGATTTTTTAATTGATTTGTTAATTTTTTATTTTTGTTACAGATTTTGTTTTCGATTGCCTGTCTTCTTTCTACAGAAGTTACTTTTATTCTCTGGAGTTTTTTTTTTTTCAAATAATATATATTATGTTTCGGGAAATTCTGATACAATAAATATGGTTATATCAGAAATGACTTAAAATGTAATCTTAGTGTACGTCATTATAAAATATCTTCATATATATTAGGCTACTTATTTCTTTGAATTATTTGTATATCATAATATTACACTAAAAGTATATTCATATTAACACATTATAGTGCTGTTTTAACTAGATGCTCAAATCTGTATCTGCTAACTTGTACTTTTTTTACACTTTGCAGTTATGGCAAAATTTGTCTCCTTTTTTTTCTTTACAAAAACTAAACAACTATTTTTAACTCATGTCCCTTTGAAGAAAAAAATTAAATTCGTTGCGTAATCACTGGGTCTCACGTTAAAAAGCGCGTTAATTTTCTGATGACTGCGATAAAAAAAACTACGGGATTTTTTTTTCAAATCAAAAAGGGGTTTGTGCTGATATTTCCTGACTTAATGACAGTAAATATCATATAACATTTACAAAGTCACAATTTCTTCTGGTAAATGCTAATGGATCAAGTGTTTTAAAAATGACCGCATAAAATTAAAACATAGATTTAAGTTCAAATCCGAGTCCTGATGAGACAATTTTAATATTCATTTTCCTCATATTTTCGTAAACTTCTGCCGTCAAACATGTTTTTACCAACTTTTAAACTACTGTATTTTTAAAGATAACTTGATTGCGAAGGAAGGTATTCTAAAACAGTAATTTCCTCTTATTTACGAGATGGATCCTATGTTACATTTTGCCATGGGTGTATTGTTAAGTAAGGTTTCAAATAAGAATTTGACATCAAGTTAATAAATTAGTCACTAGATAATCAGACGATGTTTTTGCTTAATAGTATTGTTACATGCTATTCAGGGAAATCTAATATTTTTTGACAATTTGGAACATTTTGGAACAATTTTATTCACTAAAATATTGACGCAAATATTGTTTTTTTTCTCTTATACAATTTGGACATTTTGGAACAATTTTATTCACTAAAATATTGACGCAACTATTGTTTTTTTTCTCTTATACAAGTGTATTTATGTTTATTAAAATAGTAATGTAAACATTACTTACAAGACTAGCGAGTTTGTTTTTTCAGAGTTTCCTCAACTTTACTGTGACACAAGATGGAGACCCCTTGTAGTACGACCAGAATTATCACTGATATAAAAGGTTTTTGTGTAATCAACAAAAGAGTTTTCCATGTTAGTTTTTTATGTATAATTAAA